>NC_083589.1:47753334-48353334 GCF_027579695.1 Neoarius graeffei
AGAATCTCTGTGCGTAAGGGTCAAGGCCGGAAAACCATACTGGGTGCCTGTGATCTTCGGGCCCTTAGACGGCACTGCATCACATACAGGCATGCTTCTGTATTGGAAATCACAAAATGGGCTCGGAATATTTCCAGAGAACATTATCTGTGAACACAATTCACTGTGCCATCCGCCGTTGCCAGCTAAAACTCTATAGTTCAAAGAAGAAGCCGTATCGAAACATGATCCAGAAGCGCAGACGTCTTCTCTGGGCCAAAGCTCATTTAAAATGGACTGTGGCAAAGTGGAAAACTGTTCTGTGGTCAGACAAATCAAAATTTGAACTTCTTTATGGAAATCAGGGACGCCGTGTCATTCGGACTAAAGAGGAGAAGGACGACCCAAGTTGTTATCAGCGCTCAGTTCAGAAGCCTGCATCTCTGATGGTATGGGGTTGCATTAGTGTGTGTGGCATGGGCAGCTTACACATCTGGAAAGACACCATCAATGCTGAAAGGTATATCCAGGTTCTAGAGCAACATATGCTCCCATCCAAATGACGTCTCTTTCAGGGAAGACCTTGCGTTTTCCAACATGACAATGCCAAACCACATACTGCATCAATTACAGCATCATGGCTGCGTAGAAGAAGGGTCCGGGTACTGAACTGGCCAGCCTGCAGTCCAGAGCTTTCACCCATAGAAAACATTTGGCGCATCATAAAACGGAAGATACGACAAAAAAGACCTAAGACAGTTGAGCAACTAGAATCCTACATCAGACAAGAATGGGTTAACATTCCTATCCCTAAACTTGAGCAACTTGTCTCCTCAGTCCCCAGACGTTTACAGACTGTTGTAAAGAGAAAAGGGGATGTCTCACAGTGGTAAACATGGCCTTGTCCCAACTTTTTTGAGATGTGTTGCTGTCATGAAATTTAAAATCACCTAATTTTTCTCTTTAAATGATACATTTTCTCAGTTTAAACATTTGATATGTCATCTATGTTCTATTCTGAATAAAATATGGAATTTTGAAACTTCCACATCATTGCATTCCGTTTTTATTTACAATTTGTACTTTGTCCCAACTTTTTTGGAATCAGGGTTGTATATATATATATATATATATATATATATATATATATATATATATATATATATATACACACACATACACACACGGGCGGCACGGTGGTGTAGTGGTTAGCGTAGTGGAGCCTATATATATATATATATATATATATCATCTCATTATCTCTAGCCGCTTTATCTTGTTCTACAGGGTCGCAGGCAAGCTGGAGCCTATCCCAGCTGACTACGGGCAAAAGGCGGGGTACACCCTGGACAAGTCGCCAGGTCATCACAGGGCTGACACATAGACACAGACAACCATTCACACTCACGTTCACACCTACGATCAATTTAGAGCCACCAGTTAACCTAACCTGCATGTCTTTGGACTGTGGGGAAAACCGGAGCACCCGGAGGAAACCCACACGGACAACATGCAAACTCCACACAGAAAGGCCCTCACCGGCCACGGGGCTCGAACCCAAGACCTTCTTGCTGTGAGGTGACAGCGCTAACCACTACACTACCGTGCCGCCCGTGTGTGTGTGTATATATTAGGGTTGCCACATATTTTATATTAGGGTTGCCACCATTCAGAAATGAAAATAAGGGACGCCCACCACGACTCCCATGGGGTGGGGTGCCCGCAGCAGTGGTATGTTTTATTTTGTAGGTGTTTTTAGTAAAGGGGTGATCAAGAAAGCAATTACTCATACTTAAAGCTTGAAATGCTTTATTGCCAATGCTGTAAAAATGTATAATGTACAAGTGGGCAACAATGAACTTTTAAAATATAATCTAAATATATTGAGAACTTAATATCACTGTAAATGTAAGTGCATAACTGTTCTTGGTGTGGGGACTCTCTTATGGCCCTTTTCCACTACCCTTTTTCAGCTCACTTCAGCCCGACACGGCTCGCGTTTCGACTACCAAAAACCAGCACGACTCAGCTCGCTTCAGCCCTGCTTAGCCCCTAAAACTCGCACGGTTTTGGAGTGGGGCTGAAGCGAGCCAAACCGAGCCGAGTAACGCTGGGGGCGTGAGCCGACACTCCCCTGTGCACTGATTGGTGAGGAGGAGTGTCCTCACACGCCCACACACGCCCCGCGAGCACGCTGGGATCTGTAAACACCGCAAACCCGGAAGAAGAATAATTACGAATTACGAGAATTTCTGAAGCCTTATGCGCCTCGCCTCATCTATACGCTCTTGCCAGTATCTGTCCGCGTTGTCGGTGACAACAAGCCACAGCACCAAGACCAGCAACACTAACGACTCCATGTCCTCCATGTTTATTGTTTACTATCCGGGTCGTGAGACTACCGCTTAAAAGCTCACTGATGTCACTGTTTGCGCTGCTTAACGACATCACCTGACGTCCACCCACTTTCGCTAACTCCACCCAATGTGTCCACCCACTTCCAGCCAGCACGGTTCAGCGCGGTTGTAGTCGAAATGCAACCCCAACAGCCCCACTCAGCCCGACTCAGCCCAACTCAGCACGGCACGGCTCAGCCCGACTCAGCCCAACTCAGCACGGCACGGGTCAGCCCGACTAAGCACGGCACGGCTCAGCCCGACTCAGCCGCGTTTGTAGTGGAAAAGCAGCAAAAGTGAACCTTGGGGACATTTTTACTTAGAGAGGAAAAAAGAGAACAAAAACCAACAAAAACACAACAAACAGTTAAAGTAAACCACACTAATAAAATAAAATTTTTAATCTAGGAAATGTATGTATGTATGTATGTATTTATTTATTTGTTACTATTATAATGTGAATGTTGTGTGCTAATAATAATAATGGGGCGGCACGGTGGTGTACTGGTTAGCGCTGTTGCCTCACAGCAAGAAGGTCCGGGTTCGAGCCCCGTGGCCGGCGAGGGCCTTTCTGTGTGGAGTCTGCATGTTCTCCCCGTGTCCGCGTGGGTTTCCTCCGGGTGCTCCGGTTTCCCCCACAGTCCAAAGACATGCAGGTTAGGTTAACTGGTGACTCTAAATTGACCGTAGGTGTGAATGTGAGTGTGAATGGTTGTCTGTGTCTATGTGTCAGCCCTGTGATGACCTGGCGACTTGTCCAGGGTGTACCCCGCCTTTCGCCCGTAGTCAGCTGGGATAGGCTCCAGCTTGCCTGCGACCCTGTAGAAGGATAAAGACAAGTGTTGCTCTCCTGACGAATGGTGTCTAATGTCAGACAGCCCACCGTACGCCACACTCGCCGACAGACTTTACAGTTTGCTCTGTAGTTGACTCCGCTCACGCTGTCCAGCCAAGGATGTGCCTCTTCCCACTCACGTCTGTATTTTTGTAAGCGTTGACGCTTTTGAGGACGTGGTGGAGTCCCGGGTGCAGCAGACATTTTTAAAAGGCCCGGGTTTTTTGAGCAGCGCCGGTGTGTGTTGTCTGTCTCTAGGCAACCGTGACAGCGCCACACGCAGTGACGCAGGCAGCCAGGCACAGACGCACAGAGCGGGACGGGTTTGTGTCCTGGGTAGATCCCGCAACGGAGTATTTCCTGTTTTATTTTGTTCATTATTGTTAGATTTAGTGTTGATATGCGTGAGACAGACATGTGTATTGGACATTTATGAAAATACAGAGCAAACCGCGTCCCGTATGTTATACACACATATATGAATGAAAGAAAAAGGTACATTGTATAAGAGAAAAACTGAAATAATCTCCGAAAAAATAATTATAGTAGTAAAAAAAAAAGAGCCATTCAAAAAGAAAATGATCAGAGACTGAACTGGAAAAGGAAAAGAATTAGTAACAGTGCGGGGGAGCGCTATAAAGATATGTAAGGAATGAGGGTAAAGTTGAGAAAATAAGCTGAGGTAATGAAAGGGGGAAAACAAACAGTCAGGAGATAGTTTTCTTGGGGGAAATTTGATCGGATACCACGGTTTAACACACAAGCCAAATAGACACGATGGGAGTGGTAATATGGCGGCCAGGAAGTACTTTGGTCACGTGACCTGACGTGCGGGAACTTCGAACTGAGAAGGAAGCGGATTCATTTCCGGCGGAGTGTTTAAAGTAACAATAACAACATGCCGTTCGGGACATGTGTGAGTTTGGTGGGTTATATTTTACCATCAAAGACAGTCGAGGTGGATGAAGACTCCGAAAGCGCTGAAGGAGAGGAAGAGCCAGTGCCCGAGTTTCTGGATCTGAAGGAAATGGAGTGTGTTTCTGCTGGAGGGTTCATGTTTACTCCGTCTGTCCCTGCGGCGGCTGAAGGTACCGACTTTAACTCTCTCTATCAGTTCGTTTAGAAATGACAGAATCAACAAGTACATATGAATTAGTGTTGCATGAACAGAAAAACAAGGTTGACCTGATTGATAACGTCACCGGAAACAATACAACCACTTTCTCTCTTGAGCTTCTTTTAGGGTCACGCCCACATTAAATACGAGTTTCTTTTTTTTCCCAAAAAATTTAATTTTTATTTCTTTTTCAGTAATAAACTTATCATAAAATTCTTTATGTAAAAGTAAATTTTTAATATTGTTTATTTATTTATTGAATAATTTTATCATGAAAGTTTGCATATTTGATACAATCTAGAAGCAGGTGTTTGACATTTTCTTTTACAGCACAAGTTGTACATTGATTTGGAGGTTCTCATCTCATTATCTCTAGCCGCTTTATCCTGTTCTACAGCTGACTACGGGCGAAAGGCGGGGTACACCCTGGACAAGTCGCCAGGTCATCACAGGGCTGACACATATAGACACAGACAACCATTCACACCTACGGTCAATTTAGAGTCACCAGTTAACCTAACCTGCATGTCTTTGGACTGTGGGGGAAACCGGAGCACCCGGAGGAAACCCACGCGGACATGGGGAGAACATGCAAACTCTGCACAGAAAGGCCCTCGCCGGCCACGGGGCTCAAACCTGGACCTTCTTGCTGTGAGGCAACAGTGCTAACCACTACACCACCATGCCGCCCTGAATGACTCAATTTTGTATAAATAGGGGACTACGTAGGCGGCAAAATGTAGTTTTTTTTTTTCCTGCCATGGAAGTGCACTTGTATACCGAGGAGGAAGCAATTTGCATTACAGCCGTTAATGAGGATTCAAAATGGCGGCTTGGCTCGGTTTTCCCTTTCGGGCGCTCTTGTTTTCTGTTAGAATTTGGTAAATAAATAATTATATTATTTACCAGCTTAAGGTCGGTCCATATGGTGAAATACCGTGGCCTTGAATACTGACCTCCTCCCAGAGGGCCTTGGTCAGTACTTTCAAGACCTCGGTCACGGTATTTCACAATACGGACCTCCCAGCTGGTAAATAATGTATTTACTGATCTTTTGGACAGTTTATCATCCATTTCTTTTCCTTTAATACCCACATGAGCTGGAATCCAACAAAAAACAAACCACCTCACCACCCATAAGATTAAACTGCTACATAAGATATCGGAAATCTAATAATTCTATGTCATTATCTTCCTTTTGAATTTTTTGTAAGACAGACAAGGAATCAGAAAATATTGCACTTTGAAAGACCATCTCTCTCTCTCTCTCTAAATAGCACTTTATTGAAAAAGTACAAATATACAAAACAGTATGGCAACATCATGCAATCATCCTGTTAAATATAGGGAAGAACATAGAAATGATAAAAGGGACCAATCTGATAAAAATCCAGTATAAACAACTTCTATAATGTAAAATGGAAAATAAATTATGTAGGAAATGCTGTAGTTAAAGATGTCCATGGATAGAAAGAAAAAAAGAAAACAAGTAACCAAGCAATAATAATAAACCATACATACAAGGGGAAACAGTTTTATCTCAGTTATCTAATTCAGTGGGAAAATGTTTTAAAATATCATACAATCTTTCCGCTTTTGGTCCTTTTACACATTTTAAGGCTCTTAAGTATAATTTAAATTCATTCAAGGAATTTGGGGGACAATTTTAGGATCATATAACCACCAACTCCATATCAGATTGTTTAGTTTTGGTTTCAACCCCAGTGATTGTGAGCTCACTGTTTTTCCTTGAAGATCACTAAAAACAAAACTTCTAGCTGATATACTTAACTACAAGTGATTGAAATGTCACAGAATTTGAATGAAGACCACGAGTTTATTGCCCACAAAATTCGGCTCCATGGCCCAGGAATGTAAATAATCATGACAGAAATTACAAAGAAATATGATTCCTGAAAGTTTCACACAAAACTTCTCAAGAAACTTCATTTTCCTACATAAGGCAGTTTATTGGGTTAGTCAGTATCTCACAAGTTTAAAATAAAATAAAAAGGTTATGACCAAAAAAAAAAAGTCTTATTTTTATGCTTCAGTTTTTGGTTTCATTTCAGTGGAAAACAACTGAAGGACAAAATAATGCTAATTAATTCAAGTTTCAAATTACCAGTGTTTTATTATTACTCAACCTATAAACTTGATTTTCGGCATCATTTTAAAGTTTTTTTTTTCCCCCAACTTCTTTCTATCTGTACTCCGTAGGTGCTAAAAAAAAGGCAACTGGACTTGCTTGAAATTCTTGAAGACGTTTCACATTTCATCCGAAAGGCTTCTTCAGTTCTGTCTGACTAGTGGGGAGTTCCAGGTATTTATCCTTTAGTGGATCAAAAGCAACCTCAGGAGAGTCGTTAAGGTCACCTGGGTCGCTGAGTCATCCTGTAGGTGTAGGTCCCTGGGGGCTGGGTGTGAACGGCTTTTTCTCTCCGTGCTTCCACGGAAGGCGGTCGCATTTTCTGCTCTCCCTCTCCCTCCTTTTTTTCCCCTGCTTGTGCTTCTGTGTCTTGTCTTGTCTGCTGTACTTTTTGAAGAGACTCTTCCTGCATTACTTTCTAAACTAAAAAAAGCATGGAATTGATAAACTGGTCTCCTAACGAAATTGACACAGTTTTCTCAACGAGAAGTTTGGGTTCGGGGGAACCCGTCTGTCCTGCCGGAACGTTTGCGGCTGGTTACATGATGGACGCGTGGGAGCGGTGGCGGTTCGTGTGCCTGGTGATTCTTTCTGTGGAGGACATTGAAGACATCTACCTATTCAGAACCATGATTACAGGACTTTTGCTGATTGGATTAGGCATTGCCCTGGTATATCGAGGAAATCAGACAACGGTGACAGCTGTTCAAAGCCCCACAAAGCTGCCCGATATGATTGGAGTGGTGGGCAAAGCTGTGGGCACTCAGACTGTGGACATTCAGAACTTGAACCACAAGATGGTTGTTTTCTTGGAGCAGCTTTCAGCTTTGCAAGGAATACGTTTTTCGGAGATCAATTTGAATAGAATGGACAGATATGGACAAGCGGTGTGGACGTGCAAAGACTGCGTCTGGAAAGACCAAACAATTCATATCTTATCGACATTCGGTGCCCTGAGACAGCACCGGCCTTGGTTCAGGCCGTTGCTGAGACAACATTTCCCCCTGAAGGTCACTGCCGGGAGACACTCTCGCATTCCTTCTCTAATGCCGCTTTTCCACTACAAACGCGGCTGAGTCGGGCTGAGCCGTGCCGTGCTGAGTCGGGCTGAGTGGGGCTGTTGGAGTTGCATTTCGACTACAACCGCGCTGAACCATGCTGGCTGGAAGTGGGTGGACACATTGGGTGGAGTTAGCGAAAGTGGGTGGACGTCACGTGATGTCGTTAAGCAGCGCAAACAGTGACATCAGTGAGCTTCTAAGCGGTAGTCTCACGACCCGAATAGTAAACAATAAACATGGAGGACATGGAGTCGTTAGTGTTGCTGGTCTTGGTGCTGTGGCTTGTTGTCACCGACAACGCGGACAGATACTGGCAAGAGCGTATAGATGAGGCGAGGCGCATAAGGCTTCAGAAATTCTCGTAATTCGTAATTCTTCTCCTTCCGGGTTTGCGGTGTTTACAGATCCCAGCGCGCTTGCGGGGCGTGTGTGGGCATGTGAGGACACTCCTCCTCACCAATCAGTGCACAGGGGAGTGTCTGCTCACGCCCCCAACCTCACTCAGCTCGCTTTGGCTCGCTTCAGCCCCACTCCAAAACGGTGCGAGTTTTAGGGGCTAAGCAGGGCTGAAGCGAGCCGAGTCGTGCTGGTTTTTGGTAGTCGAAATGCAAGCCGTGTCGGGCTGAAGCGAGCTGAAGTGAGCTGAAAAAGGGTAGTGGAAAAGGGCCATATCTCTCCGCGATCGCCATTTTTACCCCCAGTGTGACAAGCAGGTGCGTGACCAGCGCCTTCATGGCTGCAGGAGCGGACGGCTGCTTGCTTGCGCTGGATTACCCCCCACCCCTGATTTCCCCCCCTCAAATCCCATGTTTAAAGTGTACTTGTGGTGTTGTGTGCTTTGTGCAAAGGTTTTTTAAATGTCCCCACACTGTACTCCTGACAGGAGCATAGTGGTGGGGTGTTTTTTTTTTTTTTTTCCTTATCTCTCCTCATGTTGTGTTTCCTTTTTATCTTTATCCCTGTCTTCCTGTCCTGTCTACCCTATGTCAATTGTATGTTGTATATGTACGGACAGGTTGACGGCTAATTTCGCTGGTACATGTGACTAGTGACAATAAAGGGCATCATCATCATCAACGGTGTTAGCAGCCTAGAGAGTCGTTAGGGTTCTGTGGGTCATTGAAGTCATCTAAGGCCCTGTCCACACGGCAACGGATTCAGGTGACTCCGATACAATTGCTTATCGTTTAGGCCTGGCGTCCACACGGCACCGGCGTTTTGGGTGCCCAAAACGCAATCTTTTTGAGAACGGGTTCCAGAGTGGAAAGATCTGGCAACGTTGCCGTTGTGAAGTCGTCTGGATGAGTAAAACGGATTTGTTTACGATGACGTCACAACCACATGACTGTGAGTGCTTCACGCCGGGTAGAAGTGTAACGAATATCACCAGGAAAAAGCCTTACAGAGCACTAGTGAGAGTGAAACACGAGCTTGGATATTATTATTATTATTATTATTATGTTCAGTGTTAGTTCACAGTAGTAATGCAAGAAGCAGAATAGTGACAGTAATAGTGAAACAAAAACATGCAATTGTACAAACACTGCAGCTCTACAGCAAAATATTCATTTATGAAATGGTCTGATTCTTAACACCAGTAGTGCCAATGATCTTCTCATTGCGATGCGAGTTGTCAACAAATCCTATAACTTGGTTCATGAAACGCGCTTACAAAATATTTTCACTGTGAATATTTATTGTGTAATGGTGCAAAGTGAGAGAGAGAGAGTCAATCCCGCCAGCAAAAATAGAGAAAAAAAGAGCGATCTCACCTCTTCAGATGTGGGTTTAAGTCCTACAATACATTCCTCAAAAAGGGCGTAGAGGAGCAAATTAATCATTATTTAATTAGCATTCAATTTATTCCGGACCATTAAAGATGCCGCCTTCCGCGTAGAATCATAGGTCATCCTCGCCGCCATTTTGGAGAGGTCAAAGCGGAGAATAAACATTAGCTGCATTTAACTGTACCAACAGGTTTGCCATCCAAACGAGATCACATGGGATTACCTTTCACAGGTGAGACTGGAAAAATACTTTTCATTGTATTTGGTCATTATAATGTAATTTTACAAACAGATTTTCCTGACTTTGTGGCTAATATGCATCCTTACTTCTTCTATTGTTCTGGTGTCTCCGAAGGGACCGTCTTACAGCGCCCCTAGAGGTGTGGCATGTGTATTGCATCGTTTTCAGCAAGCGTTGCGTTGCCATATGGACCTGATATTTTACTGATTGTTGCCCATTTGGACGCGATATATTTTTAAATAACATCTCGTTGCCGTTGTCGTGTGGATGTAGCCTAAGTCTTGGTGTGGACGTGTATTCAGTTTTCTGGGAAGTGTGCCAAGGACTGCATTGTAGGTGGCTGATAAGTGGTATCTCAGACCACCACCTCTGTTCAGTGATGGTCGTTCCAGGTTGATGAAGATGGCTTCTTTTACTCTTTCAAACCACTGGTCTTCTCTGGCTAAAATGCGTACATCGCATTTGCACACTGTAAAAAAAGAATAGTCGAGAATACTTGAAATTTCAAGGCAACAGTCTGCATTAAGAATTTTATGTTTTGCCAACGATGTATGCCCATGATAATCCAAACTATGATAACACTGTTATCTTTATTAAGAATTCTTAATTAAGTCAATTTTCAATTCCTCATTCTGCCAACATAGATTTCTCTTTTTGCTGAACAGTGGCATTCACAGTAGTACAAAAAGGCAATTGAGGTTCTCACAATTTTTTGGGGGGGCTTTTTTTACCTTTATTTGGATAGGACAGTGTAGAGACAGGAAATGAGCGGGAGAGAGAGACGGAGAGGGAAATGACCTCAGGTCGGAATCGAACCAGGGTCCCCGGACTTATGGTATGGCGCCTTATCCACCTGAGCCACGACAACATGATCTTCAATCGGAGAGAGAACCACATTGCCCAGCCCTTGCATTTGGGAGAGGAAACCCCGTGTCTTGGTCATTAAGAGCATGTGCTGAATAAACACCTGTGGCAATTATCTATTTTCAATTCAGATTATTCACTATTGCATATTTACACATCATTGAGGTGCACCCTATCAGTTTGATGTGGATTTTTCTGTTCGTTAATAATTATTCATATTTTCTTGTCCATTCAATTGTGAATATGGAATTACTTGAACAAAGCATAATTCTATTTTTTAGAATTATCCACATCAAGAAAAATCCATATCAAACTGATAGGGTGCACCTCAATGATGTGTAAATATACAATAGTGAATAATCTGAATTGAAAATACATAATTGTCACAGGTGTTTATTCAGCGCATGCTCTGAATGACCAAGACACATGGTTTCCTCTCCCAAATGCAAGGGCTGGGCAATGTGGTTCTCTCTCCGGTTGAAGTTCATGTTGTTGTGGCTCAGGTGGATAAGGCGCCATACCATAAATCCGGGGGCCTGGGTTTGATTCCGACCTGAGGTCATTTCCTGATCTCTCTCTCCTGCTCATTTCCTGTCTCTACACTGTCCTATCCAAATAAAGGTGAAAAAAGCCCCCCCAAAAATTGTGATAAACTCAGTTGCCTTTTTGTACTACTGTGAATGCCACTGTTCAGCAAAAAGAGAAATCTATGTTGGCAGAATGAGGAATTGAAAATTGACTTAATTAAGAATTCTTAATAGGGCGGCACGGTGGTGTAGTGGTTAGCGCTGTCGCCTCACAGCAAGAAGGTCCTGGGTTCGAGCCCCAGGGCCGGCGAGGGCCTTTCTGTGTGGAGTTTGCATGTTCTCCCCGTGTCCGCGTGGGTTTCCTCCGGGTGCTCCGGTTTCCCCCACAGTCCAAAGACATGCAGGCTAGGTTAACTGGTGACTCTAAATTGACCGTAGGTGTGAATGTGAGTGGTTGTCTGTGTCTATGTGTCAGCCCTGCGATGACCTGGCGACTTGTCCAGGGTGTACCCCGCCTTTCGCCCGTAGCCAGCTGGGATAGGCTCCAGCTTGCCTGCGACCCTGTAGAAGGATAAAGCGGCTAGAGATAATGAGATGAGATGAAGAATTCTTAATAAAGAATTGTTATCATAGTTTGGATTATCATGGGCACATCGTTGGCAAAACATAAAATTATTAATGCAGACTGTTGCCTTGAAATTAAGTATTCTCAACTATTCTTTTTTACAGTGCAGAGCCATGCGCCTGTGAAGCGGTTGTTTTGTCTCTCCAATATATGAGCCCGTGCATTTCTCACTGCACTGAATTGCATACACTACGTTGTCCTGTTTGTGTCTGGGCATTCTGTCCTTAGGGTGGACCAATGTCTGCCTCAGGGTGTTACTGGGTCTGAAATTTCCAGAAAAAGAAACATAACGGACAGGGAAGAAAACAGCAACAAATGCAAGAACATTGTCATTCCCTACATTTCTGGACTGTCTGAGAAACTTGGGAGGATCTTCTATGAACACAACATTCTGGTACATTTCAGACCCAGTAACACTCTGAGGCAGAAATTGGTCCACCCTGAGGACAGAATACCCAGACACAAACAGGACAGTGCAGTGAGGAATGCACAGACCTATATATTGGGGAAATGAAACAACTGCTTCACAGGCACATGGCTCTACACAGGAGAGCCAGTTCCTCAGGTCAGGACTCTGCAGTGTATCTTCATCTCAGTAACAAAGGACACTCATTTCAGGACTGCAGTGTATGCAGTTTAGCCAGAGAAGACCGGTGGTTTGAAAGAGAAGTAAAAGAAGCCATCTTTATCAACCTGAAACAACCATCACTGAACAGAGGAGGTGGTCTGAGACAGTGGTTTTCAAAGTGGGGGCTGCGGCCCCCTGGGGGGCCGCCAGGGGGCGCTAGGGGGGCCTCAGAAAGTTGGAGGGATGATAACAAAAAAATTGTGAAAAAATATATACTTTTTAAAAATAATTATTAAATATATTGTAATTAGTTTTTTAATCATTATTATAAAATATAATTATTAATAATAATACATCATATCGAAACGTTGTTTGCCATGCTCATCTCTCCGATTGCCTGTGACGTTGCGGTTTGCGCCATTTATTAAGCTGCTTTGCTCCTCAAGCTAGCGTATTGCTAGCGCAAAATGGACAGGTTTTTGAAGAAGAGACCGAAGGAACAAACCAACAGCCCTGCTGTGGAGGACACTGCTGCGAAAAAAACTAAGAAGTCCTGGCCAACTAAAATCCGAAAATATGAGGCAGCATACATGAAGTATGGCTTTACAGCCATACAGAAAAATGGCCATGATTGCCCGAAATGCGTCCTCTGTCTGGAGACCCTGTCAAACGAGTGCTTAAAACCTTCAAAACTTCATCACTTGGTACAAAAACATCCGACAGATGCCGAAAAAACAGTAGATTTCTTCAGATGCAAAGAAGAGCATTTGGTCGGGCAATCTGCTGCATTCACCCAGCAAGCTACTGTCCCCGAGCGGGCCCTGAAGGCATCATTTTTAGCCTCGTACCACATTGCTTGTGCTAAAAAACCTCACTCAATTGGAGAAGATTTGATTTTACCAGCCACCAAAGACATTGTCCGAGAATTGCTTGGTGAGGATGCTGCCAAAAAAATCGATGCTGTCCCACTCTCTGATAACACCGTGAGCCGACGGATTGGTGACATGGCTCAAGACGTATCTGCTCAGCTGTTGGAGCAGGTGAGAGCCAGCGAATACTTCGCACTTCAGCTGGATGAGAGCACAGATTTATCCAATGAGGCCCAACTGCTTGTGTACATCAGGTTTATTTCACAGGAAAGATTTGTGGAGGAAATACTATTTTGTAAAGCACTTGAAAGAAGAACTACTGGGAAAGACATTTTTCAAGTTTTGGACGATTACATCTAGTCTAACGGATTGGACTGGACCCGTTGTGTGGGGGTGTGTTCGGACGGAGCCGCGGCAATGACCGGGAAGATCAGTGGAGTGAACGCTCTCATTAAGCAGAAGGCCCCGCATGTAGTGGCCACACACTGCATGCTCCATCGCGAGGCACTGGGCACAAAAAGGATGGATATTGAGTTGAATTAGGTACTACAGGAGGTTATACAGTTTATTGTTCAGTGTGAAAATATTTGTGTTGAAAACATGTTAGTTAATAATATTCTTATGCTAAACAAATGTAGCAATTATTGACTATTGAATAAAAGTAAGAGAAAACATTCTAAAAGTTGATGTTTCTTTACATATTTTGTAGCATTGTCTGTGGGTTTGCAAAGGGGGTCCCCGGCCAGAAGCTAATGCTGTTTGGGGGGCCTTGGCATGGAAAAGTTTGGGAACCCCTGGTCTGAGACACCACTTATCAGCCACCTACACTTCCCAGAAAACTGAATACACACCCTCACCAAAACTCAGCTGACTTCAATGACTCACAGGATGACAAAGAGAACCAACGACCCACAGATCACCCTAACGACTCTCTAGGCTCCTAACACCGTTCACACCCGGCCCCCAGGGACCTACACCTACAGGATGACTCAGCGACTCAGGTGGTGTTTACATTAGACCCTATCCGTCTCGTTTTCGTCGCGGATGCACTGTCCGTGCACATTAAAACGCCGGGAAACGACTCCACAGGCGGAACAACTTGAATCCGCCAGGGCCCACGTATTCAACCCAGTTTGTATCTGATCCGGTGCTGTGTAAACATTGAGGAATGAGGAAACGCAGTGCTGAGCTCTAGCTGACGTCATTGGACAACGTCACTGTGACATCCACCTTCCTGATTCGCTGGCGTTGGGATCACACACACAGCGGCTCAGTCCCGAATCACTGCTCGTGCGCTTCGCTCGCGCGCTCTGTGAGCTGCGCAGGGCCGGAGTGCGCACCCTCCAGAGGGCACTCGCTGTTCAGGGCGGAGTGATTTGGAGCGCAGGAGGAAGCGCTGAGCCGCACTGAGGTTTATTTACACATTTCAACTTATTTACCTCCTTCAGGCGCTTAAACTCAGTGAGAACATGAACATCACAGCCAGGTGTGTTTATCTGCTGGAGAAGGTGTTCGCTTGCCATCCTTCCACTTGCAAGTGGTGAGTGACTTGCGCATGCCCGACATGCACTGGGATCATGTGACGTGCCGTCTAATTAGTCATGTGATTAGCGTGTCCGTGTATAGGCGTTGCTGTGTGCATGCAAATCGTGTATTGGCGTTGCTGTGTGCACACGAATCTTTTTAAAAACGTTAATCTGATGATCCGCTGATACAGTCTAATGTAAACACCACCTCAGGTGACCTTAACGGCTCTCCTGGAGGTTGCTTTTGATCCACTAGAGGATAAATATCTGGAACTCCCCACTAGTCAGACAGAACTGAAGAAGCCTTTCAGATGAAACGTCTTCAAGAATTTCAAGCAAGTCCAGTTGCCTTCTTTTAGTACCTATGGTTTACTATGACCTGGATGACTGAGAACCTTCACAGAGACATATTTCTATTTGTTTGTGTTGAACATTTTGCTCACATGCCTATTTAAGTAGTTAAAACAGCAACAACTTCTGCCATTATGTTAATGTAACATAGCAGTCCACATTGCTGACATGTCAGTAGGGAAGACTGGGGACAGTTTGTTTTCCCATAAATTAAATTCAACCAATCAAGTTTTAGATGACATCAGAAGTTAGATGTTACCCCTTAGAGTAAACAACTTCCTTTGGAGCCATGAAGCTGGACACTGCAGTAAGGTTTGTGCAGTTCAGTATTTTTATGAACCGAAACTTGTATTTTCTATTTTGCCCCCCACCTCCATTCTATGGTGTAATGTACGCTGGTGAATTGGGGATTTGTTATGAATTCAAGTATGTAGTCTAGAGTTACTATATTATTAAACTTAAATTAAACTTGATGGTCAAATAAGGCTCCAAAGCGTATCGAGTACAAGAGGGAGTGGTAGATGAAGCCCTGCTTTGAGGCGTGTATCGTTCCTGATGACAAACTAGGCCTCGGTTGTGATTCACTAATGCCACTTTTCCACTACCAACGCGGCTGAGTTGGGCTGAGCCGTGCCGTGCTGAGTCGAGCTGAGCGGGGCTGTTGGAGTTGCATTTCGACTACAACCGCGCTGAACCGTGCTGGCTGGAAGTGGGTGGACACATTGGGTGGAGTTAGCGAAAGTGGGTGGACGTCACGTGATGTCGTTAGGCGGCTCAAACAGTGACATCAGTGATCTTTTAAGCGGTAGTCTCACGACCCGGATAGTAAACAATAAACATGGAGTCTTGCTGGTCTTGGTGCTGTGGCTTGTTGTCACCAACAATGCCAACAGATACTGGCAAGAGCATATAGATGTGGCGAGGCGCATAAGGCTTCAGAAATTCTCGTAATTCTTCTTCTTCCGGGTTTACGGTGTTTACAGATCCCAGCGTGCTCGCGGGGCGTGTGGGCGTGTGAGGACACTCCTCCTCACCAATCAGTGCACAGGGGAGTGTCTGCTCACGCCCCTAGCCCCACTCGGCTCGTTTTGGCTCGCTTCAGCCCTACTCCAAAACCGTGCAAGTTTTGGGTGCTAAGCAGGGCTGAAGCGAGCTGAGTCGTGCTGCTCTAAGGTAGTCGAAACGCGAGCCGTGTCGGGCTGAAGTGAGCTGAAAAAGGGTAGTGGAAAAGGGCCATAAAAGGTTCATTACTCGAAGTCTCATTTGACAGAGTTCACTAGCGACACCTACTGCTCAGAGACATGTACAGCATGTTTTAATTTCTACATCACATTAGTGTTCTACCATTTTACATTATTATTTGTATGGACTTTGCATAATGTTCCATTTTAAAATAATTGTTATATAAGAAGTTATTTGCCTTTTTGTTATTTGGTTAAATTTATCTTCTTTTCTTTCTGTCTTTCTCTCACACACACACACACACACACACACACACACACACACGAATTTATGTTTAGTATAATTGTCTGCATAATAAAAAGTTGTCCATAAAAACATAAAGAGGGATAACATTTGTGGTGTGTGTGTGAGAGAGAGAGAGAGAGTGATAGACTGTGAGCTCTGCTGCAACCAGAACCATGCAGTAACATTGAGAGGAACATTTTTATTGATTTTTTGTTTGTTTGTTTGTTTGTTTGTTTAGGAACGGACTTTTTTTTTCACTGTGTTTGGATTGAGGCGGTTACTTTTCTCACGCACTCGGAATGAAATGCTGACACGAACCAAACAAACAGGGGCCTCGTCTGTCATTGGTCACGTGGCTTTCTGCTAAACGATAGACACCCACTGAACTCTATATAAAATGTACATACCTCAAAGTGGGGTTTCATCTGACACGCCCCCTTATATTCAGTATGCGCTTCAGAGCCTCGGCTTTAGACAGACCAACACTAGGAAAAACTTTTTTTTTTTGAAAATGGCCAGACCGGGAGAGTTGGGACAGTTCATGTTACAGGTTTTTTGTTTGTTTGCTTGTTTTCCTTGTGGTTTACAAATATAAAATTGCTTCAAAAATGTGGGCGTGTCCCTGCATGAGGATTAAGCTTATTTCATTCCTTCTTGAGAATGGAACTGTTTTGTCTTGTCACGTTTTGATAAACTGACATTTTTCTATCGCTGGACCAGCATTGTGTCTTCATACAGTTAAATATGGTACAAGTTTTGATAATAAATAAAAATTAAACATATAGGTCTACTCCTGTGGGTTCACCACCCACAGAGGTAGCCGTAGGGGACCGGTGCAGTGTGGATTGGGCGGCAATCGAAGGCAGGGGCCTCGACGACCTGATCCCCAGACACAGCGGCTAGCTGTTGGGACATGGAATGTCACTTCGCTGGGGGGGGGGGAAGAGCCTGAGCTTGTGTGGGAGGTTGAGAGGTACTGGCTAGAGATAGTCGGGCTCACCTCCACACACAGCTTGGGCTCTGGAACCCAGCTCCTCGAGAGAGGCTGGACTCTCCACTTCTCTGGAGTCGCCCATGGTGAGCGGCGGCGGGCTGGTGTGGGCTTGCTTATAGCTCCCCAGCTCAGCTGCCATATGTTGGAGTTTACCCCAGTGAACGAGAGGGTCGCCTCTCTGCGCCTTCGGATTGGGGAGAGGGCTCTTGCTGTTGTTTGTGCCTACGGGCCGGATAGCAGTATAGAGTATCCGGCCTTCTTGGAGTCCCTGGGAGAGGTACTGAGAGGTGCTCAGACTGGGGACTCCATTGTTCTACTGGGGGACTTCAATGCTCATGTGGGTGACGACAGTGACACCTGGAGGGGCGTGGTTGGGAGGAATGGCCTCCCTGATCTGAACCCGAGTGGTGTTTTGTTATTGGACTTCTGTGCTAGTCACAGTTTGTCCATAACGAACACCATGTTTGAGCATAGGGGTGTCCATAAGTGCACGTGGCACCAGGACATCTTAGGTCGGAGGTTGATGATCAACTTTGTTGCCGTTTCATCTGATCTCCGGCCCTATGTCTTGGACACTCGGGTGAAGAGAGGGGCTGAGCTGTCAACTGATCACCACCTGGTGATGAGTTGGATCCGCTGGCGGAGGAGGAAGCTGGACAGACCTGGCAGGCCCAAATGTATGGTGAGAGTCTGCTGGGAACGTCTGGCCGAGCACTCTGTCGGGGAGGTCTTTAACTCCCACCTCCGGGAGAGCTTCTCCCAGCTTCCAAGGGAGGTGGGGGACATTGAGTCCGAGTGGACCATGTTCTCTACCTCCATTGTAGACACAGCTCTTCAGAGCTGTGGTCGCAAGGTCTCCGGTTCCTGTCGTGGCGGCAATCCCCGAACCCGGTGGTGGACGCTGGAAGTAAGGGATGCCGTCAAGCTGAAGGAGTCTTATCGGGCCATGTTGACCTCCGGGACTCCTGAGGCAGCTGACGGGTATCGGCAGGCCAGGCGTGCCGCAGCTCGGGCAGTTGCAGAGGCAAAAACTCGGAACTGGGAGGAGTTCAGGGAGGCCATGGAGAAGGACTATCTGTCGGCCTCAAAGAAATTCTGGCAAACCGTCCGGCGCCTCAGGAGGGGGAAGCAGTACTCTGCCAACACTATTTACAGTGTGGGTGGAGAGCTTTTGACCTCGACTGGGGACATTGTCGGGTGGTGGAAGGAATACTTTGAGGATCTCCTCAATCCCACCGTCATGTCTTCCATTGAGGAGGTGGAGGCTGATGACTCAGAGGTGGACTCGTCCATTACCCAAGCCGAAGTCACTGAGGTGGTTTGCAAGCTCCTCGGTGGCAAGGCACCGGGGGTGGATGAGATCCGCCCTGAGTATCTCAAGTCTCTGGATGTTGTAGGGCTGTCTTGGCTGACACGCCTCTGCAACATCGCATGGCGGTCGGGGACAGTGCCTCTGGAGTGGCAGACTGGGGTGGTGGTCCCTTTTTTTAAGAAAGGGGACCGGAGAGTGTGCTCCAATTATAGGGGAATCACACTTCTCAGCCTCCCAGGGAAGGTTTACTCCAGGGTGCTGGAGAGGAGAATTCGGCCAATAGTCGAACCTCGGATCCAGGAGGAACAATGCGGGTTTTCGTCCTGGTCACGGAACACTGGACCAGCTCTATACCCTTCATAGGGTGCTCGAGGGTTCATGGGAGTTTGCCCAACCAGTCCACATGTGCTTTGTGGATCTGAAGAAGGCATTCGACCATGTCCCTCGTGGTATTCTGTGGGGGGTGCTTCGGGAGTATGGGGTTTGGGGCTCTTTGCTAAGGGCTGTCCGGTCCCTGTACGAACGGAGCAGGAGTCTGGTTCGAATTGCCGGCAGTAGGTCAGACATGTTCCCGGTGCATGTTGGACTCCGGCAGGACTGCCCTTTGTCACCGGTTCTGTTCATAATTTTTATGGACAGAATTTCTAGGTGCAGCCAGGGGCCGGAAGGAATCTTGTTTGGGAACCACAGGATTTCATCTCTGCTTTTTGCGGATGATGATGTCCTGTTGGCTTCTTCAAACCAGGACCTTCAGCATGCACTGGGGTGGTTTGCAGCCGAGTGTGAAGCGGCTGGGATGAGAATCAGCACCTCTAAATCCAAGGCCATGATTCTCGACCGGAAAAGGGTGGCTTGCCCTCTCCAGGTTGGTGGAGAAGTCCTGCCTCAAGTGGAGGAGTTTAAGTATCTCGGGATCTTGTTCACGAGTGAGGGAAGGATAGAGTGTGAGGTCGACAGGCGGATCGGTGCAGCCTCCGCAGTGATGCGGTCGCTTTACCGGTCCGTTGTGGTGAAGGAGCTGAGCCTAAAAGCAAAGCTCTTGATTTACTGGTCGATCTATGTTCCGACTCTCACCTATGGTCATGAGCTTTGGGTAATGACCGAAAGAACAAGATCGCAGATACAAGCGGCCGAAATGAGTTTCCTTCGCAGGGTGGCTGGGCGCTCCCTTAGAGAGAGGGTGAGAAGCACAGTCACTCGGGAGGAGCTCGGAGTAGAGCCGCTGCTCCTCCACATCGAGAGGAATCAGCTGAGGTGGCTCGGGCATCTCTTTCGGATGCCTCCTGGACGCCTCCCTGGGGAGGTGTTCCAGACATGTCCCCCTGGGAGGAGGCCCCGGGGAAGACCCAGGACACGCTGGAGGGACTATGTCTCTCGGCTGGCCTGGGAACGCCTCGGTCTTCTTCCCGAGGAGCTGGCCGAGGTGTCTGGGGAAAGGGAAGTTTGGGCTTCCATGCTCAGACTGCTGCCGGTATATGTGACGAGCTGAGATACTAATGTTGTGGTAAAAGGGTATAGTATAAATCCTCTGTAATGCAATATGAATGTGACGCTACCTGCAAAGAATTTCACACAGTTGACAAAAGCTGAAAACCTGTCCCAAGTCTCCCTGCTCTCCCCTACTTGTATTGCACGACCACTTGACAAAACTTTTAGCAATGAAACAGAATTAAAATTACAAGTTAGATTTTGATAAGCAGGATAGGTATTACGACGCCATGCCCTCAGGAGGAATGGGACTATACACTCCTGAACTTGTGCTTTTGCACAAGAGCTAGTTTTTCACATTTCTGCAGGAGATAATGGACAGTACAAACAAACTGTATGTTTTCTTGATACTACAGCTCTTGTTTTTACATATACCTGGCTAAAGTCATAAAAATGCATATTCTCAACATATACAAAATAAATGTGTAAATATACATTTCATGGACACGGTTTCACACTACAATTTGAAACAATAAATTATGTATAGTTGGTAGAAATACATGGGTGGTGTAGTGGTTAGCGCTGTCACCTCACAGCAAGAAGGTTCGGGTTTGAGCCCCGTGGCCGGTGAGGGCCTTTCTGTGCAGAGTTTGCAAGTTCTTCCCGTGTCCGTGTGGGTTTCCTCCGGGTGCTCCGGTTTCCCCCACAGTCCAAAGACATGCAGGTTAGATTAACTGGTGACTCTAAATTGACCATAGGTGTGAATGTGAGTGTGAATGGTTGTCTGTGTCTATGTGTGAGCCCTGTGATGACCTGGCGACTTGTCCAGGGTGTACCCCGCCTTTCACCCGTAGTCAGCTGGGATAGGCTCCAGCTTGCCTGCGACCCTGTAGAACAGGATAAAGCGGCTAGAGATAATGAGATGAGATGGTAGAAATGCATGTAAAAAAATTAACATACCAAAAACAAGCTCAAGGACGAAGAGGAGTTGCATAGATACACTGTGCTCATTTATACTTGCTTGTAAAAAAAAAAAAATACACTTTTACCTACAGCTGATGCCATATGATACCATGCGTCATAAATCATCATGGTGCTAATGAACATATGGCGGTGATCTGTGCGTATTACAAATTTAATTGCAATCTGTTTTGCTTTGATTGCAAACTGTGCTCTGAGAACATCTCAAGATGAGGTACTACAAGATATTTCTACAACACAAGTAACTTGATAAAACATCTCAGACCTAAAACCTTGCAGGAAGAGTTCACTGCGAGCAGCACACAGCAACAGCCAACACTAAATTTATTTAAATGGACATTGCTACCTACTGTGTTGAGTTACTTTACTTGGATCTTTTTTGCTACGTTTCTTTCCAAATGTTCTGTCATGTTAATTCTTCTGCATTGCTTTATGTCCAGTGGATTTCATGTTTCATGGGAAGAAAGTACGCGTTAAGGGCCGATTTCCTCTCAGGAACATATGGTGGGAGATCTCCTGCAGTGCCAGGAAACAAGACCATAAACTGGTGGTCGTCGGCTACCCTTCCTACAAACTCCGGACAGACCTGAAAAATGACTGGTGCACAATCATCTCTCTCTTCCTGCATGAGTGTGATGTGGACGACTCTTTTACCACTAAATTCATGGAGTGGCTGCCAAAGGACAGATATGTGGACCTTGGAAATGTAGAGGAAGCTGTGCACAAATTTGGAGAGATAAACCAAGAGACAAGGAAAGCAGCTGATTATGTCAAGATTAAGATTTCTAAATCAGGTATTAATAGCATGTTGTTGAAATGCCTGGCTTTTTTTTTAAGCATGGTGTAATCCTTTCTCCTCTGTAATTTTGTAAAGTGTTTTTACTCTTCTTTGACGACGACAATTTGCAATGATTATAAATTGCACGCATGTAAAATTCATGATTTCAAATTTCATGGCCACCAATTTGCCAACATCTGCAAAATAACTAACTTCCTGTTATCACTTGTGTTAGAGCAGCCAAAAACAGATTTAACGATGTCATCATCTTGTCATCAAATAGATGTAGCTTTTCATATAAGAGCTGCCACCGTCTATCCTTATATCATGAAGTACCTGCCGACGTTGCTGCCGAGGCAGTTTTTAAATCTGCTCAACAAAGGGAAAGAGGAGGAGGAGGAGGAGAAGAAGAAACAGCAGTCTCAAAGTGATGATGAAAACATGGAGGCTTCTCCAGAGAAATATGATACGAGTCCCTTGTTAGACAGACTGGAGGAGCTCATCAAGACTGAAGTGTGGAAGTTTGGCTTTTGTGACGTGAGTAACACTGGATACTGGGAAAACTAAATGATGGTTTTATGGCACCACATAAAATGTAGACACTTCTTTTTGTCAGTCATGTCATACACATTTTTCATCCCCCGCTGGCAGAAAGGGGGATTATGTCATGGCGGTGTCCATCCGTCCGTCCCAGGAAGGGTACTCACCTTCTGAAATCAACTCCTCTCACAATTTTTGGAGGAATTTCACGAAACTTGACAAGATTATTTAATGCATGTTGGTAATATGCATATTGCAATTTTGTTCAATTCAGTCGCATTTTACCAGAATCATGGCCGAGTTGCCAGTGGGGGATATTGTGCTCTCAGAGCACTCTTGTTTATTATTGTTACACGTCAAAAAATTTCAACCTAGGTGATTTTTTTTTTTTTTTTTTTTTTTTTTTGACCTGGGTTAAAAGTTTTAACCTCGATCATAATTTCCAACCTCGGTAAAATTTTGGATTATCTAAGATTCTTAAAGGAGAACTGAAGTCATGTTTAAACTTGCTTTATTTCTTAATTAACATGTTATTCAATTACGTTTTCAGTTTTAGTAACCTTATATCGTGACTCGTATTGGCAACTAATTGCAATGAAATATTATACTTATCGGCCTATTCAGTTTTTAGCCATGTTGAGTTTAGTTCGTTTGGTCCACGGCAGGCGTCGCTTATCTGCGCGATCTTCACGAGACTTCGAAGCACAAAGTGTCAGCCAGGTGTCAGTGCTGCCATTTTGAAAACTGTTTTCTAAATGAAGTATTGCACAAAAACGAGTTTAAATGACGATTACTGCCTACTTTTTTCAAACTTTCCTGATTGCTATCAAAATAAACAAAACTTCCGGTTTGATTACGTCAGCATTCAAAGTAAGGCGCGTGCATCTTTTGACAACGTTGGCAGATGTCGGTCACTTGGAATTTCCGCTGGACGTTTTACTTCCGTCCTACAATGTCTCGCACAGGTCTCAACGAATCTCGTTTACGGCCATCGCTTTGATATATGGACTGATATATTACAGAGCATATTTCAAACACTCAACTTACTATAGCAGTGACACAATAGCGATCAAAAATAAATGCATTCCTATATTTAATAAAATGAGAAATAGAATTTTGATAATAAAAAATTTGCCTTCAGTTCTCCTTTAAAAGGGATTTTCCATCACTGCTTTTGTCTTTCTTCCATCCACTTCCTCTTTGTCTACATCTACCTAGTATTTCCTCTCGTCTGTCTGTCTACCTATTCCTATCTACCTAATTATTAATTTTTAAAATATATTTTTTCATACATAACCAGGATTCAAACTCAGAACCTTCTGATTCTTAATCCAGCACCTTAACCACTAGACCAGCAACAATTGTGATGGAAGGAGTGATATATTTTGAATGTATTAATGAGTCCAGTCTTATTACATCATCAAGTAGTTTAAAATACAAAGTCTTCCCAAATCCTAAATCTAACCCTCGATATATTAAGTCTCCCTAATACAAGTAGCAAATTATGAACTGGGTTAAACATTCTAACCTAGGTTGAAAAGTTCCACCTGTCCTACAATTCTGACCTGTAACATTATTCTTCTGGAAGATTTTTAGGGCCATCTAAATGAAGCCTCATATGAAACCATAAGCCCTAATTACACTGTAAAACACAGCACTGATTGTTGATCCTGGTATGAAATGTTTTCCTTGTTTTCTTCCTTTGTTTAAAAATGCCATTAGACTCCCATGCGGTGCAACAGTGTTGAAAATTGTCTATGCTCGCTAGGGGCAATCTCAGAAAATAAAGTACATTATTGTACCTTTAGGGGGACAGTGGTTTGTCCCTGAGGCAGTACGCGCTAAAGTACTTATTTGTACCATTTATATACTGCTTGGGAACATATATGTACCTTTTTGACCCTAAAATGGTACACGTAGTTACCCTGAAGTCCAATAATGAGCCCTAGGGGGGACATTAGTGTAGATTGTACCTTGGGGGACAGAAATGGACCCCTACCGTACCCCTGTTTTTGACAGGGGTGGCATTACTCTCTCCCCTGTCAATCAGAGTGACGCTAACCAGTCAACTATGCAGAATAGGGCACTTAATGCTTTTCTCTGAGTGTGTTCTGCTGCAGTTTGAAAAGAAGCAGTGACTGGCTTCATGTGTCTCAGGGAAAGCACATGCTAGCCCTCATCCTTCCTGGGTAGTAGCTGTTGTGTGAAAGGGGAGCACTAGCTAGCAGGAATTGGAAAATATTTAATTGTGAGGGGAAAAAAATGTAATAATAAAAGCTGCTATCTAAAAACAACGTAGTAAGTAAACGCACAAAAAATGAACAGAAATGTTCGCTATAACAAGTCGTTTCTTCTTCCCTTTTCCATAAAATTGCAGACACACTTTGTGTAAAATTTAATAAATTGATTCGACTTCAATTTAGAATCCGAGAATGCTAGTTTATGATGATCTGAGTAAATAATACTGTATCTGAAACGTGTGATTATTATTTTTTTAATTCGTCAACAGATCATGAATAAAGAGTTACAGTTAGTCAGATGTGAGACTAAACTGAATGACTTTCAGTCCTGTGAGTTATTCAACAAAATGACTCATGAGCAGCAAAATGCCCTGAAGATGTACAATGAACTTAAAGCATACTGCTGGCGGTTTGGCCACACCTACATTGACCGGAAGGTTCTGGAGATGAAGATGAAGAAGGTGCATAAGGTGATTCAGGAAGAAAGCACTTGGGAAGCCTTGGCCTTCCTCCGCAAGCATGAAGTGCTGAATGGAGAAAAGGAGAAGATTGCCCTGAGGAACTTCTATGAGTATGAGAAGGAAATTGCTGAATGTCTCTGCCAGCTAATGGAGGGGGAACCCTGGGAAATTGATCTGGATGTCAGGAAGGTTCTCCAATCAGATATGCAGTCAGATGGGCCCATGCATGAAGAATCTAAGGCCACCTCTATGAAGTTAGACCCTGAGCAGGTGCGAGCAGCAGAGATGATGTGTGCCAATGCTGTGACTGTGATCAGTGGAAAGGGGGGCTGTGGTAAGACCACCGTGGTCAGTAGGATCTTTAAAGCTGCCATGGAGCAACAGAAGAAGAATGGAGAGAATTATGACAGCACCTCAGAGGAGGGTGAGCAGAAAGAGAATGACGACAAGCCAGTGGAGATTCTTCTTACTGCTCCCACAGGTAGAGCTGCCTCACTACTGACCCAGAAAACCTGCTTCACAGCTTATACCATACATCAGGTTTGTGGTCTTCGTTTTTCTCACTGAATGTCTGAGCTGCCTCAGGTCCTCCTCCTAATGCAACGACAAACAGTTTTGACTTTAATTTTTTTCCCCCATATTTTAGTCTTGTTGAATACTAATTAAATATACCATGTACTGCGAGGCTCTGGTTGAAATTATGGATTCTCTGAAGTGACTGGCCTAGTTCTATCAAAGTCCCTCTCATGCCAGAATCTGGTCTTCCCAGGCAGTCTCCTGTCCCAGTACTAACCAGCTCTTTGAGGCGTATGGGTGTGGCACCGATCTCCGTTTCGATAGCCCTCGGCCTCTCGCCTATACAGCCGGGGGCCGGTCCTCTGGTAACTGCAAGAGTTTGACTCCCCACTCGCACCTGTACTGCAGCCTGCCTTGCCAGACGGTAGTAGGTACCATTTTTATGATGGTCTTTTGGTATGACCCGCCCGCGAGTAGAACTCGCAATCTCCCGGTCAAGAGGTGGACACGCTAACCACTAGGCCAACTCATGGTAGCGTAATACTATAGTAAATGCAAAATAATACTATGCCAGTCACCTCAGAGAATCCATAATTCACGGTGCCTCTCAGTGCATGGTATATTTGATTTGATTTATATCCCTCATCAAAAAATTCCAGACTAAAAGTGTTAAGATTGAATCTCGACATAAACTCACTGGAGGCAGCCATGTTTGTTGTTTACATCGGAGCGACCTTCAACCTGTGCATGTGCAATGGACCATGCTATCACCTGCCTCGTGAGGCATGATCATGATGTTCAGATCTACACACACAGAAATGCTCATGGAGCCATAGCTGTGACTCGAGTCAGCTGTATAGCTTGAAATTGTGACGCCAGTTCATGGTATATCCAGGATATATCATGACTGACTCGCACCTTATCCTTTTTTTTTTTGACATCATGAGATACATTGCTTAATCAATGGTGGAACTATTTTATGTCACATGACCATCCATGGCCAATCCCTGCACGGGAATTTTTTGATGAGGGATGTAATTTCAACTTTGCACAACTACATGTAAATTTGAGTCCTGAAACTAGCTTTTATAATACTTTGTGTGCTTGTTTTGTTTGAGATATTATAAATGGGGCGATAGTAGCAGTCAAAAGTTTGGACACACCTTCTAATTAAATAGTTTTTCTTTATTGTTATTAATTAAGACACTTCATGTCTTAAAGTAATGATGGATGTCGTTTCTCTTTACTTAGTTGAGCGGTTCTTGACAATATGGATTACTACAGTTGTGGAATAGGGCTATTTACTGTATTTTTATTATTTACTGTTTACAGTTTGATGATTTCAAACTCATTAAGAAGGTAAGAAATTGCACTAATTAACTTTTGATGAGGCAGAGTTGTTAATTGAAAAGCATTCCAGGTGACTACCTCATGAAGCTGGTTAAGATAATGACAGTAGTGTGCAAAGCGTCAAGGTAAACGCTGGATACTTTAAAGAATCTAAAATACGAAACGGATTTTAGCACTTTTTTTGTTTACCACATAATTCCATGTATGTTCCAGATGTTATTTCATAGTTTTGATATCTTCAATGTTCTTTTACAATGTAGTAAATAGTTGAAATGCAGCAAAACCTATAAATGAGAAGGTGCGTCCAAACTTTTGACTGGTACTGTACATTTCAGCAAACTTTTAAATCACAGAGCATTAAAACCCATTGAACTCAAAACCAAAGCAAAAAAAGCTAAGCAAATAATTATTTTCTGTTGATGATTTTTACTGTGCAAACATAGTTTGTCAATTTGATTTAAAAAAACAAAAAACATTTTACATGTTCAATTAGTTTTTCGCATCATTCTGTCATTGACTTACACACTAGATAGACTACACGCAGTGGGTTCCTAAAGTATTCAGACCCTGTCAGTGCTTGCATTTTATTGTGTTAAAGATTTACTATAATGCCAAAATCCATTGAATCCATTTTATGCACAACAATCCATAATTAAAAAGTTAAACAATCTTTTTAAGAAATTGTTGCAAATTTTATTTTAAAAAATGGAATCTCTCATTTAGATACATATCCAGACCCTTGGCTAAGGCGCTCCAAATTGAGCCCAGTTGCATCTTGTTTGCTTTTATTATCGTGCTGTCTCTAGAACTTCAGTGCAAATTTAATTGATTGGACATGATTTAGAAAGTCACACAGCTGTAATTATAAGGTCCTATAATTCATAGTGCACGTCAGACCAAGAATCAATCCATGAGGTCCAAGGAATTCTCCATAGACCTCTGCAATTAAGTTGTATTGAGACATAGAGTAAAAGTATAAAACCATTGCTAAAGCTTTGAAGGTTCTCAGGAGCACAGTAGGCTCCATCATTGTGAAATGGAAGAAGTTTAAAACCACAGGCCTGGCCAAACCCACTCAAAGGGATGACTAAGAACCTAATGGTCAGAAGTCATATGTAGAGATGGATGAAACTGCCGGAAAGAAAACCATCACAGAAATACTCCATCACATGGGTTGAGTGGCTAGATGGAAGCCACTCCTAAGTAAGAGGCATATGGCAGGCACTTAAAGGACTCTGAGAGCATAAAGAAAAAGATTCTCTGGTCTGCTGAGACAAAAACGTAACTCTTTGGGCTGAACTCCAAAGCAAAACCAGGTACTGCTCATCAGCTGGTAATGGCTGGCGCTGGAATGGCTTTGGGACAAGTCTCTCTGAAAGTCCTTGAGTAGCCTAGCCAAAGTCCAGACTTGAAGCCCTTAAAATATCTGTGGAGGGATCTGAAGATGGCAGTCCAGTCACTCTTCATCCAATCTGATCATGTTTGAGAGGATCTTCCAGGAAGTAGGGGAGAAATTGCCAAAATCTTGGTGTGCATAGCTTGTAGAAACTTGCCCAAGAAGACCTGAACCTGTCATTTTTGTCAAATGTGTTTTTACTAAGTACCGAATAAAGGGTCTGAATAGTTATGGAAATTAAACATTTAAGTTCTTCATGTTTAATGATTTTGCAACAATTTCTGAAAACTTTTCATTATAATTTACTGTGTGTAGATTAGTGGTGGTGGTGGTAATAATAATAATAATAATAATAGCCCACTGTATATAAAATTATAATAACGCAAATTTGACTGTACTTCTCTCTGCACTGGTTTCAGGTCCTGTGGAGTTACAGGCTTAGAAAAAAAAGCCAAAGTGGGAAACAATTTCAATGGAAGTTTGCCAAAGTCCGAGTGCTGGTGGTGGATGAGGGCAGTCTTGTGTGTGTGCAGCTCCTTTCCTCCATCCTGTCACTGCTCACCAAACATGCACAACTACAAAAGTTCATAATTCTGGGTGCGATCGAAGTAACTGTATCTGAGATACAATATTTGAATAATATTGGCTGGCATTGAGTGGTATATCAAATATATTCCTTTCAGCATGATATTGAACGAGTTGAAGACAAGTAGTTGAATGGAATATATAATGACAGACCATGAAAAAAGCCAGCCAATGTTTTTTTTTATTATTATTATTATTATTATTATTATACCTACACATTCGATGGAACAATTATAGATTTTACAAAAAGTTAAGAACGGGGGTGTTACCAGAAATGCTTCTGTGCATGCGCAGCAGAAAACTTTCTTGTTGAATATTCGCATCAGCTCCAACGTGTGACATGTCTTGATAACCATGCAATATCGTAAACCATATTCAACACTCTCCATTGGGTAGAGTGACGTGATACACGTAGGATAAGCGATATGCTAACAATTTTGCATGCTATCAAACCAAATGAATGAAACCCACTTAGATTGGAATAGAACATGTTTTTATTCCATCGAAAAAGTCTCCAGTATGTATAATAATGTACAATCTTGAATAACTTCCTTACAGAGGTACAGCCCCGATTCCAAAAAAGTTGGGACAAAGTACAAATCGTGAATAAAAACGGAATGCAATGATGTGGAAGTTTCAAAATTCCATATTTTATTCAGAATAGAACATAGATGACATATCAAATGTTTAAACTGAGAAAATGTATCATTTAAAGAGAAAAATTAGGTGATTTTAAATTTCATGACAACTCGTCTCAAAAAAGTTGGGACAAGGCCATGTTTACCACTGTGAGACATCCCCTTTTCTCTTTACAACAGTCTGTAAATGTGTGGGGACTGAGGAGACAAGTTGCTCAAGTTTAGGGATAGGAATGTTAACGCTTACTTGTCTAATGTAGGATTCTAGTTGCTCAACTGTCTTAGGTCTTTTTTTTTGTCGTATCTTCCATTTTATGATGTGCCAAATGTTTTCTATGGGTGAAAGATCTGGACTGCAGGCTGGCCAGTTCAGTACCCGGACCCTTCTTCTATGCAGCCATGATGCTGTAATTGATGCAGTATGTGGTTTGGCATTGTCATGTTGGAAAATGCAAGGTCTTCCCTGAAAGAGACGTCGTCTGGATGGGAGCATATGTTGCTCTAGAACCTGGATATACCTTTCAACATTGGTGGTGTCTTTCCAGATGTGTAAGCTGCCCATGCCACACGCACTAATGCAACCCCATACCATCAGAGATGCAGGCTTCTTGAACTGAGTGCTGATAACAACTTGGGTTGTCCTTCTCCTCTTTAGTCCGAATGACACGGCGTCCCTGATTTCCATAAAGAACTTCAAATTTTGATTCGTCTGACCACAGAACAGTTTTCCACTTTGCCACAGTCCATTTTAAATGAGCCTTGGCCCAGAGAAGACGTCTGCGCTTCTGGATCATGTTTAGATACGGCTTCTTCTTTGAACTATAGAATTTTAGCTGGCAACAGCGGATGGCACGGTGAATTGTGTTCACAGATAATGTTCTCTGGAAATATTCCTGAGCCCATTTTGTGATTTCCAATACAGAAGCATGCCTGTATGTGATGCAGTGCCGTCTAAGGGCCTGAAGATCACGGGCACCCAGTATGGTTTTCCGGCCTTGACCCTTGCGCACAGAGATTCTTCCAGATTCTCTGAATCTTTTGATGATGATATGCACTGTAGATGATATGTTCAAACTCTTTGCAATTTTACACTGTCGAACTCCTTTCTGATATTGCTCCACTATTTGTCGGTGCAGAATTAGGGGGATTGGTGATCCTCTTCCCATCTTTACTTCTGAGAGCCGCTGCCACTCCAAGATGCTCTTTTTATACCCAGTCATGTTAATGACCTATTGCCAATTGACCTAATGAGTTGCAATTTGGTCCTCCAGCTGTTCCTTTTTTGTACCTTTAACTTTTCCAGTCTCTTATTGCCCCTGTCCCAACTTTTTTGAGATGTGTCGCTGTCATGAAATTTCAAATGAGCCAATATTTGGCATGAAATTTCAAAATGTCTCACTTTCGACATTTGATATGTTGTCTATGTTCTATTGTGAATACAATATCAGTTTTTGAGATTTGTAAATTATTGCATTCTGTTTTTATTTACAATTTGTACTTTGTCCCAACTTTTTTGGAATCGGGGTTGTATGTTTTGATAGCAAAATTGTTCCTTTTGCTTTTGTGGTTTAAGGTGAGTGTAATGATTTGGAAGAATAACAAAAGCATGTGTCAGCATAACATTTTTGAAAGTGTACGTCATCAATATGGGGTCAACTGTACAAAGTAATGGCGAGTGTGGAGGAGAAGTGAAGAAGAAGAAGATGGTGCAAACAGGTTGGAATGGATGGAGGAGGATGTCAGGAGTGATTTGTGACAGAAGGTTGCCAGCAAGAGTGAAAGGGAAAGTGTACAAGACGGTAGTAAGAGCAGCGATGTTGTCTGGTTTGGAGACAGTGGGACTGACAAAAAGACAGGAGGCTGAACTGGAGGTAGCAGAGTTGAAAATGCTGAGATTCTCATTGGGAGTGACAAAGTTGGACAGGATTGGAAACAAGTATTGCTGGGTTTCACATGACCTCACACCCGCCTCATTAGTTATTCAAAACTTTAGCTGGTGGTCTACCAAAGCTCAGTTGACAAAGCATTTGTATGAAGGTGTATTGCTCACATGAAAGATGCCTTACGCTTGCGTTGTTTTAGGTTGTTCGAATCGATCAAACCGTGAAACTGATAAGTTTCTTCAGGGTTCCGTGTGAACTAATAAAAAAGGGTGAACGAACACAGGATTTCACAAAAAGACATTGAGAAAGGTGGCTTTTGAACCTCTCACTGAAATCGAAGGGAGTCGAGTCGAAGCATGCTCGAGTTTGCAGTGATCACTTGGTGAAAAGTTTGTATCTCCCTTTCAGCTATGGCCTTAGTGTTTTCCAAGTACTTTTCTTGCTCTGTGTTTTATTTTACAGTACTTTTCTTTTTAGTCACAAAGCCCTAAAGTCCCCAGCTGTTTCTTTGTTTACTCCTCACAAATCCATATGCATGAAGCTCGCAACAAAATTCTTCCCCAGCCATACAGTTACAATGCGCCGTGATCACTTCTCCGTCTTGTTTAACTAAGATCCAGGTCTTTAAAGGAAAGGAGTTTCTGATGAACTTTGTGAATGATTTACCTGAGAGATAAGAGCCAACACGAGTGAGAATCAAGCAAACTGTTGTTTGTTTACACTTCAACTTGCAGCACTTCATTGTAAAGACACGAACGAAAAGCTTAAAAAAAACATGCTTACACGGGGGGAAAAACAATCCAGGATTCATTCGGCAGCAACTTGATAGCGAGATCCTTTACCCAGCCACATACAAAAAAGTTGTAAGCCTCCATACTCTTCCACACTTTCATCTGTTTTGCGGTGTAGAAGGACGTCTGCAACACCACATAGTTCGAAATGTTGGGGAACTCGACTGAAGGGTAGTTTTCCGGATCGTATGACAAATCCTTCTTTCCCAGACTGTAGGGGTCGATTCCATTGCACATAGCAATCTTCTGAATATATCTACAGTGAGCAGTGGCTTCTAGATTACGAGCGTACTCCTAAGTTATCATTAGTTGTTTGCACTACAGCAGCCGTTTAGACCACCAGCTATTTCACTTCTGGTAAAACCGCTAAGAAAATCACGTGACTGAAACCCAGCAATATCAGAGGGACAGCATGTGTAGGATGGCTTGGACACGTATAGACGAGAGCTCCAGGGTAGATTGGGAAAAGAATGCTGGAGATGGAGTTGCCAGGTAGAAGGAAAAGAGGAAGAGCAAAGATGAGATTTATGGATGTGGTGAAGGAGGGCATGAGGACAGTTGGTGTGACAGAAGAAGATACAAAGGACAGGAGGAGATGGAGGGACATTATCTGCTGTGGCAACCCCTAACGGGAACAGCTGAAAAAAGAAGACGACGACGTCATCAACCTATAAAGGAAGCAGAAATAGGTCCTTATTAATCTTGTCACTGTATTGTAATTCATCATATGTGGGTTGTGTTTTGTTTTTTTTTTTTTTTTTTGTAAAGGAGACATAAAGCAGCTGCCCAGCATTGCACCAGGAAATGTCCTCAACGACCTCTTTACCAGTCTAAAGAAGGTGAACTGGGCCATTGAAATGCTCACCAACCACCGTGCTGAATCGGAGCTCATTGTCAAAAATGCTGGATTGTAAGCTGTTTTGTATTATCTAATATTTAATAATAATTTTCATTTTCTTTTAGTTTATCCAATGTAATCTTTATTCGATCATTTAAAATTCTGGTCTTTTGCTGTCTTAGAATAGCAGACATGGGTGTTAGTAAAAAGTTTCACCAACTAAACTATGATGCCACTGTGGAACTGGGTAAAACATTCACACTGCCATCGCCTGAAATGAGCTTCATTGAGATCCGTCTTCCAGAAAATGAGAAGGATGATGGTATGGACAGTAAAATGAACTTTCAAAGCTTGTTATAATTATCTATAGCTTATGTTCTATTTTAGCATTAATATAGATGGACAATAGAAGATCAAATATTTTGAAAATTGTGTGCTTTTTTTTTTTTTTTTAATTCTCAGATTTTCAGAACTCTATAAAGCGTTTGCTGGCAGGCCCAGTGCCAGGGCTTAAGGATGATGCATCTTCACAATTTATTGCCTTCAAGAGGTAAAAATGTATTACAGAAATTTGATGAAGCCCAGTATAACCAAAAGAAATGCTTTAAGATTACCATTAGGTTTATTACAGGCTTGTAGTACTCGAGTCTGACTTGTGTCCTAATTTTAAGGACTTGTGACTTGACTTGGACTTGAGCACTGATGACTCAGACTTGGACTCGGGCTCATGTATTAACTGCATTCGGACTCGTAAATTGGAGATGAGGACTCTGATTTTTTTTTTCTTAATTTTTTTGTAACATGCCGTAATAATTTGGCATAAGATATTTATATCTATAAGAATTTTTGTACTAATTTCATGCAAGAATGTCACACCGGCGCTCCTTGGCGTTGTAGGTGTATTATGTTTGTGTATGTAGATTGGTGTTAAGTGATCAATCTTTAATAATTAAATTGAATCAATCCAATTGAATCATTTGAATTGAATCAGTCTCATTGAATCAGTCTCATTGAATCAGTCTCATTGAATCAGTCTCATTGAATCAGTCTCATTGAATCAGTCTCATTGAATCATTTAAAGTGAATCAGTCTCATTGAATCATTTAAAGTGAATCAGTCTCATTGAATCATTTAAAGTGAATCAGTCTCATTGAATCATTTAAAGTGAATCATACCATCACCTGATATATTCAGAATTATTATGGTCACTTACCAAGCTGCAGCTAATAGTATTCATATACACCTTAGAGTTCTTTGAGATATGGGCGACTTCCAGAAATATCGGAACAGCAGACAAACTCACACAGTTTCAATGATAATGGAATTTATTATAACAAAGAAAAAAATTGAATAGCAGCAGATGAAATCTTCTGTAAACAGTGTGTGTGTAGACAAATGGTTAGCTTTGTAGGCTAATTAGACAAAGGAAGGCTAGCTAGCATGTGTTTGTGTATGTAAGCAAATGATTAGCTTTGTGTGCTAACTAGACAAAGGAAGGCTAGCTAGCATGTGTTTGTGTATGTAAGCAAATGATTAGCTTTGTGTGCTAACTAGACAAAGGAAGGCTAGCTAACATGTGCTTTTGAGGCCTAGTGGTCATGTGGTTGTGTGTAAGGCCTAGTGGATGTGTAATAACAAAAATTAAATGTTAACAATTAAAATGCATACAAATGGTCATCCGTGATATATATGTAGATTTGAATGTGGGCACGGGAGAGTGCGCTATAAAGGTTGAATTGAATCAGGACTTAGAATATTATCTAAAGTTGAGACAAAAGACCTCGTGATAAAGAACAAAGGGGGGGGGGGTTACCACGTGTCTCCTTACAGAACAAAGAGAGTTAGCTCTGGTTTGCTAGCTAAAGCATGTGTGAGGCCTAGTATGTGTGACCACGTGTTGAAGCCTGGTCCCTGGAGACAAAAGGCTTCCCTAGACAGCTAACCCACTAGCTTTATAGTATTATTAAATTCACTGAAATCTTAATGAGGTCAAAATATGGGTAAATAATGAAGTTAAAATGTTAGGAAGAAAGAGAGCATGCAACCTATCTATTAAACAATTGAAATCAACAATAGAACAAATGATAGAAAAACCAAAATCAGTGTGCACACTTAAACAATCCCTGAGTGTAAATTCACACTAAGTAAATAAACTAATTCCTAAGACTAGTCTTCTTGCCCAATGCCAGTCTTACTTCAAAGTCTCGCCTTTTTGTAGAAAGCAGAGAATCCTGGAGAGGGCAAGTTCACAGGAGCTTGGAAAAACTTCTGTGGGAAACAGAGGATTCTTGAAGAGACTTCGTGGCTCATGGGAAGGAAAACTCTGATCAAACAACGTGCACTAGTTTAGAAGGGTCCAGCCGCTCCCTAAACAAATTAAACTGCCTTTTTGCAGTTTCGTACGTATTCATAAGGAATAACTGAAAAATCGATTATAACTCGCTTGAGTTAAAGATCACGTATTTCCGGAGTCTACCGTGATCAAGGGTAAACAAAAAAAGAAAACGCGCTGAAGCGTAGATCTTGCAAGAAAGAAGTCGTGGTTTCGGATGGTCCGATAGCGAGTGCCTCCTTTTAGGTCTGTTCCGTGTGGTTTCAGACGCCAAAGAGAAAGATATGGCTGACTTCCAGGTCCCTTTATGGAATCATGGGGGATGTGATGGAAGTGATCCCGCCCAGGCGTGACGTAGGTCAACGCGGAAGTTGGCTGGGAGTTGTAGTTCTTAGACAGTAGGTGGCAAACTGTACCTACAGCGTGTGCATCAGATAGGCTCTCGGGCATGCTCCGGACAGTGCGCATGCCAAGCAGGCTCTCGCGCATGCACCATAAACGACTTGCACCTGCACAGGATTAAGGCACAATCAGCGCGCCTATATAAAAACTGTGAAAACACACTTACTTTGCGAAGTATTGAGTTGCATTGCTGACACATTGCTGAGCCTTATTTCCTTGTTTGAGTTCCTGTTTCTCATCTTTGATTCTGCTGAGTCTACAATAGCCTGTTTGTGCCTCACTCCACCTGTTTCACTGTTTCTGGATTGTTTACCTGTCTTCACTGGTATTAATAAACGCGCCTTCTGCACTTAAATCTGTCTCCCAACCATCTCTGACGTACTCCCTGATAAAGAGAATGCACATTCATCTTTTCATACATCATGTTCAGGAACAAACTACTGTTAATGGGGCTAAAACAGCCACCATCAAATGGTGCAGTTGGAGTCTTGTTCTCGGACTCAACTTGGATCAATAGTGGGCTCGACTCGGACTCAAGTAGAATTTTTTTTTTTTTTTTAATGACTTGGACTTGACTCGAACTTGAACACTGGGGACTCGAGGTTTAGTGACTTGACTACAGCACTGGTTTATTGTGTGTGTGTTGGGGGATTGGGGGTGGGATCGGGTGATCTGATTGTTGTATTTGTGTCTAAATATATAGTAACTGATTTTTCAATTCAGTTTATTTGAATGTTATGTTTAACAATAGTGCTAATTTTACAGGCAGATATTACAGTGTTTATTGCAAGTTTTTTTTTGAGCACTGCTCCGTATGCTGTGTTTGAGGTGAAGTTGCAATTTGTAATTCCTCGCCTACAACCAGTAAAAGCTACTGAAAACTCAACCGTCAACTTGGGGGCGTAGTCTTTTCAACTACCAGTTCCTTCCCTGTTTACGAAGTGACATCAAATCAATATGGCTGTGCACAATGAACAGTTTAAAGTCCCCCTTCTCCACTTCTAAATTATTTAATAGCAGTATTGGCTTTAGAGCAGTTAATATACAGACACATTACTTGGTTAAATCCACTTAAAAGGCACCATGAATGTTGCATGAGTCCAGATGTTCCTGTGACCGATCTGTTCTCACACATGTTCTTATTAACAGGAGCGAATGTGATCTGATTAATGAGCTTTGCTGCAAGCATTACTCCAACCACAACACCAAGTAAGTCAATATAATTTGTCACTGTTGACAAGTATTTAAATAATATTGGCTGGCGTTGAGTTGTCTATCAGATTATATTCCATTCAACTAGCATGATATTGAACAAGTCGAAGACAAGTAGCTGAATGGAATATATCTGATATACCATGAAAAAAAGCCATTATTATTATAATAGGGCGGCATGGTGGTGTAGTGGTTAGCACGGTCGCCTCACAGCAAGAAGGTCTGGGTTCGAGCCCCGTGGCCGGCAAGGGCCTTTCTGTGCGGAGTTTGCATGTTCTCCCCATGTCTGCGTGGGTTTCCTCCGGGTGCTCCGGTTTCCCCCACAGTCCAAAGACATGCAGGTTAGGTTAACTGGTGACTCTAAATTGACCGTAGGTGTGAGTGTGAATGGTTGTCTGTGTCTGTGTGTCAGCCCTGTGATGACCTGGCGACTTGTCCAGGGTGTACCCCGCCTTTCACCCGTAGTCAGGTGGGATAGGCTCCAGCTTGCCTGCGACCCTGTAGAACAGGATAAAGCGGCTAGAGATAATGAGATGAGAAGATTATTATAATACACACACATTCCTTTCAGGTGTTCAACACGTCTTTCAAAATTCTCTCAAAATCTTCCGTATTTAAACGAAACAAACCTGGTGGCCATGTTTGCTTACAAATTGTCACAGTTGTTCGCTAGCATGTATATTTTTATGTCTCCGATGTGTCTCTTTTCCAGTTTTTCGATGTCCATTGGTATGTTTTTCTCTTGTAAATATTTGCGAAGAATATCTAATGCACTTTTGGTCGCCTTTCGGGTGTTCAGTGCGTCTTTCTTTTTCCCGGGGAACAAAGAAATGTTTCTGCGCATGCACAGCAAAAAACTTTCATTGGATATTCGCATCAGCTCCGACATATGACGTCATGTTGTCTCGACATCTATGCAACATCGTAAACCATATTCAACGCTCTTTCTCCATTGGGTAGTGATGTAATATGTGTAGGATAAGCGATATGATAATATTGCATGCTATCAGACCAAATGAATGAAACCCACTTAGAAAGGAATAGAACACGTTTTTATTCCACTGAAAAAGTGTCCTGTATGTATAATAATGTTCCATATTGTTGTTATTAATGTATTGCATTTTGACTGTAACAGGATTAACTACATTGTTGCACACTGGCATGTTTCATAATTTTACAGTCAGACCCAAACACGTTTTCTATTGTTTTACTCCTAATTTTTTTCACTCTTCAGGACTTATAAGAACAAAATGGACTTTCAGATTGGCGATAAAGTATGTTGTACAAGGAATGGCTATGTGACCGACAAAGACAAAGAAGATGAACCCAAAGACAAGGTGGATGATATGGATGGAACCAAAAGTAAAAAAGAACGATTGTGCAATGGGGAGATTTTCTTTATTACACAGGTATTACGGGGAAAAAAAATCCATTGCAAGATCATTTTATGCAACAAATAATTTTAATGTTATCTTTTAATAGAAAGACGTACACAGCTAAATGTGTCGCGTTATGGGATTTTTGTACCAAATGCTCTGTTTACAGAATGCATAGAAACGGCAGTGAAAAGCACCGTAAAAGTGGTAAATATATCCCTTAGGGGTGCTATTGAGGTGATTATTTGTTGATAGTTACTAGATCAGCCAGCGAAAACGGTGCAAAATATCGCACACTTTTTTCAACGCTGTTTCTACGTGTTCTGTAAACCTGTAGAATATCTGGTACAAAAATCCCATGGCGCGACACGCATGATTTATTTTATTTAAATTAATCCCCCTGTTTCAGTACATTTGTTTTAGTCTAGAAGTTGTGTAAGGTTCTTGGTCATTTTTGGAGATTGCTAATTGGGCTAGGAATTGTGTATGTGACTTCTAATTACAGGATGTGACTTTTGAGGAAGACGGTGCACGGAAACGCAGTAAACGGAGGTACGTGACTCTAGATAACAAGCAGGGCAAACAGCTGACTGTTGAATACAGGGAGCTAATGAAAGAGTGTAAACTGCGGCATGCCTGGGCTCGAACCATTCACACTTTTCAGGTACACATCACTTACATACACTATTAACATTAATTGTGCCTCCTCCGTGCTTTTCTGACTTCCCTTTATTTTTACACTTTATTTCTTCTTAATGAGCTACAGTCAGGCTTTACATTTGTCACTATTGCTCTAAATGCTAACGAATTACTAATCAATAAAGAACTAAAGAATTGCTTTCATTATTCATATACAGTGGGGCAAAAAAGTATTTAGTCAGTCACCAATTGTGCAAGTTCTCCCACTTAAAAAGATGAGAGAGGCCTGTAATTTTCATCATAGGTACACCTCAACTATGAGAGACAAAATGAGAAAAAACAATCCAGAAAATCACATTGTCTGATTTTTAAAGAATTTATTTGCAAATTATGGTGGAAAATAAGTATTTGGTCAATAACAAAAGTTCATCTCAATACTTTGTTATATACCCTTTGTTGGCAATGACAGAGGTCAAACGTTTTCTGTAAGTCTTCACAAGGTTTTCACACACTGTTGCTGGTATTTTGGCCCATTCCTCCATGCAGATCTCCTCTAGAGCAGTGATGTTTTGGGGCTGTCGCTGGGCAACACGGACTTTCAACTCCCTCCAAAGATTTTCTGTGGGGTTGAGACCTGGAGACTGGCTAGGCCACTCCAGGACCTTGAAATGCTTCTTACGAAGCCACTCCTTCGTTGCCCGGGCGGTGTGTTTGGGATCATTGTCATGCTGAAAGACCCAGCCACGTTTCATCTTCAATGCCCTTGCTGATGGAAGGAGGTTTTCACTCAAAATCTCACGATACATGGCCCCATTCATTCTTTCCTTTACACGGATCAGTTTTCCTGGTCCCTTTGCAGAAGAACAGCCCCAAAGCATGATGTTTCCACCCCCATGCTTCACAGTAGGTATGGTGTTATTTGGATGCAACTCAGCATTCTTTCTCCTCCAAACACCACAAGTTGAGTTTTTACCAAAAAGTTCTATTTTGGTTTCATCTGACCATATGGCATTCTCCCAATCCTCTTCTGGATCATTCAAATGCTCTCTAGCAAACTTCAGACAGGCCTGGACATGTACTGGCTTAAGCAGGGGGACACGTCTGGCACTGCAGGATTTGAGTCCCTGGTGGCGTAGTGTGTTACTGATGGTAGCCTTTGTTACTTTGGTCCCAGCTCTCTGCAGGTCATTCACTAGGTCCCCCCGTGTGGTTCTGGGATTTTTGCTCACTGTTCTTGTGATCATTTTGACCCCACGGGGTGAGATCTTGCGTGGAGCCCCAGATCGAGGGAGATTATCAGTGGTCTTGTATGTCTTCCATTTTTTAATAATTGCTCCCACAGTTGATTTCTTCACACCAAGCTGCTTACCTATTGCAGATTCAGTCTTCCCAGCCTGGTGCAGGTCTACAATTTTGTTCCTGGTGTCCTTTGACAGCTCTTTGGTCTTGGCCATAGTGGAGTTTGGAGTGTGACTGTTTGAGGTTGTGGACAGGTGTCCTTTATACTGATAACGAGTTCAAACAGGTGCCATTAATACAGGTAACGAGTGGAGGACAGAGGAGCCTCTTAAAGAAGTTGTTGCAGGTCTATGAGAGCCAGAAATCTTGCTTGTTTGTAGGTGACCAAATACTTATTTTACCGAGGAATTTACCAATTAATTCATTAAAAATCCTACACTGTGACTTCCTGGATTCTTTCCCCCCATTCTGTCTCTCATAGTTGAAGTGTACCTATGATGAAAATTACAGGCCTCTCTCGTCTTTTTAAGTGGGAGAACTTGCACAATTGGTGGCTGACTAAATACTTTTTTGCCCCACTGTAACAATACACATATGCACTTTACTGCTTCTATTTATCCACAAAGTATAAAACAGTAGGGATAGGTATTAAAACAGCTATGATTTTCTCCTATCAGGGCTCAGAGGAAAAGACTATAGTCTATGTTCTTGGCAGTAACAAATTTCAAACTTGGAAACACGTTTATACTGCAGTCACACGGGGTCGGACACGTGTGTATGTCATAGCAAAAAAGGAATGGCTTGAGGAGGCCATCCGAAGACCTGACATCAAACGCAACACGCGACTAGAAGGCCGTGTGGTGGACTTACTCTCTGCTTTAGGAATGGTAGAGAGAAATTTTCTCAGTCAGTCTCAATTCAGCTCACCAAGGCGAGGTTCTGGATTTCAGACTTTTCAGTCTACTAATAAGCCATCATCGAGCCCTGGTCCATCCCAAGCTTACCCTGGAATGATGAATTCGAAGGATGTGACCTCTGAAAACCTGACTGACATTGGTAGCAGGTTTGGCAGCCTCATTTCTCCCAAGTCAGCAAGTCCAAGTCCATGTAAGCGAGAGAGAATCACAGACGACTGCACCAAAGCATCCAAACAAATCAAGGTATGAACACTGTAGGCATTTTACATATACACATCTCATTAAAAATAGCACTGATTGTCCTGAGTGGCATAATAGAAGAGAGTTTGCCATATCATTAAAAGTGTTTAAAATTCTAAATATACATGGCTGGAGTTCCAAGGATGGTGCAAAGATACTCTCTCTCCTGTTCATTAGAGTGAACAAACCATGTCTTAACTTGGTCATAACTTTACAAACTATGTCTTCATGTAGAATCATGGCTGTCAGTCAAACTCGTATATACAGAAGAAAGCAGTTAGTGGTTTCTTCCCAGTGTGTTTGACTTCCTGTGAGCGTGCATGAACAGCACTTCAGAAAAGATACTGTAATCAGAACTACACATCTCGGTGAAAACATGCTCGGCCCTTCCAGACTGGTAGCTGCTGTGTGATTGAGGGAATGAACTAGATATAATGAGAGAGCTAGATAAAAGATGCACTATTTTGTCAAAAGTATGTAGACACCTGGCCATCACATCCACATGTGTGTAGGTAGTAGGGCTGCGTACCATTACTGTGTACCGGTACTGTACCGTGAAAATCGATTCAGTACAGGTCCAGAATACCGGATCATGAAGTACCGGTACTGTACCAATGTAAATTTACACTGAGACCCCGTCCACACGTAGCCGGGTATCTGCTAAATCGAAGATATTTTTCTACATTTTGGCCTGTCATCCACATGAAAACACATCAAAAACAAATATTTAAAAAAACTCCGGGCAAAGTGAAGATTTTTGAAAACTCCGTGTATGCCTTTTCGTGTAGACAGAGATAACCGGAGTTTTGCGTTTTAGAACGTCACAATCTGCGCAAAAAAAATTACAACAAATCTGCCCTGACGTCAAACGTGTGACCTTTGTTTACTGCAGAAGCCAGATTAAGCATGGACAAAGAGTAATGGATCGGAGTAGTGCCTTGAAAGCGTTAATTATTGTGCAGGTGCTATTTACATGTTTAATTTTAGAAGCCCAACTACTGCTCCAAAAACAGGGTCAGTATGTCCACATACTTGCTTTGACAAGATTCCCAATCAACGTTTTCTTGCGTCTTTTGAAGCTTATACTCCAAAATTGTGTTTAGAAGCAATTCTGTCTCCAAGTCTGTCCAGACGAACGAGCTTGGCGCCATGTGTTATGTTTAGGCGGAAGTGACGCCAACAAAGGGCTATTCTGATGTGATTAGGGGGTAGGATTTGGGGAAATAATGCCATCTACAGGTTTGGAATGCTTATGAATGCGATTGAAAACGCAGATGTTCGGTTATGTGTGGAAGGGATTTTTTTCGAAGACGAGGTGGTGTGGATAAAACGTTTTTATAAACGGAGGGGGGGAAAATGTTCGGTTTTAAAAATACCCGGCTACGTGTGTACATGGCCCAAGTATCTGCTTATTTTGTGACTGAAGATGCGTAAATCCTACCACAAAGACGAAAATTTAGCACTGGAAAAGACGTAAAATGCCGCACTGAAACTTGAAAGCAGAGCCATCTTTGATTTGAGATCCTCTCGCCACAGTCTCATGAGACATTGCGAAGGCTTGGCTGATCCAGCGTGCTGATTGGTCAAAAAGACTCAAAAGCAGGTCAATCATTTATCCTTTGCTGGCATTGGCGGCCTTTGTTACTTTGTGTAATTTTGCCGCATAAGTTAAAGGCTGCGGACTGCGCGGCGTGAATTTGTTTGTCATGCCACGTGGGAAGACCAGTAAGGTCTGGGATCACGTAACAAAGCTTTCAGGGGGCCAGAACGCAAAGACAACTTATGACTTTTTGTCCCAAGTTAACTAAGTGTGAGACTGAGAGGGTGATTGAGAAGTGAGGTAGGAAACCTAGTTATGTTTGGTTTTCTTTGAATAAAGGTACTGACAAGTTGTCAACAGTTTATTGTTTCTGTCATTATTGAAGAAGTTCAGAACAACGCATGTTAATTTGTCAGATTGTTCAGGTACAGGTCCGGACCTGTACCTAAACCTCTGTACCTGATGTTACGTTTAGGTACGCAGCCCTAGTAGGTAGTGAACAACCCATTCCAAATTTAGTTATGTTTTTTGCTTTTATAAAATCCTCCACTCTTCTGGGAAGGCAGACGTTTTCAGTGGGGTTGAAGTCAGGGCCACTCAAGTTCTTCTACACCAAACTTTACAAACCATGTCTTCATGGAGCTCTCTTGGTGCACAGAGGCATTGTTATGCTGGAACAGGTTTGGGCCCCTTGGTTCCATTCCATTCTGTTATCCGTAATCGCTTATTCTGTGCAGGGTCGCAGGCAAGCTGGAGCCTATCCCAGCTGACTATGGGTGAGAGGCGGGGTATACCCTGGACAAGTCGCCAGATCATCACAGGGCTGACACATAGAGAGACACAACCATTCATACTCACATTCACAGACAATTTAGAGCCACCAATTAGCCTAACCTGCATGTCTTTGGACTGTGGGGGAAACCGGAGCACCCAGAGGAAACCCACACAGACACAGGGAGAACATGCAAACTCCGCACAGAAAGGCCCCTGTCGGTTACTGGGCTCAAACCCAAAATCTTCTTGCTGTGAGGCGACAGTGGTAACCTCTACACCACCGTGCCACCCCCTGCTTGATTCCAGCGAGGAAAATTTTTTTAGTACTATATCCTAGAAAACTGTGTGCTTCAAACTTTGTAGCAGACGTCAGACATATGGGTGTGATGGTCAGGTGTCTGCATACTTCTAGCCATATTGTGTGTATATTTTAAAAATAAAACGAACTTGCATTCTCATTTACATCAGTCTGTTGCATGACCCAACCTATGAAATTATTTTATGCTTTGTAATCTACAATTATGATGACAATACCATGTACAATGGTGCTTGAAAGCTTGTGAACCCTTTAGAATTTTCTATGTTTCTGCATAAATATGACCTAAAACAACATCAGATTTTCACACAAGTCCTAAAAGTAGATAAAGAGAACCCAGTTAAACAAATGAGACAAAAATATTATACTTGGTCATTTATTTATTGAGGAAAATCATCCAATATTACATATCTGTGAGTGGCAAAAGTAAGTGAACCTTTGCTTTCAGTATTTGGTGAGACCCGCTTGTGCAGCAATAACTGCAACTAAACGTTTCCAGTAACTGTTGATCAGTCCTGCACACCGGCTTGGAGGAATTTTAGCCCATTCCTCCGTACAGAACAGCTTCAACTCTGGGATGTTGGTGGGTTTCCTCACATGAACTGCTCGCTTCAGGTCCTTCCACAACATTTTGATTGGATTAAGGTCAGGACTTTGATTTGGCCATTCCAAAACATGAACTTTATTCTTCTTTAACCATTCTTTGGTAGAACGACTTATGTGCTTAGGGTCATTGTCTTGCTGCATGACCCACCTTCTCTTGAGATTCAGTTCATGGACAGATGTCCTGACATTTTCCTTTAGAATTCACTGGTATAATTCAGAATTCATTGTTCCATCAATGATGGCAAGCCGTCCTGGCCCAGATGCAGCAAAACCGGCCCAAACCATGATACTACCAGCACCATGTTTCACAGATGGGATAAGGTTCTTATGCTGGAATGCGGTGTTTTCTTTTCTCCAAACATAACGCTTTTCATTTAAATCAAAAAGTTCTATTTTGGTCTCATCTGTCCACAAAACATTTTTTCAATAGCCTTCTGGCTTGTCCACGTGATCTTTAGCAAACTGCAGATGAGTAGCAATGTTCTTTTTGGAGAGCAGTGGCTTTCTCCTTGTAACCCTGCCATGCACACCATTGTTGTTCAGTGTTCTCCTGATGGTGGACTCATGAACATTAACATTAGTCAATGTGAGAGAGGCCCTCAGTTGCTTAGAAGTTACCCTGGGATCCTTTGTGACCTCGTCGACTATTACACGCCTTGTTCTTGGAGTGATCTTTGTTGGTCGACCACTCCTGGGGAGGGTAACAAGGGTCTTGAATTTCCTCCATTTGTACACAATCTGTCTGACTGTGGATTGGTGGAGTCCAAACTCTTTAGAGATGGTTTTGTAACCTTTTCCAGCCTGATGAGCATCAACAATGCTTTTTCTGAGGTCCTCAGAAATCTCCTTTGTTCGTGCCATGATACACTTCCACAAACGTGTTGTGAAGATCAGACTTTGATAGATCCCTGTTCTTTAAATAAAACAGGGTGCCCACTCACACCTGATTATCATCCCATTGATTGAAAACACCTGACTCTAATTTCACCTTCAAATTAACTGCTAATCCTAGAGGTTCACATACTTTTGCCACTCACAGGTATGTAATATTGGATCATTTTCCTCAATAAATAAATGACCAAGTATAATATTTTTGTCTCATTTGTTTAACTGGGTTCTCTTTATCTACTTTTAGGACTTGTGTGAAAATCTAATGTTGTTTTAGGTCATATTTATGCAGAAACAACATAGAAAATTCTAAAGGGTTTACAAACTTTCAAACACCGCTGTAGGTCCAGTTTTGGCCTTGTGCTACTGCAGCTATATTTCTAACTCTTTGCCATCTTTCCAGTTGGAAACACCACAGGCCTGCTCCCAGCTCCAGTCACTGTCTCTTAACAGCGTCACTCCCAAACGACTTTTCTCAGAAGCTCCTCAGTCGGACCAGGACCAGTGATTGCATGAGCAAGAAAGGGCAGGAAGAGCCTGCCAAAAGACCTTATTTGTTTAGACATGCTGAAGGTCAGAGTGGGACTTTGTGTGCATTGCAGCATTGAAGGTGATTCACCTTTTAACTAGATATAGATCTGGGAGAGTACAGAATGCCTTCTGTATTTTTGTAGAGGTGTGTGTTACTTGCATATCAAATATCGCAAGTCAAACAGTAATATTTCATATTCATAGTGATTTCAGTGCAGATTAATGATTCTCAAGATAACATTTCAAATGTTTAACGTCTCTATTTTAGTTCAGTTTTCATATCATGCATGCTGTAGTGATTATAGCATGTCATTGTTTATGTTTCTGATAGTTTGCATACAAATACTTGCTACTGCTTTACAGTCTAAAGTGAACAAATCATGGAAGAAGCTTGCATATATATGAACACAACCTATAATCGTGAAACTGCATCATTGTTGATCTTTCAATTTGGGAAACAACTTGACCTGCTTCTACCTGCTTCGAATCATTGCATGTGTACATCAATGTTAATGTACATTGAAATAAAAATCCTGTCGTTATGTCTTTAAGACACACAAAGGCTTGGTTGACTTTGCTGAAAATATTTGACACGAGCATTTGCATTATTGCTTTCATGTGTGAAATCACTAAGGCTTTTTTTTTTCGCTTCATACACTGGGATTTTGTTTGAATTTACTGTGCAGGCTGCTACTGCATCACTTAATATTTATTCATGAAACATAATATTGTCCTTAGTAACAAGGTCAACCCCGGCCATTCTCATTTTAGGAATTCTTTAGTAATGAAAACGTTTCAAAGGAAAACTCTTAGCATGAAGATAAAATTCTTTGTGACAATAACCACTCGTCTCACACGTATTCGGAGCAACCGTAAGCAGAACCCAAACTAGAGCCCTGTTAGATTCTCCACTTTCTATATTTATTCTTAAGGTTTTCCTAAGTAGGTTCTACCTTGGTTCATCATCACGACTGATAAACATTCTCTATCCTAAGGTGTTCAGTTGCTTAGTGTTAATGGTAGCATTAATGCTGCCATTATTGCTAATGTAGCATAAAACATTGTATAACTGCAGTTAAATCCCTCTGTTAGAAAGTTGTCTGCTCTCGCACTTTAGAATAGATATGCAATCAGCTCCTATTTAGGGTGTTTGCCAAGAAGGGTTCCTAACATTTTCCCATCTCCCCCAAGACTATATATATTCACATTTTACCAATACAGCATCCATATGAATTACTCAGAATTAAATAAGACCATGGGTCCAACATGCAACAAGGTAAAATCGTATTTTCGCCATCTTATAAAAGTGGAAAAAATGTACTTTTAAACAACACTTTAAGTGCATTGCCTTGCAGTTTATTGCTGGATACGACAATCCCCAACCTAACAAAGAACACTATGTTATCACAATACATATCGGCAGCATGTTTAAAAAAAAAAACATTGAGTTGGACATTAAAATCCATTTATTAAGGATTTATTAAGTATTTTATAAAGGGCTCTTGTGGACATATGTACCCACACACCCTAATGGTAAGTGATGAGCAGAGGTGGAAAAGTACCCAACTTCATTAGTCAAAGTACAGATCCCACTGGTCAAATGTTACTCTGATACAAGTGAAAGTTGCCCAGTCAAATTTTTACTTAAGTTAAAGTACTGAAGTACTTGCTTTTAAAAATACTTAAGTATTAAAAGTACATTTCCTGTCAACGCATTGTTGTATTATTGCCACAGCGCTTACAAAACCTAATGCCTTTACCAAAGACAGAAATGCGAATTCACAAAATGAACGCATGCTGTGCCATCATGGTGGTTTAACATTAAGCTAGCTAGTCAGTGAAACTCCACCTGACACGCTAGCAAACTCTCTTCAAACTCGAAATCATATTGGGTAGCTAATGCTACTAGGAAAGAGAGATTTCTACATTGTTTATTTGGCAAGATTATACTAAAACATATTTCTGAAAGGACTTCAGATAAGTTAACATTATTCATGTTAGTGTAAGTCTGTTTTTACATGCTAACTAACAGTGTCCAAGTTAACTAGCTTTGTGTAAACGTTAGCTGTGGACAAGGCTACGGCAACTTGGTGGGAAAATCCATAGAAAGTCTAACCAGACTGCATAGCAACGTTATCGCTAGCTCTAAAAGCACAGACAACTTCGTTGCAAGCTTTCTCTTGGAATGAAATGTTTATATACCTCAATATGCTTCCACAGGTTGGATGGTGAGGTTTTTGTAGGCCGTGATGTGGTTCATTTTCGGCAAACATTTAAAAAGAAACAAATCTTTAATCCTTTCAGAAAACTGAAACATTGGTTCTAGGTATGGCCATGAGTGCGTGCATTCTCCAGAAGAACCGCCTCCTTCCATTCTGCCATCAACTGATCGTGTTAAATAATGCTGCTGAGAAATCACTGAACTTGATTGTATAGTCTATGCACGTGACGTAACCCTACTGATTTGCTGATGGGCTGTCTCAGTGTCACCTGTAAAAAAAAAAAAAAAAATGTTTTAGAAACAAAAAAGACAAAAACATCCACTTTCAAAGCTGCTTCATAGTAACGAGGACCTTGAGAGAAATGTAGTAGAGTAAAAAGTACGATGTTTGTCTTTCAACTGTAGTGAAGTTAAGGTCATAAGTTTCCAAAAACATTAATACTCAAGTAAAGTACAGATACTCAAAAAGTGTACTTAAGTACAGTACTCAAGTAAATGTACTTCGTTACTGTCCACCTCTGGTGATAAGTAAAATCTTACATTATTCCAACAATAAATATATACACACATATATGGGGCGGCACGGTGGTGTAATGGTTAGCACTGTCGCCTCACAGCAAGAAGGTCCGGGTTCGAGCCCCGTGGCCGGCGAGGGCCTTTCTGTGTGGAGTTTGCATGTTCTCCCCGTGTCCGCGTGGGTTTCCTCCGGGTGCTCCGGTTTCCCCCACAGTCCAAAGACATGCAGGTTAGGTTAACTGGTGACTCTAAATTGAGCGTAGGTGTGAATGTGAGTGTGAATGGTTGTTTGTGTCTATGTGTCAGCCCTGTGATGACCTGGCGACTTGTCCAGGGTGTACCCCGCCTTTCGCCCGTAGTCAGCTGGGATAGGCTCCAGCTTGCCTGCGACCCTGTAGAACAGGATAAAGCGGCTAGAGATGATGAGATATTTTATATATATATATATATATATATATATATAGGGTATAATCATGTTTTTTTTTATTCCATGGAAGGAAAAAAACTACCTGTCCTTAGAAAGTTGTCTGATTTTAAAAACAACAACCCAGCCCTCTTTATCAGAGCCCTGTTAGCCAGCACTGTTAGCATGTGTCATGCTGTTACTGTCTCCTGTAACAGGGATGTGGGGTTGGATTTTAGGAGGCAAAAACTAAGGACAAAAGCAAAAATACTAACTGTGAATAAACTCAAATGCACGCCAATCCTGTACAATGTGTCCCTTTCTAGCTATAAAATAAACATGCCTGTTCATGAAAAATCGTTCACTTGTATGTCCGAGGTATACTCACTCCCGTGCTGCTGCATTTCAGCTCATCATTAATTCAAATTAGGATTCACTCTATCCCATAAATAAACTCTGACCTTATAAAATAAAGTTTTGCTTGTACTTTGTACTATACCAAACATGCCCTTTCTAGGTGGGCTTTACTCCCATTATCCATATAAATTAGTTTAAATAAATATTCTACCAAAATCTTTTATATATTTATTTCAGTGTATCCCAATTTTTATGCCCAAAGTTCCTGAAAAAGGACTTGGGCATAAAAATTGGGAGCAAAAAGAGTGAGTTTAGTGTCTTTGTAGCACATTAGGGTACTTAGAAATGGAAGAATATTTGGTACAGTATTGTGCACAAGTATGTATCCCCATGGTTTTTGAATTTATCTGCACAATTTAGGTAATCCAAGGGACAGGAGAACTATGTTGGTATTATTTTGCATTTTTATTTTCAAGCCATGGTTCTCAGAGTTTGTTCTGGGAACCCCGAGGGATCACTAAGCAGCATCAAGCGGGCAGCGATTTTATAAATTTTGCTATAATGGTGGAAATCACAGCCCACCATTACCAAAGGTAGTATTTTTGTATTATATATAATTTTATAATTTTTTTTGTCTATATAATGTCAACTGGAGTTGATTAATCCAATAAAAATGAGTTCTATGGATGGAAGGTTTAAAAAAAAAATCCCACACCAATAAATAGCCAAAATATTATTGTACACTTAATCAATAAATAAGGTACAATATTTAAGATACAGTATTGGACCATCAGCTGTGATAAGGAAAATCTGTAAAAGATAACGTCATTATTTTGTCCTGAGGGTTTGTGCAGGCTTTTCCACTCAGTTGTATATGAAACACAGCTAACCGTCTTACTGTAATTTCTCATCTCATTATCTCTAGCCGCTTTATCCTTCTACAGGGTCGCAGGCAAGCTGGAGCCTATCCCAGCTGACTACGGGCGAAAGGCAGGGTACACTCTGGACAAGTCGCCAGGTCATCACAGGGCCGACACATAGACACAGACAACCATTCACACTCACATTCACACCTACGGTCAATTTAGAGTCACCAGTTAACCTAACCTGCATGTCTTTGGACTGTGGGGGAAACCGGAGCACCCGGAGGAAACCCACGCGGACACGGGGAGAACATGCAAACTCCACACAGAAAGGCCCTCACTGGCCACGGGGCTCGAACCCGGACCTTCTTGCTGTGAGGCGACAGCGCTAACCACTACACCACTGTGCCGCCCTTACTGTAACTTAATTTTATATATATATATATATATATATATATATATAAAAATATGAGTGTGTGTGTCACGTGTTTAGAGAGCAGTCTATCAGAACTAATGTAATACAGTTTACCTTCTGGCTCTCCCCTTTTAGTTATGCTGTCACAGTTAGTTTTGCCGGAGTCCCTGCTTGCACTCCGCCCAAAATGTATATTGTTCCTACTTATCAGGTGACATTGGGCATACCTAACAACCTGTGTTCCCCCCGTCTGTCCCTCTGAGTTACATGTCAATCCTAAGATCGAGATGCTGACCTCTTCTGCTCCTCGGACCTGCCTGATCCATCCTGATGCCCTACGTCTGGTTGGAGTCTCATCACATCGCTCCTGTGGAGGACGGCCCCATATGGACAGTTGAAAGTCACACCTGGAAGACGCTCTGGACACTTACAGTAACGCTTCTATGGCTGAGGACTACAGTTGTCATGAACAGTTTTGCACTCAAGTTTCCATCAATGAAGAGTTTATAACATCAACGAAACTGACTTCATGTTAAAACTGTTAATGTTATAGTCATGTTGTCTGTTGTCGCCCAAATGAGGATGGGTTCCCCTTCGAGTCTGGTTCCTCTCGAGGTTTCTTCCTCATGTCGTCTAAGGGAGTTTTCCCTCGCCACCGTCGCCACAGGCTCGCTCACTGGGGATAGATTAGGGATAAAATTAGCTCATGTTTTAAAGTCATTCAAATTCTGTAAAGCTGCTTTGCGACAATGTCTATTGTTAAAAGTGCTATATGAATAAACTAGACAGTTTTACAGCAGTGTAAATAACAATCTTAGGGTTTTTTTTGTGTTTTATTTTAAATTGGGGATATTTAATACTGATTTAACACTATGTAATGTTATATATACCGTAAAATACCAAATAATAGCCCGGGCGATTATTTGTCTCAATCACGTAAGAGACCCGGCGCGTATTAGAGACTAGGCGGCTATTTGGAACAGGCGATTAATTCCTTCTTCACAAACACCTTCCCCAAAATCTACCTCAAAACGGGGAAAAAAATCATTCTCAGATAGGCCTACTTTTAACCAGTATAACTTACAGTTTGTTTAGAGTTAGATTACAGATAGCACGGTGCCGACTTCGGGGAATTTTGAAGACGCAGAATGCATCTTCGCATGGCACAGTCGGGGTGGATAAAGGATAAATCACACACCTTTTCCTGTTAATGACTAGTTAAGCGCATGCTTTACAAAATAATCAAGAAACCACACCATTGTCTGTGCGCAGCTCTGCAAAGTTATGGTCACTTGCTATCACCCTCACCCATGCAGCCTCCACCCTTTGCGCTTCGCGATGTCTGTCAATCTGAAATTGCATGGAGGGCGCAACGTTGAAGCAACATAATTAGGGTGCGAAGTGTCAAACCAAAGGGTTTTTTCTTATGCTGAAAAATAAGTGACCTGCAGTGGCTACATACTGTCATCTTGCATCACATTTCTCTCCAAGACGTCTCCCTATTTGGCCGATATGAGCCTATTCCCAGAGTGAGTTGGTACGGTGGCTCGACCCCGTAGAAAACTTAAAGTTCGGATGAAAGTTAGTTGAATAGGTTACTGACTTGTAGGCCTACATGTTGCCTGCCTGACGCGTGCTTCTGCCCAACTTGCACGACAGATTACTTGTTGAAAAGGCCCCTTGGATTAGATTGGCCGCGAGCAGACTGAAATGCATGTTAGAACGCTCTCACCTTTTTTGTAAAGCGTCTTCCAGATCCGAATGGGTAAGGGCAAGTGAAATGGTATAAGGTCTTTAATAAAACTCAGTGTGTGCTTTGACGCATGCATTCGGCAATTTAGGTCGTTTAACAGAAGCAGCAGTCCAACCTTGGAAACCCGCAGTCCTCAATGTCACCACACACGCTGGCTTTCGTTGGGTATACCCAAAGGGATGGCTAAGACATCTGTCAAAAGTTACGGAGTTGCATTCCTCAAGAAATATTACGGTAGACCAAGATTATAACATTGAAATGGCATGTTTATTATCACGTAACAAAATGTTGTAAACAGTATTATAGAAATAATTTCATTCATTCATTCATTCATTCATTCATTCATTCATATTGTTTCGGTAGAAAACTATGCAATGCAAAATCGTTTAAACACCAGAAAACCAGAAAAGTGCTGGGCCTCAAGATTCTAGATAGAAAGTTCGGACGCTTTTTTTTTTTTTTTTTTTTAGACCCCGGCGAGTATTCGGAACCGGCCTTTATTTGTCACAACACACGCGTACACCCGGCCGTTAAAGGGAACTTGGCGGTTAATTGGAACTCGGCTATTATTTGGTATTTTACGGTATATATATATATATATATATATATATATATATATATATATATATATGTATGAATTTGCTATCAGATTTCCAGCTCTGTAACGTTACATAAAGTGTTAAATCAGTATTAAATGTCCCCAAACCCCAATTAATTTAAAATCAAACAAACAAAAAAAACCCCTACCATTATTATTTACACTGGTTAAACTGTATTGTTAGTTACATTAGTTCTGATAGGCTGCTCTCTAAACACGTGACTCTTTACGCCCGAGAAAAGCTGTGATATCATTGGCCTTCGACCGAGTGACGTAACGATGACGCGAAAACCAGGAAGTAGTTTGGTGTGAGCTGCAGCGTGCAGAGTTCTTATTAAATTAATTTAAATACTACTATTACTAATAAATAAATCATATTGGTTTTATCGTTGTAAATTATGTCCGACAGAAACCCTGGAATGGATCTTGGTAAGTGTTTTAATCAATTTGTTGATTTTTTTCCCCTAATTAATGTGGATCCAATGTGCACGTGACAGGGCGTGTTTTTATAAAATGACATAATTAAACAGAAATGTTGTTAGTGATAATAGTAATCTTTATATAAAGCTTTATTTTGCCTGTATACGCCTTCTATTATGGAGATGATCTGTTTCAACTTTAATAAGTTACACATGATCTACAGACCAGATGGACTCTAGGACTTTTGCCAAGTTGATTAGATAAATGCAAACCAGAAACCATACAAACCACAAATCATATTTTATGTCTATTCAGAATTTTATCTTGAGAATGTCATTTGAAATCTTAACACATTTCTACATGAATGAATTAATCAGTTCTCCAAACTATGGGACTCCACACAGCTGTACAAAGATGAGACTTTGAGTCAGAAGTGACTGCTTTGTGCTAAAGTTCTGTAGTAAAGTCATATTTTCTTCAACAGATCTGGAGTGGGTGTCAAAGGTCAGAGTGAACACTCAGGCTGTGCTGAAAAGGGCCCAACAAGTTCAGGGCCGCAAGGTCGCCAAGAAGCAGTGGCAGGTGCGTGAATGCTGACAGACTGCAGATACTAAATTAAATATGTGCTTGTGAGAAGCATGTGACCCCAAAGTGTCATCCTTTACAGGCAGCCTGGCTCCTGAAGGCTGTGACGTGCATTGACCTGACGACACTCTCTGGTGATGATACACCGTCTAACGTCCACCGACTGTGCACAAAGGCTGTGCAGCCCATCCGCTACGACCTGCTGCAGAACATGGACATGCATGATAAAGGTTCATTTCCATGCTGTTTAGAAGTGTTCGTACGGTATGCTTACATATACTACAGAAGAGAAGAATGGATTGCATGACGGTCTTCCTGAATCCTACAAAAGATATGGATCTGGAGGCATCAGTGGTGGAGTCAGTGGTTTTAAGTCTCTTTACTCCAGCAGCTGTCAGTTAAATATCAGCTCAGCAGAAAGTCTTTAGTCTATATGGTACCTAAGGGTTGATAAATAGAGAAAAAAGTGCATTACATTACAGGCGTTTAGCAGACGCTTTTATCCAGAGCGATGTATAACATACCCAGAGCAGCCTGGGGAGCAGTTGAGGCTTAGATGCCTTGGTCAAGGGCACATCAGCCATTCCTGCTGGTCCAGGGACTCAAACCGGCAACCTTTAGGTCCCAAAGCTGCTTCTCTAACCATTAGACCATGGTTTCCCCCATCATAAACATTCAACTATTGAGGACAACTATTCCATTTCACTTTGCTTGTCAATCATATTGTATGACAGTTACCTCTTGCACTGGTATTCAGTGGTAGTCGTTCTAGCCTTGTTTTTGGGACCATGGCTTTGAAGGGTGCACTGAGTGGATGATGTGTATTTGTTGAATTTGAATTTGAAAATCGTTGGTACCAACTAAACTTCAACCGACTACAACTTTAACAGGAAGCTTATTGGTAGCACAATTCAGGTGTGAGTTGTAAATATTTGTATCCAGTTACACTTGTAACATGGGGGAAAAAATTGTGTAGTACTGAACATCTGGAAATCGACTTTTGTATGGATTCTGCAGGCCTATAGTTCTGATATTTGGTTAGCAGCCTAAAGACAAATAGGTGTAAGATAGCAATTAGTTTATCAGGGTAAACTGAATGCACTGGAAATGCTAACTACAGTAACGTGCAAATTTACATGAACATTCTATTTACAGAGAAGTTTACTGGTAGTAGCTGCAGCAATGTTTATTGTTGGTTGCTCTAATTTAAAAATAAAAAACAAGCAGCAGTATTCCTACACTCAAGGTCCATAAAAATTTAAACGTAGACAGCCTTTTGATTTCATTAAATTGGTGAAATTTACAGTAGTTCCCTCTGAAATTTGGTCATTGTGATGTGTTTATTTCTATAATATCTAAAAAGATAAAAAAAAAAACAGGCCATTCTGTGGCTGGGAAGTTATTTAATTTGAGGGGATTCTCTAGCAAATAATGTGCATGAAATTGCTCGCTTCGCGCAGTCAAGCAGACAGAGGAAGTCCATGTGCGCATTCGCATGCTTTCCTTCGTCTTTTTCATCTTTTGGGTTTTACGGCAGCTGGCATCCAGTGTTGCATTACTGCCATCTACAGGTTTACCTTTGACTGTGCACTGACAGTTCCATCATTCTGTCGCTAAACGAACAGCTGATCACACCGAGGTGCTTGCTGACCGCCGACATTTATTAGCTTGGTCCTGCGTTTCCTTTCCTTTGTAAATAACATAACATCTTTTCTTCTCGTTTTCTGTTACTGTAGTCGGTCTTTCACGTTTCATTCTCACGCTCACATCCTCCATTTTTCTCTCCTGTTTCAAATTTGTATCCCACAATGCCTTGCTCGAACAGGGAAAGCCCACCACGTGATGCATGACGTAATATCTTGAATTGGGTCATGGTGAAGCAGGAAAAAATAGCAGGGAATCTAGGGCCATGTGGCCCTAAATTCATTAATTGTTCTCATCTCATTATCTCTAGCCGCTTTATCCTGTTCTACAGGGTCGCAGGCAAGCTGGAGCCTATCCCAGCTGACTACGGGCGAAAGGCGGGGTACACCCTGGACAAGTCGCCAGGTCATCACAGGGCTGACACATAGACACAGACAACCATTCACATTCACACCTACGGTCAATTTAGAGTCACCAGTTAACCTAACCTGCATGTCTTTGGACTGTGGGGGAAACCGGAGCACCCGGAGGAAACCCACGCGGACACGGGGAGAACATGCAAACTCCGCACAGAAAGGCCCTCGCCGGCCACGGGGCTCGAACCCAGGACCTTCTTGCTGTGAGGCAACAGCGCTAACCACTACACCACCATGCCGCCCATTAATTGTTCTATTTAAAAAAAAAATGTAATAAAATTGCAAGTCTGTGATTTGAATTCGGTAGCTTTCGGTTCACTAAACAAAAATAATTGGGTGTTGGGGAAAATTCTTTTTATGACCTAGACTTGAAAAGGCAAGAAAGGCAGTCTACCTTTAACTGCATGAATCTTTTCAGGTTTGAGACACCAGAAAGAAGTCTCCTAGTCCATTATTTTAGTCTGATTATACTTCCTTAATATGTGCATTTATGCTGTTGCTCACAAGAGGGAGACGAAGCACTTTTATTTGAACAGCTGCCTGCTTGGCCTACCTTACCATTTCATGCATCAGAGTAGTTCTGTACATTGGCTGACATTTATATCTGGAGCTTTGCCTGAATATGCATTGCCCATATGCATGTTTGTTTTTTTACAGGTATTACAACAGCTGCAGTGTGTGTTTATCCATCTCGTGTAGCTGATGCAGTAAAATCTTTAAAAGCAGCCAACTCCAGCATACCTGTTGCTTCTGGTGAGATCCTTACACTGAAAATACACGATCAAATGTATGCCATAGTGTTAACATAACATTCAGATCCTCACAGTGCTCTAATTTAACTTCTTGTCTATTTTAATCCAGTGGCTACTGGGTTCCCTGCTGGTCAGACTCCACTAAAGACACGTCTGGAGGAGGTGCGTATGGCTGTAGAAGACGGAGCAACTGAAATCGATATTGTCATTAATCGAACGTTGGCTCTGACTGGACAGTGGGCAGGTGTGTATTTCTGTTTTGTGCATTGACATTTGTGCATATGGCATCAACCTCATATTCCTGGTTACCGTTTGACTTTTAAGTCCGAACAAATTTTCATGGGCGGACAGATGATACATTTATTAGCTATCCCACTGGGCAAGAAAAAGCTCCAGCGTGCCATCCAGTCCCATGTCTTTGTTGCCCGGAAACCTAATTGACTAAAAGAAGTGTACTTAATATGTTGGCTAGTTGTGATCATGTAATACATTTGTGTTTGTTCACTCGAGAAAATGTCAGCTAGTGAGCAAGTCTTTGGCGATCCTTTATACTATGAGCTGCGGTGTTTTGTTCTGACGTGCATTTCATGTAAAAGATATTATTTGTGTCTGGTTATTGCATGTTTAACTGCATGATGATTACATGCAGGATTGTTCGATATCTTCATTTTGCCCGATTCTGTCAGTGTTTCCACATACCTGCACGTTCGTCATTCTGAAAAGGTCAGCGATCATCCGTGCACACAGATTAAACCATCTCGTTAAAATTCTCCAGTCTACGTTCCGTCAGATCTTTGCCTAGATGAATCTGGAGTAATAGTGTAACTACACTACAGGATTGAGATGGATCACACTACCATGAAGTGCACTATATTTAAAAATACTGTAGCTACACACCAAATAAATATTTTGGTCAATTCAGTAAAGGAGTATGATTTATTTTGTTCATCTGCTTGTTGAACCTTCTTGTCTGCTGGGCAGCTATGAATAAATAGCCCACAAAATCTGCTTTTAACAGGCACGCCGGTTAGTACAATTAGAATAAAATCTCTGATGCCTGTGGCTCATCTGGTTCTTTAAATGGAGGAAAACAACAATCAGTGCGTTTACATGCACATCCAAATCGAGCTACTGTCGGTAATCGAGCTAAGGGTCCCAGCAGGGGTGCCAGAGAAATCCAATCCTACATGCACACAAGGAAATCGAGCTATTGTGTGAGGTACATTGTGCACCCGAGCCACAGGTGGCGCTACACGCCCCATCGTGTTGGTACACTTCCGGTTTTATATATATTCAACTCCTTAAGCTGAATGAGCATGAACTCTATCGCCTCATTGCTCCAGAAGTGCACGTTTCTACTAGTGTTGTCATGCCGACCGAGGCTGTTGTGTTTCCCGCTTGTGGTCTCGTCACTCGTCACTTCCGGAAGGGGCAGTGCTGAAGTAAGTAGCTCGATAGGGTTTACATGCACTAAGTAGCTCGGCTACAATCGCATAATCTAGGTCACGTAGCTCGATTACGAGAAATCCACTTCGGTTCGATTTCAGCCGAGCTAAGGTGTTTCCATGGCATTTTAGAACTTCGATTTCAGTCGAGCTACAGCAGAAATTCGATTTTCTCCATGTGCATGTAAACACACTGATTGTGGACTAACGCACCCTCCAACTAGTCAGGGGAAGGAGGCATTTCCACTTTCAGGTCAGTCAGGAATCAGAATCAGAACCAAATACGTTCTCACATACAAGGAATTTGCTATGGTGATTGGTGCTTGAACAGTTAGGATAGAAGAATTTAGCAACGAGAAAAGTAGTTATGTACATAGAATAAAAATAAGAAGAATCTAAAATGTACAAATTTGAAAAGTGGACATCTTTAAGGGGCATGTGCCAGTGTTGTAGTCGAGTCACTAAACCTCGAGTCCAGTCTTAAGTCCCCAGTGTTCAAGTCCAAGTCATTAAAGAAAATTTCGAGTCGAGTCTGACACAAGCCCCGCTATCAACAGGGCAAAGAACATGAGAGAGGGTTAACACTCGCTAGTTCATCGGTCAGCAAGCAAGCCACGCTATCAGCAGAGCAATGAACATAGCGTGTCACTTCCTTCTCTGGGTGGAGTCTTACCAAATGACGATTGAAGTTCGAGGTTGTCCCCGTCGTCTCTTTGATAGTTCTTCTACATATGGAACACGCAGTTCCGGAAATTCTTCGGGATGTCCCGAATTTTAGGTGAATTTAATTTGTCCTGCGAGGAACAGCTCCCGTCCCGTATTCCAATCGCAGTCGCAGTTTTTGATGAAATATGGATGAAATATTTTGTCCAATAGTAGCAGACTGGTGATTGATGACACATTCTGAACAGGGATCTTTGATAGGCTACTGTGATAAGGCGCCAAAACTCATGCAAACGTTGCTGTGGGAGACGGTTGTTGAGTTCAGTTCAGTCAGTGGTTCTCTGCTCGTGAACAAGTCAGTGAAAATGGATGAACCTGCTAAGAAAAAGAGGCTTTGCAGCTACAACAAGGAATGGGAAGCAAAAAGGTCGTGGGTTAAAGCCACCACAGACGCTAGGAGAGCATTTTGTATATTATGCCGCCGAGAGATATCTATTGGCCATGGTGGCGAGCACGACTTATCCCGCCATGAAGACACAGACTCGCACAAAAGGGCTGTGCTATCGAAAGGAGCTAGCAACAGCAGTACATTCTTCGCCGCATCTACTTCTGAAATCGACAAAATTTCTGCAAGCGAGGTAGCCTATGTGCATCACACCATCAAACACGGCCATAGTTATAACAGCGCGGACTGTACAGTGAAATTAAATGGGACCTTATTTCAAGACTCGAGTGTTGCTAAGAAGATGCAATTGGGAAGAACCAAAGCGGAGATGATAACCATGAATGTCTTGGGACCAAGCACTGTGGGGAAAATAGTGTCTGACCTTTCTACAGATGATGGTGAGCCAATTTATTTTTCACTTGCTAGCGATGCCTCGAACAAGGGAAATAGGAAAATGTTTCCAGTATGTGTGAGGTATTTCTCCGTGTCGGCTGGTGTACAATCCAAGTTTTAATAAATAGTTTAAAAAACTTGCATACATTTCTGTCTTTGCTTTTCCTTCAAGATATGCCCCTCAAATAGAATAACTATGACAATGGTTGGTTTAGGCCTAAGGCTTTTCAGAGTTTGAGAAATTTGAGAGACACTTGTAGGCCTAATGATTGTTTTGACTATTACTTAAACACAATACAGTTTTGCTCGTGCAGTATTAATTTACCAAAATTATACTGAAATTAGTAGGATTGTGGTCTGGATATAGCCTAGTAAACTAGACCCACCCGCCTAGCGGCCAAAAATATTTTTGCCTACGAGTGGGTCTAGCCTCGCACCATATCAACAAAACACCCCGGGCATCAAATCGTGCCCGCCAATCACAACGCAAGGTTTTTGTTTGGATTCTTTGGGCGGGCTTTTGCAGGAGTGACGACAAAGCTGCGCGACGCTGGAGAAAGCACAACAGGAAAGATGGCTACGGCTAGTGAACAGCACTCGTTTGACTCCGCTTTGGAATCAGTTTTAGAAGAATTAGACTTGGAGTTTTCGTTGAAACATGAGCAGGAAGAGGCTCTCCGCTCATTCCTTTTCAAGAAGGACATTTTCGCTATTTTGCCGACCGGCTATGGCAAAAGTCTGATCTACCAGCTGGCTCTGCTGGTAGCCAAAAGGATGGGACTAGTTTGTGCAGTACGAAGAATTAATAAACAGCTTTGAAACATTACTTTTTGATTGTTTCTTATTTTCCCGTTATTTTAAATTTAAGGGAAATTATTTCACCAAACACCACTAAATAAAAACTCTCAATAACAGTTTAAGCAAACCCTTGAAAAACACTTGGAAAAAAAAAAGTGTATGTTAAGTATGTGGTACAGACTCCAAACTTGTGGTCATTATCTCCAAACTTCTTAATATCTAGAACCTGTTAATTAATACGCATTTTGAAAAATTATTTATTTCAAGGCCTCCCCCACTGCTTTCTGTCACTCTGACTACGTCACAGTCACTGTTGCGCTGATTGGTCAGAGCGTTGGCCTATACGCACAAAGACAGTTTGAAAGACAGCGGGTTGTTCCTCCCACACCCTTCGGAAATGTCTACGAGCGAGGCCAGACTAAATATTCACATTTAGTCTGGCTTGCCAGGCTAGTCTGGATAAGGAAACGTTATGATTTCCGTCGTGGGGCAGTGCGGATAGGCCTGGGAAAAAAAGTCCTGCATTTGGGTTGAAAGGTTCAGGGAGTTGGCAACCCTAGAGAAGTCTGTATAAGCAAAGCAGACAATCCTAGGGGCGTTCTCTCCAGGCGTTTTAGTACCATTAACGTTAGTTTGTTCCTGAACATGACACAGGTGAATGTGCAAGAGAATGCACAAAAATTCGTATTAAAAAAAATTTATGTAGATATAAATATGCCAATTTATTATGGCATGCTACAAAAATAAAGAAAAAATCCGAGTGCTCGTCTGAGTCCGAATGCAGTTAATGCATGAGTCCGAGTCATCAGTGCTCAAGTCCAAGTCAAGTCATGAGCCCTTAAAATTGGGGCATGAGTCGGACTTGAGTACTGCAAGCCTGGTATGTGCCTGGGTTGTTTTGAAGTCCAAGCTATACAGTATGTCCCGGAATGTACAAAAAACAGGTCACATGATGAAGATGAAAAGTCATGATATGAATGTGTGAGAAGAAGAGAATATGTGCAATGGGTTAAATAAATAGCCAAGCTGTGCGGTGTGCGCCAGAACGTGCAATAAAAGTACAGAAGCTCATCTTCTTGCACCAGCATTCAGGCATTTTAGCTTAACATGCACATGTCTTAGGCACTTGGCTTTGATGGTAGCACCAAAGTTTTAAATTTTACGTTGGAGGTATGCTGTTGAATTATAAATTCAGTCATTAGGTGCCAAGCACCAAAGGTGCCAGGTACCCATTGTAATTAATTGTTAGTTTTTTCACTATTATTCTGGATTTTGATTAAATTTGGCACATTGATAGAGGACAGTCCAAAGTATCCAGGCATCAAATTTGGGGTCAATCCATCCATTTTCGTAGCACCACTAGCAGACCAAATGTCAAGGTACATTTTTTGCTTATAAATCAAGTTTGCTAACAGTTTGTCCTAGGGTTATTATAATTTCCTCCCCCCCAAATCCTTGGACCATCTCAATTTGAATGCACCTATTGCCGTTAAAGTCCACCATAATGGATTTTCTGCCACTTAGAATTTTTCAAAAAAAACCCTGGCGGCACGGTGGTGTAGTGGTTAGCGCTGTCGCCTCACAGCAAGAAGGTCCGGGTTCGAGCCCCGTGGCCGGCGAGGGCCTTTCTGTGTGGAGTTTGCATGTTCTCCCCGTGGGTTTCCTCTGGGTGCTCCGGTTTCCCCCACAGTCCAAAGACATGCAGGTTAAGTTAACTGGTGACTCTAAATTGACCGTAGGTGTGAATGTGAGTGTGAATGGTTGTCTGTGTCTATGTGTCAGCCCTGTGATGACCTGGCGACTTGTCCAGGGTGTACCCCGCCTCTCGCCTGTAGTCAGCTGGGATAGGCTCCAGCTTGCCTGCGACCCTGTAGAGCAGGATAAAGTGGCTACAGATAATGAGATGAGGTGGAAAAAAAACCCTACTTTTGTGAACTAGTCCTAGATCGTTGATTCTATCGCCACCAAATTTGGTACGTATCACCTAGAGTATTCTGACCAAAAGTAATTGAATTTTCCTAGGGCAAATGATCTGGCTGCTGCTGTTCAATGAATTTTGATGAATTTTCATTGTCAGTGCTTTTGAAGTTGCCAAACAGGAAGTGAGCCCATATCTCATCAGTTCTTCTGTATCTAAACCAAACTTGGTAGACTGACTCAAAACATCACCCATAGGGAGGCCAGAAAAAATTGCCCCATTTTACCACTCGGGGGCGCTATAATGGAGGGGGGAGAACGTCATTACTCTTCATATCTTTGATCTAAAATCATGATTGTTATTTAAAGTCATGTCTTTAAATTATGAGGTCTGGACATGATGTCATTTCCTGTTTTGCTATCATATTTGATGGCGAAGCCTTCAAACAGGAAGTGAGGCTATTTCTCAGTAATGCTTTTATGTATGTAGACCAAACTTGGTGAAATGATTCAAGGCTCCTCCACCCTGAGGGAGTCCAGGAACAGTTACCCCATTTGACCACTCTGGGGTGCTATAATAAGGAGAAACAGTGTATTTTCAGTCATTACTCTTCGTTTCTTTGATCTAAAAACCACCGAACAGGAAGTGAGCCCATATCTTGGCCCATCTTTGGTCAGTTGACGTGAAACTTCCTGTCAGTACATACAGCCATGCCCTTGATAAAATGACATGAAGTTTCCATGGCAACTATGCCCTGCTGCTCTATTTGGCCCCCCTCATTACTGCTTGTGGCTATAAATATACTTTTTAATAATTTATTTAATTATATAACTTTTACACTTTTTTTCTTTGCTTCTGCAGATTTATATGATGAGATCCAGCAGTTCCGCCAGGCATGTGGCGATGCCCACATGAAGACCATCCTGGCAGTAGGAGAGCTCGGCACATTCACCAACGTCTACAAAGCCAGTCTTGTAGCAATGATGGCAGGTAAAGAACTGATCATTCTAGGTCTATTAAAAAGTACACAGTTTTCAAATTCCAGTCATCAGTACACTCTCAGGAAAAAGAAAAGGATGTTAAACTGTACCATTCCTTGTTTCTGGGGTGGTACCCTAATTTTTGTACCCATATGTAAATATAATGTATCTTAAAATAATTTAGGGTATATAGTTCTGTCTGCTGCCATCCTCGTAGTTGAGGGTCGGCGATCCAGGAAACCATCAATTCTCTTGTGATTTGGGTGACCCAGACCTTCATGTGGGCAATTTAGAGTAGCCAGTTGACCTAAACTGCATGTCTTTGGACTGTGGGAGGAAACCAGAGCACCTGGAGGAAACCCATGCATTCACGAGGAGAACACGTGAACTCCACACACAGAGGGCCCCTGTTGGCCGCTGGACTCGAGCCCAGAACGTTATTGCTGTGAGGCAGCAGCGCTAACCACTGCACCACTGTGCCACCCAAGGTGTATAAGGCCATTATTAAAAAATGTTCTGTTTCCGGTCCACTGGCCGGGTGAATGCCGTTTGTGCGGGTGAAATGTTTTTTTTTTTTTTTTTTTTTTTTTTTAATGCCTGTTTTTCGACATTTTTTTTTCGGGTTCGTAAATCTAAAATCGAACTTGACATTTACGCATTCCCAGGGCTTTCCACTAAGGCTCATACTAGCCAGCCATGACAAATAAGGAGCCGCCAATTCCCCTGTGTGAAATGGTGAGAGTGCTGCAGGGCGCGTATCGCAGGCTATGAGGCTCCGATGCTCTGAACCTGTGTGTGTGTGTGAGAGAGAGAGAGCAGCCCCTCCCCTCTCTGCTCCCTGAGTGGAGCTCGTCGCCTTGGTAACGGTGCTCAGGCGCAGGGAAGAGACACAATATGACAAGCAAAGAGCGCTTTTTCTCAGAGTTCCCTCTCCTCGAACAACGGGGATTTACACGGAAACGAAAGGAGCTATTCACAAAATTCTTGCACATTGAGCGCTACAAGCCTCCCATGAACACATTTGATGTAATTTTTTTTGTCCCTAGTGTAAAAAAATGTGGACAATAGAGCGAGTTAAAAACAAGTGACATTTCTGATTTTGCAGTCAGAGCGCAGCCAGGTTTATAATGGGAGTCTATGGGGCAGCGTGGCTGTCCTGTCCTTACTTTCAGGCTTCTCATTCAAAAACTGTAAGTCCTATCGCTCAGGTAGACACATTGTGTGAATCAAGACAAGTGTGACTACAACTTTTGAGAAAATTATGTCTGTAGAGTGAAATTTGTGGCTGAAAACACAGTTTAAATGAGAAAGTTTGAGCTACTTTTTCAAGCTCTCTACACTCTAACTTAACGAGCTCCACTGAAGTGTAACGCCATAGACACCCATTATAAAGTCTGAATTTCTCCAGAATTGATCATGGTGTTTGATCTGTGACTGATCAAAAAGTATAGAACCCAGCAAAAAAGTTGAATGCCAGATCCACACAGGAGAAGTTTGTCTACGTTTTAAAGTTTGAATCATGTCTCTAGGTGAAAGCATACCAGAGCAGCGGATGTTTGAAAAACATTGAAAATGTGCGATTTTTTTTTTCAATTAATTCCATAGAAAATGAATGGGACATTGTGTGATTTTTTTTTTCTCGTGACTACGTCACGAAAAAAATCGTAGAATGCTGAACAAAGTAATAGCATAATGAGTCTGTTCGAGCCGCACGTTTTGATGTATTGTTTGTCTGTGTGCGATGCACGGTTATTCGAAATCGAAATTTGTACAGAAGATGAAAAACAGAAGAACAAGAGTTTGCTGTGCTTTGCTCCCTATATGGGAGTCAATAGTTTGCAATGCATAGCACTGCATCACTAATAATAAACTCCTGTGCACGCAGTTCCCAGGATTAAATGTATTTTCCACAGACCATTGATTTATTCACTTTACTCAAATACAAAGTAAAATGGCAGTAAATCATCTTTCTTTTCTTGCGTATTGCATCATGAGGCGTTCCTGGCTTGTAAATCTCTTATTTTCGCTGCATGACACATTCACGCAGCTGAGCATGCTATGAATTAACAACGACAACGGTCTGCAGTGGTGGCTACACAAACACTCGGCGAACATTTCTCTATTTGTGTATGCAAATGCACTCCAACGATTCAGTTTGGTTTCATTTACAACCAACGGTGTCTTTTGATGCCAGCACGTAATTGAATGAGAGAAGACTGGTTTACCGGAGACGAAATAAGCGTCATCTCTGCTTCTGTTCCCTCTGATGTCGCCTCCGACGGCCCTGACACACTACTGCCTCCGCCGTGTGCGCGCGCACACACCGCATGTCGGGGCCGTGGATGACTTACTCTCCCTTGATCAACGAAGTCGGCAGGGAATTTGTGGTTATTATCGGTACAAACGGCGCGAATCACAACTTAAATGAGTGCGGTTCAGTTTGACATTATTGTCAGTCCGTTAGATAAACTTTTAATTTTATTAAAATCGAAAATTAATACTTGGAGCCTGTGGGCTACAAAAATAATAGTCATTAAAGTAGCCGGCTGGACTTAATTGTGTAGTCGGCTGTATGGCCGGCAGCCGGCGCTTGTGGAAAGCCCTGTCGAATCAGCTCTGTGCATGCGCCGTGCGGCACAAAAAAATGGCAGCCACCATGAAGGAAGGAGATCCGGAGTTTTCAAACATTTGCTTAAGTGTGAAATCGCAAAATGGTATTCTAGCGAACAACAAAATAGTAAAGATTCAGAAAAACAAATCATTCAGTGATCATTTTAATAGTGTAATTTCATCCGAACTAGGCCTAACGGTCGATTTAAAACTACAAAAAGTCCGTGTGTCGGACATTTTAAGTACCTTTTTGTAAAAGTTTTGCAAATGTTGCAGTCAGCATTTAAAATGCTAACTTAAAGTTTTTGTACAAGTTTCAGTTGATTAAACTGTCATTTTATTAAATGTGTCTGCTTTTGTAATAAAAAAAAGTACTGAAAGAAAAAGCATTGCGATTTCTTATCCATCCATTAAAAAAAAAAAATTAAAAAAAAAATCCCTCCCTCCCTACTGAATTTTTTTTTGCTCACCCGGTGGACAGGAAACTGATTTTTTTTTTAAGAATGGCCTAAGCACGCCTTAAAAATGGCCTTTTTAGAGCAAAGCTTTACACTTTTTATACAGGTACCTATGTATTTCTCGGTAAAAGATGCATACAAAAGGTACAAAAATGTACCATCCCAGCAACCTGAGGGTACATCCCCAGCCACAAGGAAAAAGTACAGACGAATAACTTACCTTTTTTCTGAAAGTGTACTGTTTTCCCTAATGGATCTCTGCATACCTGAAGAAGGGCTTAATAATTAGGTTTCCAGTTTGGTGGTGTGTTTTAAAGCATAGCAAATGCAACACTATCTCGTGGCACTTCACCGCTAGACATTGAGGTCCCAACTTGGAGATGAAAAAGGTCCTAAACTTGATCTGTGAGGGTCTGCAGTGTCTAGGATTGAGCCCTGCATAGCACAACCCAATTTTTGCCGGTCATCTCATAGCAAACGAGGAAAGCAACTCACTTAATGGACTAGTTCCCTGGTTCAGGATGTGGTAACCCCAGTGACCTCTAGATTCTTGAGTAATGTAAACCGAGGGTGTTCCCCACATCTGCTCACTGTCACCATGTCAGTTTCCTGTCAAGAATGTTGGGATACAACTAAAAACCAGTACCTGTGCAAAAGTATTCAATAGACTTAAGCCCTGTTCACACCTGGTGTAAATTATCATGATGAGCGATGTGGGCTTCGACCAAACATTGTACCAAGAACAAAAAGGTCTAAGTTGGTCTTATCAGATTGGGGAACCTCTCCAGCATGTGTTTTGGCAAACTATAAACTTTTTTTTTTTTTTTCTTTCAGTGCTAACTTTTTTTTTTTTTTGTACCCCCTGCAACTCTTGATTCTGCCTAGAGGAAGGCCTCCTCTAGGCAGAATCATGGTTGTGCCATATTCTTTCTACTTCAGGATATGTTTAGTTGTCCCCGATTGATACTTTCCAGAGCTTTGTACCAGACTTGTTTTGATAGTTCCTTGGTCTTCATGAAGCGATTTGTGTTGGTATGTTCTCTTACAAACTCTGGGGCCTCCCAGGAACAGGTGCATTCATATTAAGATCACGTGACATTTTAGTTACACTTAGATGGACTCCATTTCAATAATTATTTAGCTTCTGATAGCAACTGGTTGGACCAGAACTAACTGAAAGGTCTCGCAGGAACAAGTATATGGGGTTGCACAAGATATAGTGTTGGTCCCAAGCCCGGATAGATTGGGAAGGGTTGCATCAGGAAGGGCATCCGGTGTAAAACCTATGCCAAATCAAATATGCAGAACAGATCCGCTGTAGTGACCCCGAACATATGGGATCAGCTGAAAGAAGAACAACAGGAACAAGTATGAATATTTATGAAAACTTTTTTTTTTAAGGACAATTTTTTTATTTTTTTTTCCTCTTGCTCTCTATCCGGTTTTACGTTGGCTTGTCCACTGGGAAGTAGGTACGACATTGTATGGCAATTTTGGTTTTTCTTTTCCATCCCTGTCTATCCAATGTGTCCGAGGCCTCCAGCTTGTATTCACGGAGGTCACTTCGGATGACCTCCAACCAGGTTTTCCATGGCCTGCCCCTAGGCACCCGTCCCTCCACGCTAAGGCTGGTCACTTTGGCAATTCACGACTTGCTGCGTTGCACGTGTCCAAACCATCTTGGGCGTCTACCTGAAATGGCTGTCTTCAGATCTGCAATATCAAGCCACTCAAACAGGGAAGAGGTTGGGATGTCTTTATCTCCTCTCATGCCGCAAATCTACCTGACCAGTGATCACGCGTTCCTTTACAATCTACAAAACTCAGCCTTCTTCAGGGCCTAGCACTTGCTGGCATACAGCGTTGCGCCTCTCACACAGATGTTATAAATACTGCCATGCGTTCTCATGGAAAGGCTTTTGCTTGTCAGGAATTTCTTAATTAAAAACTATGAGTAAAACACATTATAAAAGTTCTCAGAGCAACTTTTACAGGTAGACTGCCTTTCAGATTTTTCAAGTCTAGGTCATAAAAAGGAATTTTCCCTGACACCCAGTTATTTTTGTTTAGTGGACCGAAAGCTACTGAATTCGAATCCCAGACTTCCACTTTTATTAGTTTTTTGAATAGAACAATTAATGAATTTAGGGCTATGCGGTCTTAAATTCTCCACTATTTTGTCCTCCTTCACCATGACCCAATTCAAGATACTCCGTCATGCATCACGTGATGGGCTTTCCCCATTCGCACAAAGCATTGTGGGATACAAATTTGAAACAGGAGAGAAAAATGGAGGACGTGAGCGTGCGAATGAAACGTGAAAGACCGACTACAGTAACGGAAAGTGAGAAGAAAAGACGTTATGTTCTACACAAAGGAAACGCAGGACCAAACTAATAAATATCGGCGATCAGCGAGCACCTTGGTGTGATCAGCTGTTCGTTTAGAGACAGAATGATGGAACTGTCAGTGCACGGTCAAGGTAAACCTGTAGATGGCAGTAATGCAACACTGTGAATGTGGATGCCAGCTGCCGTAAAACCCAAAAGAAGAAGCAGGTAAACCTGTGCATGCGCACACGGACTTCCTCTGTCTGCCTGACTGCGTGAACGCCGTTTCTACCGTAACTGGATCCATTAATCACTTGCCCACAAAATAAGAAATTTTTCTTGTCCTTTTTTCAGTGAGGTAATATTTTCAAGATTGAAAATATGGTATTTGGTCTTCTGAAACAGCACGTCATTTAAAAATACACTGAGTAGATCAATAAAAGATTTTTAAAGAATAAAGTTCTATTTCTTTGACATATCTGACAGACATAACTCCCATTTTAAAAATCAATTTCATTATCCCTGTTGCTATCGTCAGTGAATTTCTGTCAGATGACCTGACGATAGACTCGGCCATTATGGATCTTTGGTAGTTATCGTGTGGAAGCAGGCTTTATAATTTTTGGGTGTCAACAGATAGAGTTGAAATAGATTAACAGCGAAAAAACTATTTCGTTCACGAGAGAAGCCCACAGTTATTTTTAAAAAATGCTATCGTCAGTCTGTCAGTCAAATGCACCCGACGATAGCAAAATTCAAGCCCTCACCACGCACATGTTGACTGACGCAAAGAGGAAATTCTACTGCGCATGATTTTTGTGACAGCAGACATTTACTTCTGGGCAAGACTTGGAGTTCTGACAGCTAGATTTCATCAAATAAATCAAGGTAAGATTTTCACTCAGCTATCCTGACGATAGAAATTTTTGACGCTAGAAACATTGAGAATATATTTGTGCATTCATATGTAAAATTTTCTGGAGGAAAACTATCGTAAGTTGAGATAAATCAGAGCCACTTGCGACCCTTTCAGCCGACAGGCCGTTTCAGTGTGTTATTTCCCCGTGAAAGTGACACAGTCGTGTCTATCGTCACTGTTCTGACAATTATTGTTGATATTTCAATTCTGAAAATAAATTTTATCTTTTTTATTTCAATATTTTATTTTATTATTTAGGTGGCACGGTGGTGTAGTAGTTAGCGCTGTCACCTCACAGCAAGAAGGTCCTGGGTTCGAGCCCCGTGGCCGGCGAGGGCCTTTCTGTGTGGAGTTTGCATGTTCTCCCCATGTCCGCGTGGGTTTCCTCCGGGTGCTCTGGTTTCCCCCACAGTCCAAAGACATGCAGGTTAGGTTAACTGGTGACTCTAAATTGAGCGTAGGTGTGAATGTGAGGGTGAATGGTTGTCTGTGTCTATGTGTCAGCCCTGTGATGACCTGGCGACTTGTCCAGGGTGTACCCCGCCTTTCGCCCATAGTCAGCTGGGATAGGCTCCAGCTTGCCTGCGACCCTGTAGAAGGATAAAGCAGCTAGAGATAATGAGATGAGATGAGATTTTATTATTTGGTTCTAGTGATGAGGTATTTAATATTATTACTAAATTTGTCAGATTAATAATGTAAGAAACAGTTTTGTTGCTATTGTCATCTAGAGTGTCTGTCAGAATATGATGGTAGACGTTAGTTTGTCTGTCAGATTTTGATGATAGAAACCGATGTGTTTCTATTGTCATTTAGCATGTCTGTCATGTCAGGCTTTTATTAATTAGTTACCAGGACTACTGTCCTAAAACTTACTGTGAATGTCCAAGACCCCAAATGCTACTAGAAAAACTTAATAGAATGATCAAAATAATCAATTCAGCAATTTAAGGAGATGGGACTTAACTGGCCTCTCTTATGGTAGAATCTGCCTGAAGCGAGCGATTTCATGCACATTATTTGCTAAGGAATCCCCTCAAATTAAATACCTTCCCAGCCACAGAATGGCCTGGGTTCTTGCGATGTTGCAGAAATAAACATGTATCGCAATGACCACATTTCAGAGGGAACTAAATTTCACTGATTTTATGAAATCGAAAGGCCGTCTAGCTTTAAAGGAGTAGGAGTAAAGCTTAAGCATGAAGTTTGACAGTCACTGTAAATCGAGAATCACTTTAAATGATCGGCCACACCCCATTTCTATAATATGAGCTAACAGACATGCAAATGAAGTACAGACAAGTCATGTTCAATGTTATTTGTAAATAATTTTGCAAACTATATTGAATTCTTCTCCCCAGTTCAGTATTATGGGCCATTTTTTTGGAGACTCATGACCTGTAATTGAAAGTCTGTTTCATTTCAAGGCTGTAATACTAGAGAATGTGGAAAAGTTATGCAAACTTAGGTTCTACCTACTGCAATGAGTTACACTGCCCACTGCATGGTGCTGTTGGTTAAATGATGCTTACCTTCCTTTTCTCCAGATGGCCAATCATAATGGCCAATATACCCAACACACACACGTACAGCAAGCCAGTGACTGTATGCTTAAATAGCCATTGCCAGTTAAACTGATTACTGTACCCAATTGTCAGTGGTGCTGATAGAGATCATTATTAAAATGCATTGCTTTTGTCGCAGTGCTCATTCCTTAATCTCTCCTTGTTCCTATGAATTGCGTATGAGGTTTCTGAAATTGAATGATAATTTCGCCTATTAATCTGCAACGGCGAGGCTATTTTACTCCCTAGCTCGCCGGCATTGTACCCCCGCACTGCTGCAAATGAATAGAGCTTCATTACTGTCGGCTGCGTTTAATAACCATTATCCATTATGGTGTAATTAAGACTCCCCCGAACGAATCTTCAGGATTACGCCAGTCTGATAGAAAGGGGGAGTGAGAGAGAGAGAGAGAAAGAGTGCACAGAGTGAAGAGGAAGTGAGGAGAGGGAGGAAGGAAGGAAGGAAGAGGAAAAACGAGTGGAAAAACACATAGAACATATCCCTAATGAACTGAAAAATGTTCATCTTGTCCTGTTTGGTAATGAACAGTCATTAGACGTACGGCAGGGCAGAAGGGTGGGGGTTCAAAAGCGGCTCACAGTTTGTGGTTCATCTATTAAAATCGTCATTTTATCTTCTATTTTTATCAGATCACTGATAAACCATAATAGGCTGAGAAGAAGAGGAAGGGGAAAAATGAGCGTTCTTATTGATGAACACGCTCACGCCCTGTGCACTCCGCCGACGGGAGCATATGTTCTTGTCTGGCCCAGCGTGCTTTCAGGACTAATGTCCTGTCGGGGTGCAGAACCAGACGGCCCTATAAAATGCCAAAATAGAAGCCAGTTCTAAATTTGTGCATCCTCACTTCAAGTTTTTCTGTTTCTGTAGCTCATTTGAGCCTGCCGCAAGTGCTTTGATGTAGCTTTCTCTCCTGTTTTTACTGCATTGTGATGAACCCCAGTAGCCACAAGAGAGGAACTTTGATCCCAGACCAGATGGTCTGTGAAAATCGAAACTTTAGCCCATGGGCTTCTCATGACTGCAGAATGAACAGACTATAATGTTCATCCGAAGCTAAAAGCTTATGTGCACTAGTTTTCATGAATTTTCTGTAATAAAAAGAAAATTAGCATAATTAATTCACTGAGGAATAAAAACAATCATGTTCAGATTATTATGATGAAAATGTACCTTTATAGACAAACTTGGGGAACAGGAACCAGAGCCTGGTATGCATCAAGCTTCTGAGAATTATCAAAAATAGTCTTAGAAGTGTACTTAAGACTGAACAAGTTTAGTTCAAAGCTGGGAGTAAAATGCGTTAAAGTTCTATAGATGAAAGTCTTCCAGATTTACCCGGAAATCCGGATATTTGACAACTCTTGAAAATCTCCGGTTTCCCAAATGGAGAAATTTATTTTTCAGATTTTTCGCGTTCCTAGACGCGGTGTAATACTTCGCATCGTCTTTGCATGGGCTCAGTCCTTAAATAGCCCAAACATAGTTCATTGATTAAAGACGGGTGTTCTTTGTAACGGCGCGCATACCCAAGGCGCGCAGGACTGACACCATTCTGTGCAAGCGTAACACAATCGCACTAGAAAGCATGTTCAAGCTGCCAGTGAAGCTGCAGTCTTTTTAGTTGCGAATTACAAGCATTTCCTCGTGTGTTAATAATTCGCCATGTCAAAACAAGCGTAACTTTCCTCCTTCTTTCAACGTGAAGAGAGGTAAGCAATTTATTATACATTTTTTTCCATCAAAGTTGCATTTTGTGGCTTCGAAGGTAAGTTTTACTGTGGCGTTTCTAGAACACAACATCAAGAAAACGTGGAAGAAACTGCAATAATGGAAGAACCGGTTTCTAAGCGACCTAAAACTAGCAATGGTAATTAATTTTTTTGTTACATAATGCACTCAGGCTGCCAGTCAGTGCATCACACACACACACACACACACACACACACACACACCATGAAAAATCCTAACTACGCCCCGATTTACATGAGAAATTTGGTATTCATTGGCGTGTTTAAATTTACAGACAATACGAACTAATGTAAACAATTGGCTTCAACTCGCATAAATATCTCATCTCATTATCTCCAGCCGCTTTATCCTGTCCTACAGGGTCGCAGACAAGCTGGAGCCTATCCCAGCTGACTACGGGCGAAAGGCGGGGTACACCCTGGACAAGTCGCCAGGTCATCACAGGGCTGACACATAGACACAGACAACCATTCACACTCATATTCACACCTACGCTCAATTTAGAGTCACCAGTTAACCTAACCTGCATGTCTTTGGACTGTGGGGGAAACCGGAGCACCCGGAGGAAACCCACACGGACACGGGGAGAACATGCAAACTCCACACAGAAAGGCCCTCGCCGGCCACAGGGCTCGAACCCGGACCTTCTTGCTGTGAGGCGACAGCACTAACCACTACACCACCATGCCACCCTCACATAAATATGAATTGGAAATTTTTAGTTCACTTTAGCTTATGCAAACGCACAACTCCACTAAAGAGGCTCAATGTCCCCAACAGTGAAACCTGAACGCTTTAGAAACTCTAACAGACGTTTTACTTTTTAACAGTACTGTTTTGGGATTTTGCTGAGTTTACCTTCAACTGTCTGATTTTTTTCAAGTAATGAACTGTGTAGCAGGAAAATCACCGCGTTTTCTAAATGCACTCCTGAAAATTACTCATTAACTAGGGGAATTAAATTTGATATTTTTGACATGTTAATCATTAATGTACATGAAAGAAAAAGGCTTAAAAGTTATAACTTGTTTTAGTGAAAATAAGTACTAGGGTTTTGCGTGTTATTAAAATTTTTTCGGGGGACGTTGCCCCCCCCAATCTTAGTTTGACTTTCAAAAGTTCAGGATTTTTTTCTTTGCTCCACTTTCATCTCTAAAGTTCTCAGAGACACTTTTATTTTATTTTTTTTTTAAAACAAGGATGAGCAGTTAATTCTAGGAGTAAATCTCAAGCATTAAGAAGGACTGCCATGGACTGAAGGTTAGAGAAGCAGCCTTGGGCCCAAAGTGTTGCTGGTTCGGACTGGCAGAAAAATGTGAAGGGAGTTGAGTGAATGAACGAACAGCACTTTTATGCCCTTGAGCAAGGCACCTAACCCCCAACTGCTCCCTGGGTGCTGTAGCATAGCTGCCCACTGCTCTAGGTATTTGTGTTTGTGTGTGCACATGCTCATTGCTCACTTGTGTGTGCATGCGTGTATTCATCGCTTCAGATGGGTTAAATGCAGAGGAGGAATTTCGCTGTGCTTGTTCTTCTTCTAATGATAGTCAATGTAAATCAAGAATCACTTTAAATTGATCAGCCACACCGTATTTCCATTATATGAGCCAGAAGAAGTGTACAAGTAGTATATACAAATCATGGTGAAGTTTATTTATGATACACCACCACATGGACCATGACTACTCCTCTTCTTCTTCCTCTTTGTCCAGCGCTATTGCCAGGCCGGGGTCCATGTGGACCATACTGATCCACATGTCATATTAAAGGAGAACTGAAGTCATTTTTAAACTTGCTTTATTTCTTAATTAACGTGTTTTTCAATTACGTTTTCGGTTTTAGTAACCTTATATCGTGACTCGTATTGGCAACTAATTGCAATTAAATATTATACTTATCGGCCTATTCGGTTTTTAGCCATGTTGAATTTAGTTCGTTTGGTCCACGGCAGGCGTCGCTTATCCACGCGATCTTCACGAGACTTGTACAAGACTTCGAAACGTGAAGTGTCAGCCAGGTGTCAGTGCCGCCATGTTGAAAACTGTTGGACAGTTTTCGAAAGAGGGCATGCGTGTCTTTTGATGACGTTGGCAGATGTTGGTCACTTTGATTTCCGCTGTACGTTTTACTTCCGTCCTACGATGTCTCGCACAGGTCTCAGTGAAGCTTGTTTATGGCCATTGCTTTGACATATGGACTGATATATTACAGAGCACATTTCAAACACTCATAACTTGCTATAGCAGTGACAGAATAGCTATCAAAAATGCATTTCTATATTTAATAAAATGAGAAATAGAATTTTGATGATTTTAAAATTTTGCCTTCAGTTCTCCTTTAATTCGAGCAGAGTTTTACTCCGGATGCCCTTCCTGCCGCAACCCTCCCATTTCTGCGTTTGGGAAACAACCATTCATACCTATGGGCAATTTAGAGCCACCAGTTAACCTAACCTGCATGTCTTTGGACTGTGGGGGGGAAAGCGGAGCACCCGGAGGAAACCCACACGGACACGGGGAGAACATGCAAACTCCACACAGAAAGGCCCCGTCAGCCACTGGGCTCAAACCCAGAATCTTCTTGCTGCGAGGTGACTGTGCTAATCATTGCACCACCGTGCCACCCCAGATCATGACTTAAAGCTACAGAAAGATAATCTATGAAGGCCAGTAATGCTATAGTTAGATGTCGGTAAACGTAGGCAAAGAACAGAAGCATATTTACAGTCCACATATTACATCATTCCTTTTTACATGAGATAAAATGAACAATGAGTTGACCACATGCTGCATCCAAAATGATTGTTCCAGTAATGTGATTTGCATTGTATTTGATTACTAGTCAAGTCAAGTTTAATTGTATAGCGCTTTTAGCAATAAACATTGTCGCAAAGCAGCTTTACACAATTACAACCCCGATTCCAAAAAAGTTGGGACAAAGTACAAATTGTAAATAAAAACGGAATGCAATGATGTGGAAGTTTCAAAATTCCATATTTTATTCAGAATAGAACATAGATGACATATCAAATGTTTAAACTGAGAAAATGTATCATTTAAAGAGAAAAATTAGGTGATTTTAAATTTCATGACACATCTCAAAAAAGTTGGGACAAGGCCATGTTTAGCACTGTGAGACATCCCCTTTTCTCTTTACAACAGTCTGTAAACGTCTGGGGACTGAGGAGACAAGTTGCTCAAGTTTAGGGATAGGAATGTTAACCCATTCTTGTCTAATGTAGGATTCTAGTTGCTCAACTGTCTTAGGTCTTTTTTTGTCGTATCTAACGTTTTATGATGCACCAAATGTTTTCTATGGGTGAAAGATCTGGACTGCAGGCTGGCCAGTTCAGTACCCGGACCCTTCTTCTACGCAGCCATGATGCTGTAATTGATGCAGTATGTGGTTTGGCATTGTCACGTTGGAAAATGCAAGGTCTTCCCTGAAAGAGATGTCGTCTGGATGGGAGCATATGTTGCTGTAGAACCTGGATATACCTTTTAGCGTTGATGGTGTCTTTCCAGATGCGTAAGCTGCCCATGCCACACGCACTAATGCAGCCGCATACCATCAGAGATGCAGGCTTCTGAACTGAGCGCTGATGATAACTCGGGTCGTCCTTCTCCTCTTTAGTCCGAATGACACGGCGTCCCTGATTTCCATAAAGAACTTCAAATTTTGATTCGTCTGACCAGAGAACAGTTTTCCACTTTGCCACAGTCCATTTTAAATGAGCCTTGGCCCAGAGAAGACGTCTGCGCTTCTGGATCATGTTTAGATACGGCTTCTTCTTGCAACTATAAAGTTTTAGCTGGCAACGGCGGATGGCACGGTGAATTGTGTTCACAGATAATGTTCTCTGGAAATATTCCTGAGCCCATTTTGTGATTTCCAATACAGAAGCATGCCTGTATGTGATGCAGTGCCGTCTAAGGGCCCAAAGATCACAGGCACCCAGTATGGTTTTCTGGCCTTGACCCTTACGCACAGAGATTCTTCCAGATTCTCTGAATCTTTTGATGATATTATGCACTGTAGATGATATGTTCAAACTCTTTGCGATTTTACACTGTCGAACTCCTTTCTGATATTGCTCCACTATTTGTCGGCACAGAATTAGGGGGATTGGTAATCCTCTTCCCATCTTTACTTCTGAGAGCCGCTGCCACTCCAAGATGCTCTTTTTATACCCAGTCATGTTAATGACCTATTGCCAGTTGACCTAATGAGTTGCAGTTTGGTCCTCCAGCTGTTCCTTTTTTGTACCTTTAACTTTTCCAGCCTCTTATTGCCCCTGTCCCAACTTTTTTGAGATGTGTTGCTGTCATGAAATTTCAAATGAGCCAATATTTGGTATGAAATTTCAAAATGTCTCACTTTTGACATTTGATATGTTGTCTATGTTCTATTGTGAATACAATATCAGTTTGAGATTTGTAAATTATTGCATTCCGTTTTTATTTACAATTTGTACTTTGTCCCAACTTTTTTGGAATTGGGGTTGTAATTAAATCTGTGATTAAATAACAAGATAACTGCATTATCATGACCTGGTAAGTTTTGAGGTCTGCATCAACAGTCAATTGCAGTACTGTATGTCTTTCGGTATGCAGGTGACTGTATCTCTTTCCTCTCTCACTGCTGCAGATATTTGCTACTCTTACCTGTTAAGATATCTCTGAAGCCCTCTTAATAGTCAGCAGGGACAGGTCTATGAATTTTTTTTTTCTTCATTTTTACACTCAATACTTGGTTGGGCTTCTTTACCATGGATTACTGCATCAGTGCAGCATGGCATGGAGGCAATCAGCCTGTGGCACTGCTGAGGTGTTATCAAAGCACCCTGGGCTTCAGTAACGGCCTTCAGTTCGTCTGTATTTTTGGGTCGGGTGTTTCTCATCTTCCTCTTGACAATACTCCATAGATTCTCTGTGGGCTTCAAGTCAGGCAAGTTGGCTGGCCAATCAAATACAGTAATATCATGCTCAGCAAACCATTTGGTAGTAGTTTTGGCACTGTGGGCAGGTGCTAAGTCCTGCTGGAATAGGAAATCGGCATCTCCATAAAGCTTGTCAGCAGATGGAAGCATGAAGTGCTCTAAAATCTCCTGGTAAATGGCTGTGTTGACTTTGGACTTGATAGAACACAGTGGACCAACACCAGCAGGTGACATGGCACCCCAAATCATCACAGACTGCAGAAACTTCACACTGGACTTCAAACCCCTTGGATTCTGTACCTCTCCACTCTTCCTCCAGACTCTAGGACCTTGATTTCCAAATGAAATGCAAAATTTACTTTCATCTGAAAAGAGGACTTTGGACCACTGAGCAGCAGTCCAGTTCTTTCTCTCCTTAGCTCAGGTAAGACGCTTGTGGTGATGTCTGTGGTTCAGGAGTGATTTGATATTAGGAATGCAACAGTTGTAGCCCCTTTCCTGAAGACGTCTGTGTGTGGTGGCTCTTGATGCATTGACACCAGCCTCAGTCCACTCCTCGTGAAGCTCTCTCAAGTTCTTGAATTGACTTTTCTTGACAATCTTCTCAAGGCTGCAGTCATCCCTGTTGCTTGTGCAACTTTTCCAGCCAGCCTTTTCAGCAGTGACCTCCTGTGGCTTACCCTTCTTGTGCAGGGTGTCAATGATCGTCTTCTGGACAACTGTCAAGTTAGCAGTCTTCGCCATGATTGTGGTTGCGTGTACTGAACTAAACCGAGAGATACACGGTATTTATACTGTTTTACTCAAACTCGAAATGAAATATTCTCATATTTTGAGGGGTTTTTTTTGTTTTGTTTTTTTTGTTTGTTTGTTTTTTTTTGTTTTGCACTGTAGGCCATAATTATCAAAATTTAAAATGTAATGAGTCGAGAAAACTTAATATATTCACTTACTTAAATAACTGATGGAAAATATTGAACTTTTCATGCATCTCAAACAATCATAATATCAATAGTACATGACTCCATATTCTCAATATCATGGCAATATCAAGGTATATCAAGCCACTGTGATATATGATGCAAGAGGTTTCTTATTAATGAAATTGCAGCCCAGGATTCGGAATGTGCTTTTTACTGTAAGGCTCTGTAAATTCTTATACTTTTACTATTAAACCAGACTCACACACTCACTCTCTCTCTCTCTCTCTCTCTCTCTCTCTCTCTCTCTCTCTCTCTCTCTCTCTTTATCCTGGTCAAGGATGCTGTGGATCCAAATCCTGTTTCAGGAACACTGGGTTTGGGGCTGGTTAGAACACTAGATGGGATGCTAGACCATCTTAGGGCAACGTGCGCACATAAATTGCCCCTAGGCTTGACTGTATCTTCGGCAGTCCACCTCAATGTCAGTGTTTCTTAGTGCCAAGGATCTGTTAAAGGCTGTATTTCAAGGATGCCACGTCATCAGATCCCACCAAAGTACTGTTCTGATGTCCAGGATCTTTCGAATTTTTCCAAGGACTGTGTCCTTCATTCAAAAAAATTTTTCAAAGATGCATGTGTGGCTCTTCAGCGTCCTTAAATCACCCTCAGTCCTATGTGCACATACAGTTAGGTCCATAAATATTTGGACAGAGACATTTTTCTAATTTTGGTTCTGTACTGTACATTACCACAATGAATTTTGAACAAAACAATTCGGATGCAGTTGAAGTTCAGACTTTCAGCTTTAATTCAGTGGGTTGAACAAAATGATTGCATAAAAATGTGAGGAACTAAAGCATTTTTTAAACACAATCCCTTCATTTCAGGGGCTCAAAAGTAATTGGACAAATTAAATAATTGTAAATAAAATGTTCATTTCTAATACTTGGTTGAAAACCCGTTGTTGGCAATGACTGCCTGAAGTCTTGAACTCATGTACATCACCAGACACCGTGTTTCCTCCTTTTTAATGCTCTGCCAGGCCTTTACTGCAGTGGTTTTCAGTTGCTGTTTGTTTGTGGGCCTTTCTGTCTGAAGTTTAATCTTTAACAAGTGAAATGCATGCTCAATTGGGTTGAGATCAGGTGACTGACTTGGCCATTCAAGAATATTCCACTTCTTTGCTTTAATAAACTCCTGGGTTGCTTTGGCTTTATGTTTTGGGTCATTGTCCATCTGTATTATGAAACGCCGACCAATCAATTTGGCTGGATTTGAGCACACAGTATGTCTCTGAATACCTCAGAATTCATCCGGCTGCTTCTGTCCTGTGTCACATCATCAATAAACACTAGTGACCCAGTGCCACTGGCAGCCATGCATGCCCAAGCCATCACACCGTCTCCGCCATGTTTTACAGATGATGTGGTATGCTTTGGATCATGAGCTGTACCACGCCTTTGCCATACTTTTTTCTTTCCATCATTCTGGTTGAGGTTGATCTTGGTTTCATCTGTCCAAAGAATGTTCTTCCAGAACTGTGCTGGCTTTTTTAGATGTTTTTTAGCAAAGTCCAATCTAGCCTTTTTATTCTTGAGGCTTATGAGTGGCTTGCACCGTACAGTGAACCCTCTGTATTTACTTTCATGCAGTCTTCTCTTTATGGTAGATTTGGATATTGATACGCCTACCTCCTGGAGAGTGTTGTTCACTTGGTTGGCTGTTGTGAAGGGGTTTCTCTTCACCATGGAAATTATTCTGCAATCATCCACCACTGTTGTCTTCTGTGGGCGTCCAGGTCTTTTTGCATTGATGAGTTCACCAGTGCTTTCTTTCTTTCTCAGGATGTACCAAACTGTAGATTTTGCCACTCCTAATATTATAGTAATTTCTCGGATTTTTTTTTCTGTTTTCGCAGCTTAAGGATGGCTTGTTTCACCTGCATGGAGAGCTCCTTTGACCGCATGTTTTCTTCACAGCAAAATCTTCCAAATGCAAGCACCACACCTCAAATCAACTCCAGGTCTTTTATCTGCTTAATTGAGAATGACATAACGAAGGAATTGCCCACACCTGCCCATGAAATAGCCTTTGAGTCAATTGTCCAATTACTTTTGGTCCCTTTAAAAACAGGGTGGCACATGTTAAGGAGCTGAAACTCCTAAACCCTTCATCCAATTTTAATGTGGATACCCTCAAATGAAAGCTGAAAGTCTGGACTTTATGTCCATGTCCATTATATAACTATAACTTGAATATGTTTCAGTAAACAGGTAAAAAAAGAACATTTGTGTCAGTGTCCAAATATATATGGACCTAACTGTACAAGGCGGGGCGTTTTCAATGACGCACCAAAACACTGCCAATGGCCCTCAACATCAGCTGGTTTGACAAGATCAACAAAAAAATAGTCTATGGAAACCTACCCAGACCTACCACCAAAATCCAAGAGAGAAGGATGAAGCTCGCAGGCCACATAAGACAACATGACGACCTACTGGCGCACAAGCTGCTGTTCTGGGGCCTGAAGCGTGGAGAGTGAGGACGCAGGTGTCCCCACCTTACGTTCCTCGACATGCTTTACAGGGACACCGAACTTGACAGCGTTGCTGAGATAGAGAGCCTGATGCTAGACCGACGTGTGGTGGTGTACCACAGCATCTCGGATGATCAAGCCGCCCTAACGTGCACCAAAATGACTGCGTGTAGGACACACAAGTCCAAATTGTTGCCCAAGATTAATAGGGAAATATCAGTCTGGGGCATGTTTTTACTGCAGGGAAAAGTATGTTTGGGAATGCGGGGAATATGCAGAAAAAAACTCTGGAGGATCGAAATAAAGAGGCAAAATATTAATTGACCTTTTGAATAGCCTGAGATAAGCACTTGGGACACAATCCAAGACTAAAGCTGTTTTCATATTTATAAGAATGACTGACTGGTCTTGCAAATATTCATTCATTCATTCATTCATTCATATTCCCAAAAGTATTTACACCTCATTCCTGCAGAGGGCGGTGATGTACCAAGATTGCATGCTGTAATAACTCAACAGAAGAAGACGACACACACCTGCGCACTCGTTAGACTGTTCCATTATGTGTTCTCTAAATGTTAGGAAGGAATCTCGCCTAGCTTCTGAAGCACCCAACTTGGAAAGACCAGCCCTACCAAGGAAACATCCTTCATCTTGAGAAACACCCCACATAGACCCGAGCTGTGATGGTCCATCATTCCACCCTGTAAACCAGACTGCATCTTTTTAAATAGAAAGGACCGTTGAATTCTCCACTGTGACTGGTCAGAACGTGTCGATTAATTTTCTTTGAAAGTAGTGCTAACTGCAAGGACCATCATCTTCTTTTGATTGTTCCTGTTCGGAGTTGCCACAGTGGATAATAAAAACATGTTGATGTGGTGAAGCTTTCTGGAAGACGTTTATTGGAAGGAGTCTCCAGTGTCAGCACTTTGTTCTGCCACAGGATAGTCTTTTAGTGCTTTGTGGATTCTTGGTAACATGAAAAGTAGTGCCTTTTTTTTGTCTCATTAATGTTACATTAACATAAGCTAGAACAGGAACTTGCTTTCCGTAGCTGAAAGGTACATGTTTTAGGTCTGACTGCAGTTATTTTGTCAGCTCCTTTCTCACTATAATGCCTTTCCAGCTCCAGTTATGAGCACGCTTATGTATTAGGAATGTTTTACTTGAATTGGTACGAGTAGAACCAAAATTCCTTTGCTCTCAGAATTATTGAGCAGTTATAACTGGTTTCTTACTCTGAAAGGTGTGATGTAGATTGTGTAGAGTTACACGTCCTTGTGGATTTCCTAAAAAACATGTCACTTTTTGAACTTGATACTCTAAATTTGCCCAGTATATGAATTTATGTGCATGGTGCCCTGTGACGGACTATCCAGGGTGCTGTGCTCCCAGATGAGTAAATAAACGTTATTTACGTAGAAAAATTGCTGATTTAAAAGGTGCTGTTGAAGGGTACAAGCCTCACTCATGCCTCTTCTCATCATCTACTAGGATCTGACTTCATCAAAACGTCTACTGGCAAAGAGTCTGTTAATGCCACCTACCCAGTCGCCATAGTAATGGTCCGGGCCATTCGAGATTACTACTTGAAGACGGGTCAGAAGGTAGAGTCAATGAGCGAAGGCTGTCCAAACCACTTAATTTTTATTTATTTATGTATTTATTTATTCAGCTTTTCAATATAAGATTGAAGCATTATCTCTCTGTGTGTGTGTGTGGGGGGGGGTGCAGGTTGGGTTTAAGCCAGCGGGGGGTATTCGCACAGCGCAGGATGCCCTGGTGTGGCTGGTACTGATGAAGGAGGAGTTGGGTGACCAATGGCTCACTCCTCACCTCTTCCGCCTGGGAGCCAGCAGTCTGCTTGGAGACATTGAACGTCAGGTAGGCTCTGCTCAAATAACAGTACAGAACTCTGTGCAGCTCATGTTCAGCAGGCTGATAATCAGGGACCGTAACTGTTTAGAACAGAAGTCTGAGAACATTGATGTGATATGTCATCTTTAATATAGAATGATCTATAGTGTTTAATGGAATGGGACCTTCAGTGATTTTTCTTCCGGTTACTAGGCAGCCTGGTCTGTGTGTACTTTTCTTTCCAACTTTTTCCATTTTCCATCCACTGTAATTTCTGAGATTGCTCATAAAAGCACTGTTTGCCTTCCTTTTCTTCAACAGCACAGACTATTTCAGGAGTTTGTTTGCCTCTTTGTGAACTGCATCGCTCCATGATGCACATAAAAGACGATATAAATTAGTTTCAGAAGTGTGCATGAACAGGGGAGGAAATGTCACTTTCTTTTTCAGATACACAAGCATGAGGTCCTTTAGTGGTGTTACAGGTGCTAAAACCTGATTGAAGTTGGCGTTTAATGCTACAACTGAGAAACTGTGTTCAACAATATAGCCATAAAGCTTTATAGACACTGTAAACACAAATCCATTCATGGGTTTAAAAATCTGGATTTTTAACATTTGTGTATTTTTACACCTCAAAGTGCTGCTGACTGACATGATTTGTTAAAGGGGTACCAAATATAATATATACAGTTGCTGATGTGACAAAGTAACGTATTCTTAAGTATTCTATCAAATTTATATACTAGAAAACAACGAAATATCTTGGTAATTGTAAATAGAATACTTTATACGCTAAACCGCACAAGAGTCACCATTTTTAAAAGACCGTGACGTCAGCGCTACCCACTGCACTAGCGGAACTCTCCGAAATAGAGGAGATAAGCGTGTAATCATGGCGTCGGGCGCATCAAGTGAAAGCGACAGCTCTGTCGAATCATACGAAGAGATCCCGCAAGACACACTGCAAGCAGGCTATGACTTAGAAGGGTACCAGTTTGAACCTAGGAGAGGTACTCTCGACTCCGGTGATGAAATAAGAGAAGAAAGCTCGGATGACGGCGAGGATGAGACTGATGCTGACCATGGGCATGGCGAGCGTGGGGCAGAGCGTCTGCGTGCAGGTGACACGGCTTGGTGCTCGTGCGGAAAATGTAACGTGGAGTTGCTCACGAGTCCAGCAGAATTTATTTGCTGCAATGAGATAGGCGCCACCCGTGGACTTGCGAAATTGTCGCAAGAGGCAGAAACAGGTATTTCACACGTGCTATTCCCAACCTCAATGAGCCAACACAACTGGGCACATACATACGTCATGAGTGTTGCGCAGAGAAAATGAACGTGCATTCTGATTGGATAAAATTAATATCATGGCGGGCTGTTCAAACTGCGGAAATAGTTTGCTCGAGCTACTTTCAAAACACTATAACTTTCCAACCTTAGAACAAAAAACTTTTGTAAGTCTTGAATAAGGTTCGTTAATGTGTGTTTTATTGTTATATTTACTCTATATATTGCCCTCTGTTCCCCTTTAAATACGGTCACAATAATTCACTTACATCACCATTATTGTACCTCAGTAAACCAAGTTGGTCCATAACTTCCAGTGGGTTTGAATAGGTATTTAGAAGTCTTAAATGATTCTATATAATTAAAACACTAAAACGCTTTATTTCTATTTTGACTGAATAAATTTGACTCCTCTAACCAAGGAATTTTTTTGCACTTCACAGATTTATCACTACGTAACCGGACGCTATCCAGCCTATCACGAGCTACCTATGGCTTGATTTCCTGAGATCCTGTTTGTGACTGACTAAACTCAGGACCTGTTCCAAATCAGCCAATCACACCATAAGCCAAAACCTCCACTGAAGTCTTCAGGGAAATAATGTTACTCGCTGACAAACGTGTACTTTACAGATCTGAAGATAATACTGAGGGCAGGGCCTCCCATTGCCCTTGCCTTGATTTTGTAAATGACTCATTTCATTCAAGAGTCCTTTCATACTGATGAGAAAAACTGTATTTGAAGGGTAGTGTGTAAAGTTTATCTAAAGAATTAAGGAAAAAATAATTTAATAAAAGCCAAAATGTTCTATTCAGTCAGTCAGGTTTCACTTTTTTCCACTTCCACTGCGTACCACTCTTCTGTTTCAAATGTTCAATCCCGCTGATGGCTAACCTCCTTGAGCATCCCCTAATCTGCACTCGGGGTCACAGCATCACTCACAAAGGGATATATTATTTGACTTCAACTGAGCTGATTTCATTAACTCTGCACAGATCGTGTGAAGTGTGTGTTGGGGATTAATTAAGGGGGTTAAGTGAGTTTAAATGATCGGATCGAGCTGCACACCAATTTGGGCTTCATTTGAAGACGAAGGAACGAACTTTCTTCTCTTCCCTCTTTCTTCTTTAATTAAGAGATCTCGGGCCGTGCCCTTGACTGGAACAGAGGATAAATGAGTGAATTAATTGTGGAATGGAGAATGAGCTGGGAGAAGGGTTGAAGTGAGGTAAAACTTCAGGAAATGGAAGTATATTCAGGCTAGCATGACCCGGGCACTTAGGAATATATAATAAGGGTTGAATGTGCAGACATGCAGTACATACAGTATGAGGCACTATTTAGAAGTGGCCATTGGAATCTTAAATGTCTATGAGGTCATTTATGCAAACAAAGAGCATTAAATGTGATTAAACAATAAAGAGGAACGAGACAGTCAGTGACTGCGTAGCTCACTCCGACCCCCCCTCTAGTCCAGAAGGAACGATCTAAAGTGGGCTACCTTCCGCAATAAATGTTGCAAGCTATATACAAGCTACATATAGAAGCTATATACACCCTAGGAATACCAACCTATTTGCCAGAAAGAATCCAAAACGGCGAGGAATTGACTGAAGAAGCGATTTTTGTTGAACTGCTCATTAAGGCTTAATTAGTCCATGACTCCATTAATAATTGCAATTAAGTAAATCTGGGTAGAAGTTACAGTATATGCATCCTAGGTACCCCTACCTTCATGCCAGAAAGAATCAAAATCTGTGAAGAACTGAGGGAGAAGAAGCGATTTGTGTGGAAACTGCTCGTTAGGACATAATTAGTCCATATCTTCATTATAAAATTGCTATTATGCAAATTTGAGTAGAAGCTATATTCACCCCAGGCAGACCTACTTTCCTGCCAAAAAGAATAAAAATCGGTGAAGAATTGAGGAAGAAGTAGTGATTTTTGTAAAATGTGGACAATACCAAACAGACAGCAGCCAACACATGATTGTATAAACTCATCACCTGTCGGCCGGATGAGCTAATAAATGACACCAACATGCAGTTTGAGACAGTTTTGTTTTAACCAAAGTTCGGTATTGACATGATTTCAAACCTCCATTATATTGGCACGACAGCAATTCTAGTTTAGTAACCTCATCTCATCTCATTATCTCTAGCCGCTTTATCCTGTTCTACAGGGTCGCAGGCAAGCTGGAGCCTATCCCAGCTGACTACGGGCGAAAGGCGGGGTACACCCTGGACAAGTCGCCAGGTCATCACAGGGCTGACACATAGACACAGACAACCATTCACACTCACATTCACACCTACGGTCAATTTAGAGTCACCAGTTAACCTAACCTGCATGTCTTTGGACTGTGGGGGAAACCGGAGCACCCGGAGGAAACCCACGCGGACACGGGGAGAACATGCAAACCCCGCACAGAAAGGCCCTCGCCGACCACGGGGCTCAAACCCGGACCCTCTTGCTATGAGGCGACAGCGCTAACCACTACACCACCGTGCCGCCCAGTTTAGTAACCTAAGATTTTATATCTTCTATGTTATTGAGTCATTTTCGATTTCCAAATATTAGTTTTCTATCAGGCGGCACGGTGGTGTAATGGTTAGCGCTGTCGCCTCACAGCAAGAAGGTCCGGGTTCGAGCCCCGTGGCCGGCGAGGGCCTTTCTGTGCGGAGTTTGCATGTTCTCCGCGTGGGTTTCCTCCGGGTGCTCCGGTTTCCCGCACAGTCCAAAGACATGCAGGTTAGGCTAACTGGTGACTCTAAATTGACCGTAGGTGTGAATGTGAGTGTGAATGGTTGTCTGTGTCTATGTGTCAGCCCTGTGATGACCTGGCGACTTGTCCAGGGTGTACCCCGCCTTTCGCCCGTAGTCAGCTGGGATAGGCTCCAGCTTGCCTGCAACCCTGTAGAACAGGATAAAGCGGCTACAGATAATGAGATGAGTTTTCTATCACAAAATTAAATGTTACAGAAAAACATATGCATGTCAGTAAAGAAAGCAGCATACTACATAAGAGACCACTTTTCAGACAAAAGCATCATGAATGCTGCTGGGTTTTGCTGTGAAAATTAAGAAGCGAGTGTGACAGTCAAAGTGTCCAGAAGAACTGTGGCTGGTTCTGTAAGATGCTCATTAAAACCTACAGCTCATTTCCTTATAAAACTGCACTCATTGTACATGAGACTACTATTTTTAAAACAAAGAGACAAACAACTATTCACACTCACAGTTCCACTTTTGGACAATTTAGAGTAGCCGGTTGACCTAATCTGCACGTCTTTGGACATTTGGAGGAAACTGGAGCACCCAGAGAGCATGCAAACCACACACAGAAAGGCCCCAGTCATTACGTTACTGACATTTAGTAGACGCTCTTATCCAGAGTGACCTACAATCCCGATTCCAAAAAAGTTGGGACAAAGTACAAATTGTAAATAAAAACGGAATGCAATCATTTACAAATCTTAAAAACTGATATTGTATTCACAATAGAACATACACAACATTTCAAATGTCGAAAGTGAGACATTTTGAAATTCCATGCCAAATATTGGCTCATTTGAAATTTCATGACAGCAACACATCTCAAAAAAGTTGGGACAGGGGCAATAAGAGGCTGGAAAAGTTAAAGGTACAAAAAAGGAACAGCTGGAGGACCAAATTGCAACTCATTAGGTCAATTGGCAATAGGTCATTAACATGACTGGGTATAAAAAGAGCATCTTGGAGTGGCAGTGGCTCTCAGAAGTAAAGATGGGAAGAGGATCACCAATCCCCCTAATTCTGCACCGACAAATAGTGGAGCAATATCAGAAAGGAGTTCGACAGTGTAAAATTGCAAAGAGTTTGAACATATCATCCTCTACAGTGCATAATTTCATCAAAATTGTCTGTGTCTATGTGTCAGCCCTGTGATGACCTGGCGACTTGTCCAGGGTGTACCCCGCCTTTCGCCCGTAGTCAGCTGGGATAGGCTCCAGCTTGCCTGCAACCCTGTAGAACAGGATAAAGGGGCTAGAGATAATGAGATGAGATGAAATGAAGTCAGAGGTGGACAAAGTACAGATCCCACTGGTCAAATGTTACTCTGATACAAGTGAAAGTTGTACATTCAAATTTTTACTTAAGTTAAAGTACTGAAGTACTTGCTTTTAAAAATACTTAAGTATTAAAAGTATATTTTCTGTCAACACATTTTTGTATTATTGCCACAAAATTATTACAAAACCTAATGCCGTTACCAAAGACAGAAATGTGAATTCACAAAATGAACGCATGCTGTGCATCATGGTGGTTTAACGTTAAGCTAGCTAGTCAGTGAAACTCCACCTGACATGCTAGCAAACTCTTTTCAAACTCGAAATCATATTGGGTAGCTAATGCTACTAGAAAAGAAAGACTTCTACATTCTGTTTATTTGGCAAGATTATGCTAAAACGTATTTCTGAAAGCACTTCAGATAAGTTAACATTATTCATATTAGCATAACTTTGTTTTTACATGCTAACTAACTGTCCAAGTTCACTAGCTATGTGTAAGCGTTAGCCGTGGACAAGGCGATGGCAACTTGGTGAGCAAATCCATAGAAAGTCATTTGACTAACCAGACTGCATAGCTATTGCAATGATATTGCTAGCTCTAAAAGCACAGACAATTTCGTTGCAAGCCTTCTCTTGGAATAAAACGTTTATATACCTCAATATGGTTCCGCAGGTTGGATGGCGAGTTTTTGTAGGCAGTGATGTGGTTTGTTTTCGGCAAACAAAGCAAATATTTAAAATAAAACGAATCTTTAATCCTTTCAGAAAACTGAAACATGGGTTCATGGGCCATGGGTGCATGCGTTCTTCAGAAGAACCGCCTCCTTCCATTCTGCCATCAACTGATGGTGTTCAAATAACGCTGCTGAGAAATCACTGAACTTGATTTTATCCAGTCTATGGACGCGACGTCACCTTAGTGATTACTGATCGGCTGTCTCAGTGTCACCTGCGAAAAAACCAATCACGTTTTAGAAAAGAAAAAACATCCACTTTCAAAGCTGCTTCATAGTTACGAGTAATGAGGACCTTGACAGAAATGTAGTGGAGTGAAAAGTACGATATTCGCCTTTCAAATGTAGTGAAGTCATAAGTTTCCAAAAAACAAATACTCAAAGTACAGATACTCAAAAAGTGTACTTAAGTACAGTACTCAAGTAAATGTACTTCGTTACTGTCCACCCCTGCCAAAAGTCAAATATCAAACGATTGTTTATTCAGAAAATAAATTGTGAGCAATCCTGTCTCATACTACATATGCGAATGCTGGGCTCTGATAAACATCGATTATACAACTTCTTGCTTTGTTGGCATGAGTGATAAGATAAGCATCAGTCTTAATTGTTCTAGTGTCAGGTCATGCAGCAAGCTTCACGCTAAGGTTTCATAGACTGGATTCCTGTCTAAGGTTAAATTGTTACACTTGCCACGCAACCAAACATTGGCACTAGTTTATCGCTTCCCCATGTGTCAACCGCAAAGTTCGAACCTTGCTGTGACACGACAGTACTACAACCCTGGCAAAAAGTATGGAATCACCAGTCTTGATTGAGCACTCATTCACACGTTTTATTCTGTAGAACAAACTCAGATCACAAACATGATACAATAATAAAGTCATTCCAAAGTGCACCTTCTTGGCCTTCAGAAACACTAAAAGAAATGAAGAAAAAGCATTGTGGAAGTCAGTAAATGTTACTTTTATAGACCAAGCACAGGGAAAAAAAATATGGAATCACTCAATTCTGAGGAAAAAAATATGGAATCATGAAAAACAGACAAACAAAAGAACATTCAAAACACATCACTAGTACTTAGTTGCACCACCTCTGGCTTTTATAACGGCTTGCAGTCTCTTAGGCATGGACTTGATGAGTGACAAACAGTATTCTTCATCAATTTGGTGTCAACTCTCTTTGATTGCAGTTGCCAGATCAGCTTTGCAGGCCGGAGCCTTGTCGTGGACCATTTTTTTCAATTTCCACCACAAGTTTTCTATTGGGTTGAGATCTGGACTACAGTGGTGCTTGAAAGTTTGTGAACCCTTTAGAATTTTCTATATTTCTGCAAAAATATGACCTAAAACATCATCAGATTTTCATACAAGTCCTAAAAGTAGATAAAGAGAACCCAGTTAAACAAATGAGACAAAAATATTATACTTGGCCATTTATTTATTGAGGAAAATGATCCAATATTACATATCTGTGAGGGGCAAAAGTATGTGAACCTTTGCTTTCAGTATCTGGTGTGAGCCCCTTGTGCAGCAATAGCTGCAACTAAACGTTTCCAGTAACTGTTGATCAGTCCTGCACACCGGCTTGGAGGAATTTTAGCCCATTCCCCCGTACAGAACAGCTTCAACTCTGGGATGTTGGTGGGTTTCCTCACATGAACTGCTCGCTTCAGGTCCTTCCACAACATTTTGATTGGATTAAGGTCAGGACTTTGACTTGGCCATTCCAAAACATTAACTTTATTCTTCTTTAACCATTCTTTGGTAGAACGACTTGTGTGCTTAGGGTCGTTGTCTTGCTGCATGACCCACCTTCTCTTGAGATTCAGTTCATGGACAGATGTCCTGACATTTTCCTTTAGAATTTGCTGGTATAATTCAGAATTCATTGCTCCATCAATGATGGCAAGCCGTCCTGGGCCAGATGCAGCAAAACAGGCCCAAACCATGATACTACCACCACCATGTTTCTCAGATGGGATAAGGTTCTTATGCTGGAATGCAGTGTTTTCCTTTCTCCAAACATAACGCTTCTCATTTAAACCAAAATGTTCTATTTTGGTCTCATCCATCCACAAAAGATTTTTCCAATAGCCTTCTGGCTTGTCCATATGATCTTTAGCAAACTACAGACAAGTAGCAAGTTTTTTGGAGAGCAGTGGGTTTCTCCTTGCAACCCTGCCATGCACACCATTGTTGTTCAGTGTTCTCCTGATGGTGGACTCATGAACATTAACATTAGCCAATGTGATAGAGGCCTTCAGTTGCTTAGAAGTTACCCTGGGGTCCTTTGTGACCTTGCCGACTATTACACGCCTTGCTCTTGGAGTGATCTTTGTTGGTCAACCACTCCTGGGGAGGGTAACAATGGTCTTGAATTTCCTCCATTTGTACACAATCTGTCTGACTGTGGATTGGTGGAGTCCAAACTCTTTAGAGATGGTTTTGTAACCTTTTCCAGCCTGATGAGCATCAACAACGCTTTTTCTGAGGTCCTCAGAAATCTCCTTTGTTCGTGCCATGATACACTTCCACAAACATGTGTTGTGAAGCTCAGACCTTGATAGATCCCTGTTCTTTAAATAAAACAGGGTGCCCACTCACACCTGATTGTCATCCCATTGATTGAAAACACCTGACTCTAATTTCACCTTCAAATTAACTGCTAATCCTAGAGGTTCACATACTTTTGCCACTCACAGATATGTAATATTGGATCATTTTCCTCAATAAATAAATGACCAAGTATAATATTTTTGTCTCATTTGTTTAACTGGGTTCTCTTTATCTACTTTTAGGACTTGTGTGAAAATCTGATGATTTTTTGGGTCATATTTATGCAGAAATATAGAAAATTCTAAAGGGTTCACAAACTTTCAAGCACCACTGTATTTGCAGGCCATGACATTGACTGGATGTGTCTTTCACCAAGGAATGCTTTCACAGTTTTTGCTCTATGGCACGATGCATTGTCATCTTGGAAAATTATTTCATCATCCCCAAACATCTTTTCAATTGAAGGGATAAGAAAACTGTCCAAAATGTCAATGTAAACCTGTGCATTTATTGAAGAAGTAACCACAGCCATCTCCCCAGTGCCTTTGCCTGACATACAGCCCCATATCATCAAGGATTGTGGAAATTTGGATGTTTTCTTCAGGCAGTCCTCTTCATAAATCTCACTGGAACGGCACCAAACAAAAGTTCCAGCATCATCACCTTGTCCAATGCAGATTCGTGATTCATCACTGAAGATAACTTTCATCCAGTCATCCACAGTCCATGATTGCTTCTCCTTAGCCCATTGTAGTCTTGTTCTTTTCTGTTTAGGTGTCAATGATGGTTTTCTTTTAGCTTTCCTATATGAAAATCCCATTTCCTTTAGGCGATTTCTCACGGTTCGGTCACATACTTGTACATTGACTCCAGCTTCCTCCCATTTATGCTTCATTTGTTTTGTTGTACTTTTTCGGTTTTCAAGACATATGGCCTTAAGTTTTTTGTCTTGACGCTTTGATGTCTTCCTTGGTCTACCAGTACGCTTGGCTTTAAAAACCTTCCCATACTGTTTGTGCTTGGTCCATATCTTAGATACAGCTGACTGTGAACAGCCCACATCTTTGGCAACCATGCGTGAAGAGTTACCTTCTTTAAGAAGTTTGACAATCCTCTCTTTTGTTTCAAGAGACATCTCTCTTGTTGGAGCCATGATTCTTGCCAATCCACTTGGTCCAGCAGCCCTCCAAGGTGTGATAACTGCGCTGTTTCTAACTGCAGACTAACGAGCAGATCTAATCTGAGGCAGGCATCAATTTAGGGAAAGGAAATTGACTGGGTGAGTCCTTATTTTCTACCTGAAAATTGAGTGATTCCATATTTTTTTCCTCAGAATTGAGTGATTCCATATTTTTTTTCCCTGTGCTTGGTCTATAAAAGTAACATTTGCTGACTATCACAATGTATTTTCTTCGTTTATTTTAGTGTTTCTGAAGGCCAAGAAGTTGCACTTTGGAATGACTTTATTATTGTATCATGTTTGTGATCTGAGTTTGTTCTACAGAATAAAACGTCTGAATGAGTGCTCATCCAAGACTGGTGATTCCATACTTTTTGCCAGGGGTTGTAAACACTGCACCACCGTGTCACCCACATTTTATTATATTTTAAATATTCACAGGTTCGGTATCGGCGGCACGGTGGTGTAGTGGTTAGCGCTGTCGCCTCACAGCAAGAAGGTCCGGGTTCAAGCCCCGTGGCCAGCGAGGGCCTTTCTGTGTGGAGTTTGCATGTTCTCCCCGTGTCCGCGTGGGTTTCCTCCGGGTGCTCCGGTTTCCCCCACAGTCCAAAGACATGCAGGTTAGGTTAACTGGCGACTCTAAATTGACCGTAGGTGTGAATGAGAGTGTGAATGGTTGTCTGTGTCTATGTGTCAGCCCTGTGATGACCTGGCGACTTGTCCATGGTGTACCCCGCCTTTCGCCCGTAGTCAGCTGGGATAGGCTCCAGCTTGCCTGCGACCCTGTAGAACAGGATAAAGCGGCTAGAGATAATGAGATGAGATAATGAGGTTCGGTATCTTCTGTGCATGAGTATGCAGTATCTAGGTGTCTTTTGAATACCACTGCAGTATCTACACTATTCATTCTGTTTTATTTACATCATGATTAGCAATGAAGTAATAGCAGCTCTGTGATGCATCTCATTTCGACTAGCTGTGTAGTGTATAAGGCCTCAGGAAAAAGCTGCATCAGGTTGATGAAGCACCACAGTGCTATGTGTCTCTCTCCAGTCTCTCTCCACCTCCCAGAAGCCGTGACAGATTAGCTGCACTTACATAAAGGCATGTAGATCATCTGCAATCTGGAGCCGCGGCCTGCTCCAACACGCTAGATAAGACTGAAAGATTGAGTTGCCTTCAGATTGATTCTACCTTCCATAGAGAAAGCGCTTTCTGTCTACTCTCTCTCTCTCGGTCCCTGCTTCTCAGTTTCTCTCTCTGTCACTTGCTGTCTTTGAGGCCTTCTATCATTCTATCACAGGACTCGCATGGCCTGTGGTTATGTTTCCATAAGCTGTTGATTCTCTCCGGACACATTCACAGTATAATTACTGATTAACCACTCTTGTGTGTTAACCACAGTGGTGGTGTCAGTTTATAAAAATTAGCACCGCTGCACAATCTATGAAAAAACACGAAAGAAAGGAAGTGTATGAGTTGAAATATCTGTGATTCCAAACTGAAAACCAAATGAGATATTTTCTTCCTCAGAAAGGCACAAGATTGATACTTTTACGGATGTGTTCATTTGTCATATAAGTCTAATTTGATTATGGGGTCACACAGTGAATGAAATGTAAATTAATTAAGCTTCCAGGAAACAGATGCCACGGGGAATAGCTGAATTACAGTTGAATTATTCATTAGAATATGGAGCTCTGATGCTTGGGGCACAATTTTGCATTTGATATAAATCATTCCATTTGACACATAATCTAGCGAAATCTTAAAAATATTGTGCTCGACATTTTATTTTATATATCATTTCGAATATTATTACAAGATGGTTAAGTATCACATAAGATGATATACCTCATTAACTACTACATAGAAGAGAAAGTCTGATACTCAACCTTAGCTACTTTTTAATATGCTTTTCCAAGAGGAAATGAGGTAACAAGTCCACGCATGCTTTTGTACTATATTATTGCAAACTATGTGGTCACGTCGTGCTCTTTTCAACAGAGTGTCTGGATCTGTCAACTGACCAGAGTGACTCTCACTCACTCTCTGACACATCCCTTTGCTCAGACTGATTGCTTTTCTGTTGTTTTATTCATCAATGTTTTTAGCCAGAGACCGGACGTGAAAAATGGTGTGGTCCGGGAGGTGTTTCCACACCAAAAAGCTGTTTGTAATGAGACACTAGTCACATGTCAACTATACTCATTACACACCAGGACTAGGATTTGTCATTCGGAGGCTTGGAAGACGAGATGGGGAGGCATGTGAGATGTCAACTTTCCATCAGTTATAGCAGTCCACTAGCTAATTTTTCTTCGACAGACACATTGTGGTCCTTGATGTGAATGATGGAGGACACACATCATATATTTAACACATGTTTGAAAATAGGTCCAATAACACTGAGAGGCTTAAAAAAGGAAAGGCAATATTTCAGACTGAGGATGTGGTATAAAATATGTAAGACTAGTCTAACTTGTATATTCTTCAGAGGATGTCATTCTTTTCTACTGGCAGGCCAAATCATTAAAATACCACAAGATGTTGATAAATAGTATAAAATGACAAATGTGTGAAACAAAGTGAACGAAAAAAATGTCATGAGTGCACTTCAAAATGGTGTCAGACTCCGTGCTAGAATCTATGCATAATTGGTAACATGATGTGACACAGCCGCTGTGACATATCTGACAATACAATGTGACAGTAGGAGTTGCGATTTGATGCATGGTGACACGTGCCAGTTTGTAGCTTAAATATAGGAACGTGATTTAAGCTAATTTGAGTAGACGTGTTAAGACAACCAGCGCAACAGTTTTAAGCCTTAAAGTCCCAGAATGCTGTGTATTTATCTCTCCTGCTAGAACATTTTAAATGAAAAACAACTTAATATACATAATAAACCATAATTAGTTTACTTCCTAGAATACAACTTTTATTTGGTGCTAACTGAAATCTGCACTGTGACATTTTGGCACAGCTGCATGGAGCTTAAGCTTTTCACTACAGCCAAGAGAATTCAAGAAGGCAAAATTGTTGCCAAAAAAAAAGTCTTGGTGAGAAAACTGCAAAACAACACCCATTTAAATAGATGTGCAAAGACTGACTGGGCACTGGAAAGCCAACAAGAGCAGCATCTGACTGTTTTCTCCTCAGTATCGTTTGGATGGCACTAGGGGTCTTGGCCTTAGCCCTCAGTCATGGTGCATTTCACCTCACCAGGAAGGTCACACACAGTCATTCTTTGTCTAACGAACACAAAGCCCAGGTGAAAAGCAGAGGCGATAATTGGCTCTTCAGCTGTAATGATATTAATGATGCAATTAAAACAAGAGCTTGCTTCTCAGGGAGATGGAGAAACAGGTAGTGATGGCTGCTACCCAGGGACTTCACTAGTGTCAGTCTAGTGCTTCTGATGCTGCCATGATGTGCACAAAAGCAAAGGGCCGGAGCAAGAGCGTGCGATGGCTCGCCGCCGAGCGTCTCCTGCCGTGCACACTTGTCTTTGAGTTCTGACCTTGACGCCTAGTTCCCCAGTGACAGAGAAGAGATGGAATACATGTATTCGAGATCAAACCGTCTGCTCGGGAATTCACCTGGCTCTGAAGCATCTCCCTCCGACGGGCTGCGCCACAGCTGTCCTCGTCAAGCACACTGCAGCAAATTAAGGATAAATGTTAATTAGCTTCGATTTCTCTCAAATCTGCAGCGGATAAATTATTTGTCATTGACAGATCGGTGGAGTATTTATTGTCCATTAGATCTTGGCATGCATGAATTGAAAGTAATTTTAACTCCTGCTGTTTACCAAAGAAAGAAGCCAATGTGGGCCTCTGAGAAACATAAACCAAATTCTTTCTCAGGGTCTAACCTCCTGGTATAAACTGTAGCTTTTCGATTAAAAGACTTCTATTTCTTGTATTTTGAATTTCACCATCAAAACAGGAAAAAAAAACCCCAGCTCTAGCTGATGCACTGCTCTACATACGAACTCTTTTGCACTGTTCATTGATTAATGAAGTATTTTCAGATTTGTCACTCAGTGTAATCTAGCTGAAAGTCCTTAGCGCAATTTCTTCCAACATCTTCACACTGCCAGTGGAAAGGATATCTCTGATATTGCTGATCTGCACCACTTGTATTTGCAGGGTTTTGCAAACACACCAATTGAGTTTCCAAAGCACAAAATGCCACAATCACAGAGCAATCGATACAGAAATATCCTTGTATGCTCACAATAAATGAAATGCTACCGCTCGAGGATGGGTGGGGTAGGGGCTGGTGGTGGAGGCGGTGTAAGAGCCACACTCCCAGATTACGACATTTGATGGATGCTCCAAAAACACGGCAGTGATCCTTATTGATCCTCCTTTTTCAATCAGGGGGAACATAATTATCGGTTTGGCTTCCATCTCCTATGGGATGATGAGAGTAATCCTGAAAATTCTTTTAAAAAGCCAAGGTTAAATACCACAACTCAAACCAACAAACTTACTGAATAGATTAGAAGACTTTACAGTCGTAATTATTACCAGACTATAGCTTGCTACCATGAGAACATCAGGGTCTGGAAATGTGATTCTTTCCAGGCCTCAGTCTTTCTGACCAACACATGACTTTCTAGCAGTAGTTACTCTTCCCTCTGCGTCAGTCTTTAATCTACACTATATGACCAAAAGTTTGTGGACATCTAATCATAACACTCATGCTTTTTCAATGTCTCGTTCAAATTTTAGTTACCTTTTTTGCTGTTATACTCCCCTACCACTCTTTCCACTAGATTTTGCAGTATGGCTGTGGGGATTTAGCCAAAAGGTCAGGCACTGATGTCCGGTGAAGAGGCCTGGGGTGCAGTCAGCTTTCAAATTCATCCCAAAGGTGTTCAGTGGGGTTGAGGTCAGGACTCTGTGCAATTGAGTTCTTCCACTCAATCCTTAGCAAACCATGTCTTCATGTATTTGCTTTGTGCACAGGGACATTGTCGTGTTGGAACAGGTTTGGACCTCTGGGTTTCAGTGAAGGAAAACTGTAAAGCTACAGGGACATTCTAGACAATTGTGTGCTTCAACTTTGGGGAAACAGTTTAGAGAAGGCTCACATACCGTATGGGTGTGAACCATCAGGTCTTCCCAAAAGGTTTGGCAATATAGTTTATTCTAGATGCTGATAATATGTAAGTTGACAAATTAAATAGTGCCTCTAGCTATTTAAGCTAGCTAGCTAGCTAGATAGATAGAGTGGTGCTTGAAAGTTTGTGAACACTTTAGAATTTTCTATATTTCTGCATAAATATGACCTAGGCAGCACGGTGGTGTAGTGGTTAGTGCTGTCGCCTCACAGCAAGAAGGTCCGGGTTCGAGCCCCATGGCCGACGAGGGCCTTTCTGTGCAGAGTTTGCATGTTCTCCCCGTGTCCGCGTGGGTTTCCTCCGGGTGCTCCGGTTTCCCCCACAGTCCAAAGACATGCAGGTTAGGTTAACTAGTGACTCTAAATTGACCGTAGGTGTGAATGTGAGTGTGAATGGTTGTCTGTGTCTATGTGTCAGCCCTGTGATGACCTGGCGACTTGTCCAGGGTGTACCCCGCCTTTCGCCCGTAGTCAGCTGGGATAGGCTCCAGCTTGCCTGCGACCCTGTAGGACAGGATAAAGCGGCTAGAGATAATGAGATGAGATGAATATGACCTAAAACATCATCAGATTTTCACACAAGTCCTAAAAGTGGATAAAGAGAACCCAGTTAAACAAATGAGATAAAAAATATTATGCCTGGTCATTTATTTATTGAGGAAAATGATCTAATATTACATATCTGTGAGTGGCAAAAGTGTGTGAACCTTTGCTTTCAGCATCTGGTGTAACCCCCTTGTGCAGCAATAACTGTAAATAAATGTTTCCGGTAACTGCTGATCAGTCCTGCACACCGACTTGGAGGAATTTTAGCCCATTCCTCCGTACAGAACAGCTTCAACTCTGGGATGTTGGTGGGTTTTCTTACATGAACTGCTCGCTTCAGGTCCTTCCACAACATTTCGATTGGATTAAAGTCAGGACTTTAACTTGGCCATTCCAAAACATTAACTTTATTCTTCTTTAACCATTCTTTGGTAGAACGACTTGTGTGCTTAGGGTCGTTGTCTTGCTGCATGACCCACCTTCTCTTGAGATTCAGTTCATGGACAGATGTCCTGACATTTTCCTTTAGAATTCACTGGTATAATTCAGAATTCATTGTTCCATCAATGATGGCAAGCCGTCCTGGCCCAGATGCAGCAAAACCGGCTCAAACCATGATACTACCACCACCATGTTTCACAGATGGGATAAGGTTCTTATGCTGGAACGTGGTTGTGGCAGCGGGGGCATGGTCAAGCATCGGTCTGTGACAGGAGGGCGGAGTCAGGGAAGGTAAGTGGCAGAATCACTACACCTGTCGTTAATTAATGTGTTTGTGTGTCTTCCCAGTGACCGTGCCCTATTTAAGGAGAGAGAGCGAGAGCAGAGAGAGCTCTCTCCCAAACCAGACGACTGGAATGTGTGTGCATGCGTGTGTGGCTGAGAGAGAGTAAGATTTGCACTGAAAAGTGAAAATAAAAGAGTTTTGTGAACTCAGTTCTGTCCTACCGTCCTTCTGTGCTCCACCCATCTACACGAACTGTCACAGTGGTGCTGAAACCCGGGATCGAGCACAGAAGAGAACAGCCCCTCCACCTACGCCGACCTGATCCACGGCCCAACAGAGCCAGCACCAGGTGCTGCTCGTCCTCCGAAAGGAGCAAGAACAACGGTTCGAGGCCCTGGTGCTGGCGCAACAGGAAGATCGTCGGGCGTTCTGGCACCTCCTCGCGTTGGCGGGGTCCACCATCTCCACCGCCGCGGGCCCTTCCCCCCTCACCCTCATGAAGATGGGCCCGCAGGACGACCCCGAGGCATTCCTCACGCTCTTTGAGCAGGTAGCAGAGACTTCGGGGTGGCCGGTGGAACAGCGCGCGGCGCGCCTCCTCCCCCTGCTAATGGGAGAGGCGCAGCTGGCCGCGCTACAGCTCCCCACCGACTGCCCTACGTGGATCTTCGCCGGGCCGTCCTCCAGCGGGTGGAATGCACCCCGGAGCATCAACGTCAGCGTTTCCGCGCTCTGCACTTGGAGGAAGTCGGCCGGCCGTTTGCGTTTGGCCAGCAACTCTGGGATGCCTGCTGGCAGTGGTTGAGGGCCGACAGCTGTGACGCCGAGGGACTCATCGACCAGGTGGTACTAGAGCAGTTCGTCGCGCGTTTACCAGCAGGAACCGCAGAGTGGGTCCAGTGCCACTGCCCGGTGTCGCTGGATCAGGTAATCGAGCTGGCGGAGGACCATCTGGTGGCTGTCCCGATGGCAGGACAGCAGACGACCTCTTCTCTTCTCTCCTCTCTCTCCCCTCCTCCTGTGTCTTCTCCTTGCCCTATTCCCCCACCGCGGGGGCCGGCGCCACCTCAGCCGGCCTGCCGCACCCGCGGTGCCCTCCCATGTTTCCCTTCTGTGTCTGTCTCTCCCCCCCCCCCCTCAGGTGAGTGAGCCCCAGAGCACTAGTGCAGAGAGGAAGCCCGGGCCGGTTTGCTGGCGCTGCGGGGAGCTGGGCCACCTCCAACAGCAGTGCTCGGTAATGGAGGTGGGCGCGGTGGTTCGGATCCCCGACGCGCCAGGAGCCGTCCTCGATTGGGCCGGAGCGTATCACATACTGGTGAGTATCTAAGGGGATACATATCAGGCATTGGTGGATTCTGGCTGTAATCAGACCTCAATCCACCAAAGCCTGGTGCAAGACGAGGCATTGGGGGGAGCACAATTGGTGAAGGTGTTGTGTGTGCACGGGGATGTTCACAACTACCCTTTAGTGTCAGTCCACATTCTTTTCCGAGGGGAAAAATTTATAGTGAAGGCGGCGGTTAATCCTCACCTTACCCACTCTATAATTTTGGGGACTGATTGGCCGGGATTTCGGGATTTAATGAAACATTTAGTGAAGAGTGGGTCCTGCCATTTAACAGGGGGAGGTCCCGGTGTCGCTTTGGTGGGAGCAGCTGTCACAGAGCCGTCTACATCATCTCCGCGTCAGAGTGAGGAGCCGCCGGCCCCTCCTCTCTCTGTTGGGGAATCCCTTGCAGATTTCCCATTAGAGCAATCGCGAGACGAGACTCTGCGACATGCGTTTGACCAAGTGAGAGTAATCAATGGTCAAATGCTCCCGCCGAACGCCACCCCGTCCTTCCCCTACTTCGCGATTATGAAGGATAGATTATACCGAGTGACGCAGGACACTCAAACTAAAGAGCGAGTCACGCAGCTTTTGATTCCGAAGAGCCGCCGGGAATTGGTATTCCAGGTGGCTCACTTTAATCCCATGGCTGGACACTTAGGGCAGGATAAAACACTAGCCCGAATAATGGCCCGATTCTATTGGCCGGGGATTTGCGGCGATGTCCGTAGGTGGTGTACGGCGTGCTGCGAATGCCAGTTAGTAAATCCAGCGGCCATTCCAAAAGCACCTTTGCGCCCTCTACCGTTAATCGAGACCCCATTCGAAAGAATTGGGATGGATCTCGTCAGGCCATTAGATCGGTCAACACAAGGGTACCGCTTTATATCAGTTCTAGTGGACTATGCAACGCGATACCCAGAAGCAGTGCCTCTGCGCAATATCTCAGCACGCAGTATTGCGGAAGCGCTCTTCCGCGTCATCTCCCGAGTTGGAATCCCGAAAGAGATTCTGACTGATCAAGGCACCTCATTTATGTCATGAACACTGAACGAACTGTATGGGTTATTAGGTATTAAGCTGATCCGCACCAGCATGTATCACCCACAAACGGACGGTTTAGTGGAACGGTTTAATCGCACCCTTAAAAACATAATTAAAAAATTTGTAAGTGAGGACGTGCATAACTGGGATAAATGGCTCGAACCCTTGCTCTTTGCAGTGCGAGAGGTCCCCCAAGCCTCCACGGGGTTCTCCCCATTTGAATTATTATATGGGCGTAAGCCGCGTGGCATTTTAGATGTGCTGCGAGAAAATTGGGAGGAGGGACCTTCACCAAGCAAAAATGAAATTCGATACGTTATTGACCTGCACGCAAAACTCCACACACTCACACACCTAACCTAGGAGAATTTGCGGCAGGCCCAAGAACGGCAAACCCGCCTGTACGACAAGGGTACGCGCCTTAGAGAGTTCACACCGGGAGATAAAGTACTCATACTGTTGCCCACATCGAGCTCTAAATTAGTCGCCAAGTGGCAAGGACCCTTTGAGGTCACACGGCGAGTCGGGGACGTCGACTATGAGGTGAAGCAAACAGACAGGGGTGGGGCACTACAGATTTACCACCTCAACCTACTCAAACTCTGGAACGAGGAGGTCCCCGTGGTGTTGGTGTCGGTGGTTCCGGAGAAGGCGGAGCTGGGGCCGGAGGTTCAAAAAGGAACATTAGCATCATGTACCTCTCCGGTCCCCTGTGGAGACCACCTCTCCCTGACCCAACTCGTGGAGATTGCCCAGTTGCAGACCGAGTTATCGGACGTGTTCTCGCCCCTGCCCGGCCTCACTAACCTCATAGAGTACCACATTGAGATGCCCCCGGGGGTGGTAGTGCGTAGCCACCCTTACAGGTTACCCGAACACAAGAAAAAGGTGGTTCGGGAAGAACTTGAGGCCATGTTTGAAATGGGCATCATCGAGGAGTCCCACAGTGACTGGAGCAACCCGGTGGTCTTGGTACCCAAGGCCGACGGGTCGGTCCGGTTCTGTGTAGACTATAGAAAAGTCAACGCGGTGTCTAAATTCAATGCGTACCCAATGCCTCGTATTGATGACTTGCTCGATCGGCTAGGCACGGCTCATTTTTACTCGACACTGGATTTAACAAAGGGTTATTGGCAGATCCCCTTGACTCCATTATCCTGGGAAAAAATGGCTTTTTCCACACCGTTCGGCTTACACCAATTCGTCACACTTCCTTTTGGGCTGTTTGGGGCACCCGCTACGTTTCAGCGGCTGATGGACAGGGTCCTCCGCCCCCACGCCACCTATGCGGCCACCAATCTTGACGACATCATCGTCTATAGTAACGACTGGCTGAAGCACCTCGAACATCTGAGGGCTGTCCTTAGGTCGCTGAGGCGAGCGGGTCTCACAGCCAACCCGAAGAAGTGTGCGATTGGGCGAGTGGAAGTACGGTATCTGGGCTTCCACTTGGGCAATGGGCAGGTGCGTCCCCAAATTAACAAGACAGCAGCAATTGCGGCCTGCCCAAGGCCCAAGACCAAAAAGGGGGTGAGATAGTTCCTGGGGCTGGCTGGCTATTATCGTAGGTTTATACCTAATTATTCGGACGTCACCAGCCCGCTGACTGATCTGACTAAAAAAGGGGGCACCAGATCCGGTCCAATGGACGGAGCAATGCCAGCGGGCTTTTTCTAAGGTAAAGGCTGCACTGTGTGGGGGGCCACTTTTACACTCTCCTGACTTTTCTCTCCCCTTTATGTTGCAGACGGATGCGTCGGACAGAGGGCTGGGGGCCGTTTTGTCCCAGCAGGTGGAGGGGGAGGATCGCCCAGTCTTATACATTAGTCGTAAGCTGTCGGTGCGTGAGGGGTGCTACAGCACCATCGAGAAGGAGTGCCTGGCGATCAAGTGGGCGGTCCTCGCCCTCCAGTACTACCTGCTGGGACGCTCTTTCACCCTCTGTTCGGACCACGCGCCCCTCCAGTGGCTCCACCGCATGAAGGATGCCAACGCGCGGATCACCCGTTGGTATCTGGCACTCCAACCCTTTAACTTCAAGGTGATCCACAGGCCGGGGGCACAGATGGTCGTGGCGGACTTCCTCTCCCGTCAAGGGCGGGCGGTGGGGGTATGTGGCAGCGGGGGTGTGGTCAAGCATCGGTCTGTGACAGGAGGGTGGAGTCAGGGAAGGTAAGTGGCAGAATCACTACACCTGTCGTTAATTAATGTGTTTGTGTGTCTTCCCAGTGACCGCGCCCTATTTAAGGAGAGAGAGAACGAGAGCAGAGGGAGCTCTCTCCCAAACCAGACGACTGGAATGTGTGTGCGTGCGTATGTGGCTGAGAGAGAGTAAGATTTGCACTGAAAAGTGAAAATAAAAGAGTTTTGTGAACTCAGTTCTGTCCTGCCGTCCTTCTGTGCTCCACCCACCTACACAAACTGTCACAGCGGTGTTTTCCTTTCTCCAAACACAATGCTTCTCATTTAAACCAAAAAGTTCTATTTGGGTCTCATCTGTCCACAAAACATTTTTCCAATAGCCTTCTGGCTTGTCCATGTGATCTTTAGCAAACTGCAGATGAGCAGCAATGTTCTTTTTGGAGAGCAGTGGCTTTGTCCTTGTAACCCTGCCATGTACACCATTGTTGTTCAGTGTTCTCCTGATGGTGGACTCATGAACATTAACATTAGCCAATGTGAGAGAGCCCTTCAGTTGCTTAAACATTACCCTGGTGTCCTTTGTGACCTCACCGACTATTACACACCTTGCTCTTGGAGTGATCTTTGTTGGTCGACCACTCCTGGGGAGGGTAACAATGGTCTTGAATTTCCTCCATTTGTACACAGTCTGTCTGACTGTGGATTGGTGGAGTCCAAACTCTTTAGAGATGGTTTTGTAACCTTTTCCAGCCTGATGAGCATCAACAACGCTTTTTCTGAGGTCCTCAGAAATCTCCTTTTTTTCGTGTCATGATACACTTCCACAAACGTGTTGTGAAGATCAGACTTTGATAGATCCCTGTTCTTTAAATAAAACACGGTGCCCACTCACACCTGATTGTCATCCCATTGAATGAAAACACCTGACTCTAATTTCACCTTCAAATTAACTGCTAATCCTAGAGGTTCACATACTTTTGCCACTCACAGATATGTAATATTGGATCATTTTCCTCAATAAATAAATGGCCAAGTATAATATTTTTGTCTCGTTTGTTTAACTGGGTTCTCTTTATCTACTTTTAGGACTTGTGTGAAAATCTGATGATGTTTTAGGTCATATTTACGCAGAAATATAGAAAATTCTAAAAGGTTCACAAACTTTCAAGCACCACCGTAGATAGATTAATGAAGGTAAAATTACATGCACATAGGACAATATACTAATGTACTGTACAATTGAACTAAATACACAAAACTAAATGAAGGATAGCACAACAAAGTGTAAAACACTTATTTCCATTGTGGTCCTCTAATCTGTTCTAGTGATTCACAAAGAATGGATTCACCTGCTAGGTAAATTTCCTGTAGGTTTGAATGTGTGTTTGCATGATGTAGATTTTCTTTATATGTCTCTAAGGCTTTTGCATAACAGTTTTTTTTTTAAAGAAAATACTATTATTTAAAAATATGAGCTCTTATGGCAATGTAAGTAAGTAAGTATGGCAATGATTTTTGTTTGAGGGAAGGAAAATATATACTAGTATATGTTATGTCCCAGCTGGGACGTCCTTATCGTGAAATACCATGACCGAGGTCTTGAAAGTACTGACCAAGGCCCTCTGGGCCGAGGTCAGTATTCAAGGCCCAGGTCACGGTATTTCACCATACAGACTGACCTTAAGCTGGTAAATAATATATTTATTTTTTTCTTTACCAAATTCTAACAGAAAACGAGAGCGCCTGAAAGGGAAAACCGAGCCGAGCCGCCATTTTGAATCCTCATTCACGGCTGTAATGCAAATTGCTTCCTCCTCAGTATACAAGTGCACTTCCATGGCAGGAAAAAAACTACATTTTGCCACCTATGTAGTCCCCCATTTATACAAAACTGAGTCATTCAGGATTCAGCCATGTTTTTGCTCGGCGTTAGCAAGTTACAGGTTTTTAGCTTTCTCCTGAAATGTTTTATTTTATTTTGTCTTCTTCAGGGTAGTAAAACTCACTTTCACTGTGAAGACTGTCATTATCGCTATCCATGCTGTAAAATTAATGCTATTTTGAATCCTCATTCACGGCTGTAATGCAAATTGCTTCCTCCTCGGTATACAAGTGCACTTCCATGGCAGGAAAAAAAACTACATTTTGCCGCCTATGTAGTCCCCTATTTATACAAAATTGAGTCATTCAGGATTCAGCCATGTTTTTGCTTGGCATTAGCAAGTTACAGGTTTTTAGCTTTCTGTTGAAATGTTTTATTTTATTTATTCTTCCTCAGCGTAGTAAAACTTGCTTTTGCTGTGAACACTGTCGTTATCGCTATCCATGCTGTAAAATTAATGCTATTATGCTGAGAAATGCTGGCAAAAACTTAAGATTTTTGATAAAAATCTTATAAATATATCTTATAAAAAAGATAAATGTTGACAAAAAATGCTACTATATTTGTTGTTGTGAACGAGTGAGTCACCAGAGGTCCGTAACCGGGGTCCGTAACTGGGGTCTGTACCATAGGATACAGACCCGCTCGCCAGCCAATCAGAGTGCAGGACTTGATGAAAACTGCACTGCAAAAAAAACTTTATCTTATTTTTTGAGAGAACATTTTGATTCGTTGTGTGCATTGTTTATTTTCTCAATACTCACTGGCCATTCTTTTGAAGGGTGCCAATACATTTGGAGTTGTGGGTATGTTCAAAGATTTTTTTTTAAAACAACAGTGCAAATTCGGAGCAGGTGTTTGTATTAAGCATTGGTTGGAGGAGCTTTTTAATTGTGATGCAATCAAAAGTCGAAAGGATCTGCCAGTTAGTGGGAGATATAATAATTGTTTGGAATAGGGATTCTCAGCGGACTCCTCTGAGCATGTTGGCAGGCGTTTGAAGTTTGAAGTTTGCCCTGACATTGGAAAAACTCAAGGGCGGGTGGGGGGGGGGGGATGGGGAAGAAACACAGCCTCTCAAATGAGACAGGAATAGAAAAATAGTGAAAGTGAAAAGGGGAAAAAAGAGAGATGGAAGCAAGTCAACTTCAGAAGTCATAAGTGCCATTTTACTTTGAAGTCAAAGGAAGATATGAGTGGTTTGGTGCACTGAGCGGGCCCTTTGTGTGTGTGTGTGTGTGCGCACGCGTGTGTGTGCGCGCAAGCCCAGTACTGGGCTGGTTCGAAACTCACAGCTCTCATTAACTATTAGAGCCCACTGTTGCCCTAAGAGACTTCAGTGAGGCTCAAAAAGCCTGAGAAGCTCAAGGACCCTGGGTATGACCTTGAGCATCTCTTAAAAAAAAATCAACTTAAAAAAAAAAATCCATCGCTCGTGACCTTGAGAATCATTCTACAAGAAAAAGAAGTGAGGAGACGAGGGACACCTCTCCCTGGCTACACACAGGTGCACTGCCCTTCATCCCATATGAAGAAAAGACCACATATGAATTCATTGTAGCTTTAACTACACTGAAAACGATATCAAATGCCATAATGCCTGCGAGCCTGCCCTCCAGCGAGCGCCATGCACATGTGAGGATGATTGCCTTGTTGTGTCCACTAACTGCTAAAGCATGCTGAGCCTAAGCTGCAGGGATGCTGATTAAGGCCAGATTGCCCTTAAGCTTCAAGTTGGTGATTCTTAGCTCCTTTCACTTTAAATTGGTTATATGTAGCACAGACTCGCAGTCTGTCAGAAATGACATGCTTCTTGTGAGTAACATGAGGCACATGGACAATTAGTATGGGCATGAGTGCAAAATAATGAATGGTGCTGTGGACTTAAAAATAATAATAAAAAAAAGACAGAAATACACAAAGATATTGGGATGAGTTTGCAAAATCACTAAAGCACAATCACAAAAACTTGTGGCATTATTTCTGACACATCAAAATAGTCACTGTCAAACTCTAGCTCAACAGTCAGAGGAAAAGTAGACTAAAATTAACGAGACCATCAGTGGCAGCGTAGCTCACTCCGGCCCTGTCTATTCCAGAAGGAACGATCTAAAGTGGGCCACCTTGTGCAATAAATGTTGCAAGCTATACACTATATAGAAGAAGAAGAAGAAGCCTTTATTTGTCACACTCAAGCACAGTGAAATTCGTCCTTTGCATTTAACCCGTCTGAAGCAGTGAACACACACATAAGTGAGCAATGAGCACATACACATACCCAGAGCAGTGGGCAGCTATGCTACAGCACCTGGGGAGCAGTTGGGCGTTAGGTGCCTTGCTCAAGGGCACTTCAGCTCAACCTCAGGCCATGGCTGTGCCATGTTAACCTAACCTTACCTAATATACAAGCTATCCATCCATCCATTATCCATAACCACTTATCCTGTGCAGGGTCGCGGGCAAGCTGGAGCCTATCCCAGCTGCCTATGGGTGAGAGGCAGGGTACACCCTGGACAAGTTGCCAGGTCATCACAGGGCTGACACATAGAGACAAACAACCATTCACACTCACATTCACACCTACAGTCAATTTAGAGCCACCAATTAGCCTAACCTGCATGTCTTTGGACTGTGGGGGAAACCGGAGCACCCGGAGGAAACCCATGTAGACACGTGGAGAACATGCAAACTCCATACAGAAATGCCCTGTCGGCTACTGGGCTCGAGCCTAGAACCTTCTTGCTGTGAAGCGACCAGTACACCACCAATATACAAGCTATATATAGAATACACCCTAGGAATACCTACTTATTTGAAAGAAAGAATCCAAAATGGCAAGGAATTGACCGAAAAGAAGTGATTTTTGTTTAACTGCTCATTAAGGTTTAGTTAGTACATAACTTATTTAACAATTGTAATTAAGCAAATCTGGGTAGAAGTTATATGCACCCTAGGTACCCCTACCTTCATGTCAGAAAGAATCAAAATCGGTGAAGAATTGAGGGAGAAGAAGCGATTTGTGTGGAAACTGCTCGTTAGGGCTTAATTAGTCCATATCTTCATTATTAATTGCAATTATGCAAATTTGGGTAGACCTACCTTCCTGCCAAAAAGAATAAAAATTGGTGAAGAATTGAGGGAGAAGAAGCGATTTTCATGAAATGTGGACGACACCAGATGGATGACGGACGACACATGACGGCATAAACTCATCACCTTTCAGCCGGATGAGCTAATAATTCACTGATTGTGCTATTATTTAGGCAAGGGGAGGTATAACCATCTCAGCTAATTATCTGTAGCCGCTTTATCCTGTTCTACAGGGTCGCAGGCAAGTTGGAGCCTATCCCAGCTGACTACGGGCGAAAGGCGGGGTACACCCTGGACAAGTCTCCAGGTCATCACAGGGCTGACACATAGACACAGACAACCATTCACACTCACATTCACACCTACGGTCAATTTAGAGTCACCAGTTAACCTAACCTGCATGTCTTTGGACTGTGGGGGAAACCGGAGCACCCGGAGGAAACCCACGCGGACACGGGGAGAACATGCAAACTCCACACAGAAAGGCCCTCGCCGGCCCCGGGGCTCGAACCCGGACCTTCTTGCTGTGAGGTGACAGCGCTAACCACTACACCACCGTGCCGCAGGTATAACCATGTATAAGAAAAGATTTGTGGGAGAATTTACATTAGTTCTACCTGATAAAATGGCCATTAAGAGTAGTAGGCAGTGAGTATTTCAAATAATAATATTAGAAGCCTTTTCAAAAACTTCTTTTTAATTTTTGAGGAAGTAATGCTGAACATCATAATTCTAATCCTAATTAGCAAACAAGCTGTGGTTAAAAAAAGAATATGTACTAAAGCATGTGAAATAAATATGTTCTCATCCTTAGACTATTAAAATCTGCTCATACTGAGCATCTGTTCAGCACAGTACTGTTGCCTTTACTCTTCTACACCTGTATACTGTAATAATTTATAATCCCACTATCTGGTGTCACCCAGAAGAGGATGGGTTCCCTTTCGATTCTGTCCCTCTCATGGTTTCTTCCTCTTGTCATCTCAGGGAGTGTTTCCTTGCCACTGTCACCTCTGGTTCGCTTATTAGGGATGCGGCTCTAGACCTGGATCTCTGTGAAGCTGCTTTGTGACAATGTCTGTTGTTAAAAGCATTGCACAAATAAAATGTAAAATTAAATGCAAACTTTTTACTTCTTGAGCTCCACATATGGTATTATTACAGACATGCACATGCACGCACAGAGTAGCCTAGTTAACAGCAAAACTGTAAAGATTCCAACCAGAAACAAGGGGATAAATTATGGCAAAAACTAAAAGTCATGTGAAGTTTCCTTGTGCATCCTTGTGACAGACAGCCAGTGTGGTGGGGAAAATGTCACACGGTGAAAAGGAGGCCAACCCACCAGACAATGGAACTAAGAAAGGCAAACGTCGAGAAAGAAACACAAGACCTTTTCATTCTACTCCCCAACTTGTATTAAAACTGAGTCAAACCGTAAACTATTAAACAATCAGACGTCAAGAGGGGGAATATAGGGAATATATATATGGCAAACAGTTTTTTTCTCTCAATCACAACTGGCAGAATTGTCACTGAATCTTTTGAAAGATGGTGGTGGGAAACATCCAGGGACCTCGCAAGCGAGTAAATAAAACATGGCCCTTTATTTTTTTACTTCCTTCTTCTTTGCCGCTTTTGTTTAATAGAGACGCTCCGACTGATCAAAAACACATTTGCATAAACTAATCAATCAATGCCTCAGTCGGCAGCTCACTCCTTTTCATCACTCAATGGATGGAGGTTAACATTTTGTGTGAGCGAGCAAGGTCCCTTCATGCAACTTGGTGCCAGAAAATCCTCGCCTGCCTTTCTCACGCTATGCCGTGTCTGCTCGAATCATCCCACATTCTTTTTTTGTGTGCACGTTCTGCTAAATTCTTCTTTTTTAGCTTTATTTATTTTCAGAAAAAAAAGAGAAATTCATCCATTGTGAACTTTTTTCCTGTAAATGGATGTGAAGGCTGAATTACTGGTGACCTTTTAAAATTGAAGGTGAGTTGCGTGAATAGCAGGCTCATGGATGAAAAACATGAGTGAGTCAAGTGTTTCTCTTTAGTCTATTCCAACCTTGATTTGAATGCCCCTTGCTTTATTCTGAAGCACAATAGGCAGTCTTCGTAATGTGCCATATCCATTGCCGTAATTCCTGGGCCTATAGAAATAACCACTCAATGACATAGAAAGTCCGGTGCTGTTAAAAAGTATGGTTTTCTCTGTTTTTGTACATCTTTTGTACCTGTTCTTTGGTGTAGCTTTGAAATCAAGAAAAGATTTAAATGTTTGTGGTTTGTTTGCTTCATTTATAGCACCAAGTGTGAAAACGAAGTGACCCTCCAGTGTCCAGTGTTACTTCAGAGTAAGAGTCGCAGGAATATTTGTATGAATGCTCCAGTTTGAATTGGAGCACTGCTGTGCCATATAGACTTGACTCTGGAGGCACAAAATGCCAAATTCCAAAAATAAGATTATAAATAACTTCTGAAATGGTCTTGAAATTGGGGCATTTCAAATGCTCTGACCTTTCACTAAATACAGTAGATCTATATAGTCCAAATGCATATTCTGTAGTAATTAGAATGGCTCATTTGATGGAAAATGTAGCTGATCTACACACACACACACACACACACACACACACACACACACACACACACACACACACACCTTTTACAAACTGTCAATCACTAAGTAAGATCCAGAAAATTCATGGAGACATGGGCTGTGTTCGAAATCACTCACTCATTCACTACTCCCTACTCACTATCTAGGGAATTCTATATATGTAGAGGACTATATAGTGAGCTCATCTGTAAAATGAAAAAAAAAAAAGCTTTCGGACACTACTCTGCCGCGTTGTTATTTACATCATTACTGTCACACAATTAAAACGTGCCAGATCGGTCGGCCGTTGGGTTTTCAAAATAAAATACATGCATGTATTTTTGTGATAAATCCATGTTATACTGAGCGTATTTCCCACATTTATCAATACAAAGTACTTTATGTCTGCTGCATCTTTCAGTTCTTTTAAATCAAGGCTGAATCCTTTCTTCTTCACTGCTGCCTTTTATTAAAAAAAATTTTGAGGCTTTTGATTAATTCCTCGCTTTGCACTCTAACTTTTATTCTTGTATTTTATGTCTTATTCTATCATCTCATCTCATTATCTCTATCTGCTTTATCCTGTTCTACAGGGTCGCAGGCAAGCTGGAGCCTATCCCAGCTGACTACAGGCGAAAGGCGGGGTACACCCTGGACAAGTCGCCAGGTCATCACAGGGCTGACACATAGACACAGACAACCATTCACACTCACATTCACACCTACGGTCAATTTAGAGCCACCAGTTAACCTAACCTGCATGTCTTTGGACTGTGGGAGAAACCGGAGCACCCGGAGGAAACCCACACGGACACGGGGAGAACATGCAAACTCCGCACAGAAAGGCCTTCACTGGCCCCGGGGCTCGAACCCGGACCTTCTTGCTGTGAGGCGACAGCGCTAACCGCTACACCACCGTGCTGCCCCCCATCTTATTCTATTTTAGATTATTTTCTATTCTCTTACTATTTTTTATTTGTACTTGAATGTCCATTTATAATGTGTTTCTTCCTCCATCCATTGACCCCAACACGCATTTTTTTTTTTCAGCACAACTGCAATGCATGATGGTATATATTGCTTGGTTAGTGACCATTGGTTGTACACTACTTTTCACGGTGCATTGTGGGATACTGTGAGTCCACTATATAGGGTGTAATAATTCTCACTATACATTCAGACAGCACTACAAAGTGGCAAACTCACTATATAGTCCACTATATAGTGAGTAGTCAGTGATTTCGGACACAGGGCAGGTTCCTGCTCTCACTTTGGCCGAGCGTAAGTAGCTACCTGAAGTAGTTCATAATTAGCTAGCTCATAAGCACCACCGACTGCCCTTATTTCACACAACAACCTATAAAGGTGGTTTATTAGCTCATCTGGCTGACAGGCAATAAGCTAATGCCATCATGTGTTGACCGTCGTCGTCCACATTTTACAAAAATTGCTTTTTCTGTCTCAATTCTTCACCAATTTTTATTCTTTCTGGCAGGAAGGTAGGTCTGCCTGGGGTGCAGATAGTTTCTAGCCAAATTTGCATAATTGCAATTCATAATGAAGATATGGAGTAATTAAACCCTAATGAACAGTTTCCACACAAATCGCTTCTTCACCGATTTTGATTCTTTCTTGCATGAAGGTAGGGGTACCTAAAGTGCATATAACTTCTACCCAGATTTGGGCCGGAGTGAGCTACGCCGTAATTGACGGTCTCATTTAAAGGGGAACAGAGGGAAATATAGAGAGTAAATATAACAATAAAACACACATTAACGAACCTTATTCAAGACTTACAAAGGTTCTAAGGTTGGAAAGTTATAGTGTTTTGAAAGTAGCTCGAGCAAACTATTTCCGCAGTTTGAACAGCCCGCCATGATATTAATTTTATCCAATCAGAATGCACATTCATTTTCTCTGCGTAACACTCATGACATATGTATGTGCCCAGTTGTGTTGGCTCATTGAGGTTGGGAATAGCACGTGTGAAATACCTGTTTCTGCCTCTTGCGACGATTTCGCAAGTCCACGGGTGGCGCCTATCTCATTGCAGCAAATAAATTCTGCTGGACTCGTGAGCAACTCCACGTTACATTTTCCGCATGAGCACCACGCCGTGTCACCTGCACGCAGACGCTCTGCCCCACGCTCGCATGCCCATGGTCAGCATCAGTCTCATCCTCGCCGTCATCCGAGCTTTCTGCTCTTATTTCATCACCGGAGTCGAGAGTACCTCTCCTAGGTTCAAACTGGTACCCTTCTAAGCCATAGCCTGCTTGCAGTGTGTCTTGCGGGATCTCTTCGTATGATTCGACAGAGCTGTCGCTTTCACTTGATGCGCCCGATGCCATGATTACACGCTTATCTCCTCTATTTCGGAGAGTTCCGCTAGTGCAGTGGGTAGCGCTGACGTCACGGTCTTTTAAAAATGGCGACTCTTGTGCGGTTTAGCGTATAAAGTATTATATTTATAATTACCAAGATATTTCGTTGTTTTCTAGTATATAAATTTGATAGAATACTTAAGAATACGTTACTTTGTCACATCAGCAACTGTATATATTATATTTGGTACCCCTTTAAAATTATTGCTATATTTGGCTAGCTGAATAAATAATGAAACAGTATCATTTGCTTCTTTATTTCTTCTGGGGTCTGTTTCTTTTTTCCTTTTTTTTTTAAAGATAAGAGTGGAATGAACAGAAAGTACACAAACACAGCAGTAAGTCACAGACCTCCATTTTCCCTGCATTATTCTCAGGCATTCAGGATACATTTGCTTTGATCACTTCACAAAAGTATCTGCTAACATGGTGCTATGCATATATTTTCACATTATTTGAAATTGTAAAGCCACTTTGAATTGAGTAAACAGCGAGTCAAGTTGCTATGGGGTAGTGTGTTGACAGACAACTGTCTCTCTAAATTGATGTTAGCAAAGTCGAGACAACCATGTGGGCAGAGGTTAGTTTTATTTAGCAACATTAAAATCTGTAGAGTCCATTTTTGCTCTCTTATCTTATTTACAAGCACAGTTTTGTTATTCTCTCTCCATGTGACCTGCGTCTCGTTGCAAAAAATGCAAATGAATGTAATGTCGAATGACAGGGAAAGTTAACTTTCTTGTGTGTGTGTGTGTGTGTGTGTGTGTGTGTGTGTGTGTGTGTGTGTGTGTGTGCGTGTGTGTCACTTCCCCCTTCGGGAGGATGGCGAGCTGTGTAAGCCGTGCTCTAATTCTGTCATTGTCAAAAGTTTTGACATAATAAGCGATTGTTTGCGTGCCTTTGTTCAGTGGTGATTTACAAAGAAAAACAGCACGGCTCCTATTCCTTTAAGGCATGATTGGCACTCCTTATGCTAAATATCATAACTTTTACTGTTGCCACGTGTTTTTGAGCACCTCTTTCATCTGCTGTGGATCCGCAGGTGTTTACCTTAGCGAAGTGGCCCGTTTCGATAGCTGAGAGAATTCTTTCTGCGATCAAAGCCTCTGCGTAGCACTCAATGTTGATTCTCTTGCTTCCTGCGTGATGATCAAGCACTGTGTTTTGTTAAAGGGTCGTCCCTGACTCTCCCAGCATTTGCCCAGAACACTCATCATGTCTGCGTATTTACTGCCAGACACGTGTGTGTGTACAGCAAATGAACTGCCAAGTTGAATGGCACACGCTGATATAGACCAGGATTCCATCATCTTACAGTGTTATCAATACGAGCTACATGAAAGCTAGAGTCTGTCATTTTTATTAGAAGATGTGTTTTGTTATATTTCTTGAAATTATCTTTACATCCTCACAGTGATGAATACATCAAATGCTCCAATAATAATAATAATAATAATAATAATAAATCTGTCATCTGTGGCAGTTGCAGTGCTGTAAAAAGACCGTACAATCATTTCATTCAGTCTGAATGAAATAACTGGATGGCGCACCTGTCTGGCTGCTTACCTACTTGTGCGCACTCCGAGTCTTCTACGAGGCTAGACAGCCATATTGCAGACATATTGCTCAGGCTAGCAAGTTTGTTGACAGCTACGAGGACTAACAATAGCCATGTTTGTTGTTTACATTCATTATGACAATGTTAGGTGTTTTCTGACATATGAGTGAGACATGAGGTAGTTGGATATGACAGTGATGCGGTACACTCCTCCTCCTAACTCTCTCTCTCTCTCTCTCTCTCTCTCTCTCTCTCAGACTCACCCTGCAGCTGTAGTCAGGCAGTGCACGTTCATGTGTTTTAAATGTGTGGCTTTGGAGGGAGGGATGAAGATAGAGGGTGGAATTTTTCAGTTGGATACTTTTAAAATCTAACTTCCTGTTGCTGGTTTCTTCAAAACGACTTACCATTGCTTTAATGGTCATTTATATGAGCTGATGCTATATTTGCAGGTATATCTAAAGCATAAGAGTACATTTAAAGGAATACTACAATACACTGTCCCCAAGGTACATACAGTGGTGCTTGATAGTTTGTGAACCCTTTAGAATTTTCTATATTTCTGCATAAATATGACCTAAAACATCATCAGATTTTCACACAAGTCCTAAAAGTAGATAAAGAGAACCCAGTTAAACATCCATCCATCCATTATCTGTAGCCGCTTTATCCTGTTTTACAGGGTCGCAGGCAAGCTGGAGCCTATCCCAGCTGACTATGGGCGAGAGGCAGGGTACACCCTGGAAAAGTTGCCAGGTCATCACAGGGCTGACACAGAGACAAACAACCATTCACACTCATAAGCACACCTATGGTCAATTTAGAGTCACCAGTTAACCTAACCTGCATGTCTTTGGACTGCGGGGGAAACTGGAGCACCCGGAGGAAACCCACGCAGACACGGGGAGAACATGCAAACTTCACACAGAAAGGCCCTCGCCGGCTGCTGGGCTGGAACCCAGGACCTTCTTGCTGTGAGGCGACAGTGCTAACTGCTACACCACCATGCCGCCCCCAATTAAAGAAATGAGACAAAAATAATATACTTGGTCATTTATTGATTGAGGAAAATGATCCAATATTGCATATCTGTGAGTGGCAAAAGTATGTGAACCTCTAGGATTAGCAGCTAATTTGAAGGTGAAATTAGAGTCAGGTGTTTTCAATCAATGGGATGACAATCAGGTGTGAGTGGGCACCCTGTTTTATTTAAAGAACAGGGATCTATCAAAGTCTGATCTTCACAACACATGTTTGTGGAAGTGTATCATGGCACGAACAAACGAGATTTCTATGGACCTCAGAAAAAGCATTGTTGATGCTCATCAGGCTGGAAAAGGTTACAAAACCATCTTTAAAGAATTTGGACTCCACCAATCCACAGTTAGACAGATTGTGTACAAATGGAGGAAATTCAAGACCACTGTTGCCCTCCCCAGGAGTGGTCAACCAACAAAGATCACTCCAAGAGCAAGGCGTGTAATAGTCAACAAGGTCACAAAGGACACCAGGGTAACTTCTAAGCAACTGAAGGCCTCTCTCACATTGCCTAATGTTAATGTTCATGAGTTCACCATCAGGAGAACACTGAACAACAATGGTGTGTATGGCAGGGTTGCAAGGAGAAAGCCACTGCTCTCCAAAAAGAACATTACTGCTCGTCTGCAGTTTGCTAAAGATCATGTGGACAAGCCAGAAGGCTATTGGGAAAATGTTTTGTGGATGGATGAGACCAAAATAGAACTTTTTGGTTTAAATGAGAAGCATTATGTTTGGAGAAAGGAAAACACTGCATTCCAGCATAAGAACCTTATCCCATCTGTGAAACATGGTGGTGGTAGTATCATGGTTTGGGCCGGTTTTGCTGCATCTGGGCCAGGACAGCTTGCCATCATTGATGGTACAATGAATTCTGAATTATACCAGTGAATTCTAAAGGAAAATGCCAGGACATCTGTCCATGAATTGAATCTCAAGAGAAGGTGGGTCATGCAGCAAGACAACGACCCTAAGCACACAAGTCGTTCTACCAAAGAATGGTTAAAGAAGAATATTGTTAATGTTTTGGAATAGCCAAGTCAAAGTCCTGACCTTAATCCAAACGAAATGTCGTGGAAGGACCTGAAGCGAGCAGTTCATGTGAGGAAACCCACCAACATCCCAGAGTTGAAGCTGTTCTGTACGGAGGAATGGGCTAAAATTCCTCCAAGCCGGTGTGCAGGACTGATCAACAGTTACCGGAAACGTTTAGTTGCAGTTATTGCTGCACAAGGGGGTCACACCAGATACTGAAAGCAAAGGTTCACATACTTTTGCCATTCACAGATATGTAATACTGGGTCATTTTCCTCAATAAATAAATGACGAAGTATAATATTTTTGTCTCATTTGTTTAACTGGGTTCTCTTTATCTACTTTTAGGACTTGTGTGAAAATCCGATGATGTTTTAGGTCATATTTATGCAGAAATATAGAAAATTCTAAAGGGTTCACAAACTTTCAGGCACCACTGTACATACATATTTCATAACCTATTATGCCTTATGATGCTTAAGGTGCCAACTTAATTTACACTGGTCTTTCTTCAACTACATTCCTGAAAAAAATGACTCCGTTTAAGCACCCAGTTCTTCTTGCAACTTTCTAACATTTTCATACACAGTCTTGTGATGGAATCCAACTTTACTAAACTTTTCGTCTACAAACATCAACCTCTTTGTAAGTGTTTTGTTAGATGACCGGACTCCATGAACAATCCATTTTCCATTTAACGTTTTTTTTTAAATGTACTCTTTGATTTTTTTGTGTTTTACATGCCAACAATATATTTTCATTGATATATTTACAGGCCCAGTTGATACTTTCAATCCCGCTATCATCTCCAGTTGTTGCTAGAGCTTTTGCTTCTTCGATCTCTTTCCTTAATATGAACAGCTTCAATTCGATTGTATTGTCTATGTGTGAGAGTCCATGTTTCGCAGCAATAACAGAGACGACTTCTGATATAAGTGTTATAGAACTTCATCCTTATACTTAATTTAAGATGGTAGTTACACAGTAGTTTTTTTCAACTCAGCAAACTTACTGTGAGCCAATCCAATTCTTCTTTCCAGTTCTTTATCTGATGTTCCAGGTTCAGAGGAAGCTCTAACAGCTCCTAAATACATCAAGTGTGTTACATTTTCAATAGGCTTATTCTTGATGATGATGATGATGATGATGATGATACTGCTTGGATTCTCCTTATCCTTAAAATTTAAAATCATAGTTTTAGTTTTGTCGATGCTAATGACTAAACCAGATCTTTGTAGAAGATTGCACAATACATCTGTCTTCACTAATGTACCCCCTAAGGCTCATTATTGGACTGCAAGGTAACTATTGCCGCTTTTCCACTACAAACGCGGCTGAGCCGTGCCGTGCCGAGTCGAGCTGAGTCGGGCTGAGCGGGGCTGTTGGAGTTGCATTTCGACTACAACCGCGCTGAACCGTGCTGGCTGGAAGTGGGTGGACACATTGGGTGGAGTAAGCGAAAGTGGGTGGACGTCATGTGATGTCGTTAAGCAGCGCAAACAGTGACATCAGTGACAGTGGCGGAACAAGTCAGAGCCGGGCCGGGGGCGGGGCAAATGACCGGGCCCTTTATTAAAGCTTATCATAACATCATTTTAGGCTACAAAATGTCCGCAACTGCGGTGTTTACCAATTTCAACACTACCGGGTGCAACTATGTTATTTAGTACATCAAGTCCTTCAAACGAACATGTAACTCAGAAACAAAAAACATTAGGATACTGTACATGGCTCATAATAAAACATCAATAGCCTATACTGCGCACATTATTTGAAGGGCATACGAATGAGCGCTCAGAGGTTGCAACGGTGACAGGAAGAGTCAGAAATAAAAGGAGGGCGGTGCAAACCTCACTGAATGCACTGTGTTTACCAATTTCAACACTCCGGGGTGCAACTATGTTATTTTGTACATTAAGTCCTTCAAACGAACATGTAACTCAGAAACAAAAAAAACATTCGGCGACATACTGTACATGGCTCATAATAAAACATCAATAGCCTACTGCGCGCATTATTTGAAGGGCATACGGCGAGCCTTGCGCTCCGCGAACTCGTCCACGATGCTCTGTATGTCACTGATTCAGTGAGCTTTTAAGCGGTAGTCTCACGACCCGAATAGTAAACAATAAACATGGAGGACATGGAGTCGTTAGTGTTGCTGGTCTTGGTGCTGTGGCTTGTTGTCACCGACAACGCGGACAGATACTGGCAAGAGCGTATAGATGAGGCGAGGCGCATAAGGCTTCAGAAATTCTCGTAATTCATAATTATTCTCCTTCCGGGTTTGCGGTGTTTACAGATCCCAGCGCGCTCGCGGGGCGTGTGTGGGCATGTGAGGACACTCCTCCTCACCAATCAGTGCACAGGGGAGTGTCTGCTCACGCCCCCAACCTCAGTCGGCACGGTTTGGCTTGCTTCAGCCCCACTCCAAAACGGTGCGAGTTTTAGGGGCTAAGCAGGGCTGAAACGAGCTGAGTCGTGCTGGTTTTTGGTAGTCGAAACGCGAGCCGTGTCGGGCTGAAGTGAGCTGAAGCGAGCTGAAGTGAGCTGAAAAAGGGTAGTGGAAAAGGGCCATATGTGTACCATTTAGGGCAAAAAAGGTACATATATGTTCCCAAGCAGTATGCAGTGGTGCTTGAAAGTTTGAGAACCCTTTAGAATTTTCTATATTTCTGCATAAATATGACCTAAAACACCATCAGATTTTCACACAAGTCCTAAAAGTAGATAAAGAGAACCCAGTTAAATAAATGAGACAAAAATATTATACTTGGTCATTTATTTATTGAGGAAAAGGATCCAATATTACATATCTGTGAGCGGCAAAAGTATGTGAACCTTTGCTTTCAGTATCTGGTGTGACCCCCTTGTGTAGCAATAACTGCAACTAAACATTTCTGGTAACTGATGATCAGTCCTGCATACCGGCTTGGAGGAATTTTAGCCCATTCCTCCATACAGAACAGCTTCAACTCTGGGATGTTGGTGGGTTTCCTCACATGAACTGCTCGCTTCAGGTCCTTCCACAACATTTCGATTGGATTAAGGTCAGGACTTTGACTTGGCCATTCCAAAACATTAACTTGATTGTTCTTTAACTATTCTTTGGTAGAACGACTTGTGTGCTTAGGGTCATTGTCTTGCTGCATGACCCACCTTCTCTTGAGATTCAATTCATGGGCAGATGTCCTGACATTTTCCTTTAGAATTCACTGGTATAATTCAGAATTCATTGTTCCATCAATGATGGCAAGCTGTCCTGGCCCAGATGCAGCAAAACCGGCCCAAACCATGATACTACCATCACCATGTTTCACAGATGGGATAAGGTTCTTATGCTGGAATGCAGTGTTTTCCTTTCTCCAAACATAACGCTTCTCATTTAAACCAAAAAGTTATATTTTGGTCTCATCCATCCACAAAACAATTTTCCAATTGCCTTCTGGCTTGTCCACGTGATCTTTAGCAAACTGCAGACGAACAGCAATGATCTTTTTGGAGAGAGCAGTGGCTTTCTCCTTGCAACCCTGCCATGCACACCATTGTTGTTCAGTGTTCTCCTGATGGTGGACTCACAAACATTAACATTAGCCAATGTGAAAGAGGCCTTCAGTTGCTTAGAAGTTACCCTGGTGTCCTTTGTGATCTCGCCGACTATTACATGCCTTGCTCTTGGAGTGATCTTTGTCATTCTGTGCTCACTGTTACTTATATTTATACTTATTTATATTTACTATTTCATCTTTGCACTATGCACCATATTGCACCAAAAGGGAAAATCCTTTCTGTGATGAACAGCTAAAATCCAGATTCATATATCAGTATTATCACTTGTAAAATAGCTGCACACTTATACCGTCATTCTGTGCACACTGTATACTTTATATTTATTTATCTATTTCATACTTGGGCAGCACGGTGGTGTAGTGGTTAGCGCTGTTGCCTCACAGCAAGAAGGTCCGGGTTCGAGCCCCGTGGCCGGCGAGGGCCTTTCTGTGTGGAGTTTGCATGTTCTCCCCGTGTCCGTGTGGGTTTCCTCCGGGTGCTCCGGATTCCCCCACAGTCCAAAGACATGCAGGTTAGGTTAACTGGTGACTCTAAATTGATCGTAGGTGTGAATGTGAGTGTGAATGGTTGTCTGTGTCTATGTGTCAGCTCTGTGATGACCTGGCGACTTGTCCAGGGTGTACCCCGCCTTTCGCCCGTAGTCAGCTGGGATAGGCTCCAGCTTGCCTGCAACCCTGTAGAACAGGATAAAGCGGCTAGAGATAATGAGATGAGATGAGATGAGATGAGATGAGATGAGATGAGATTTCATACTTGACTTACCTGGATTAGTTTGCACTATGCACCTATTGCATCATTTTTTTGTTTGTTTGTTTTGTGTTTACGCTTTTTATCTGTTTTTGTACTATGAGAGCTAAGTGAAACCGGAGTCAAATTCCTTGTGTGTGTCCACATACCTGGCAATAAAAGTGTTTCTGAGTCTGATCTTTGTTGGTCGACCACTCTTAGGGAGGGTAACAATGGTCTTGAATTTCCTCCATTTGTACACAATCTGTCTGACTGAGGATTGGTGGAGTCCAAACTCTTTAGAGATGGTTTTGTAGCCTTTTCCAGCCTGATGAGCATCAAGAACACTTTTTCTGAGGTCCTCAGAAATCTCCTTTGTTCGTGCCATGATAAACTTCCACAAACGTGTGTTGTTAAGATCAGACTTTGATAGATCCCTGTTCTTTAAATAAAACAGGGTGCCCACTCACACCTGATTGTCATCCCATTGATTGAAAACACCTGACTCTAATTTCACCTTCAAATTAACTGCTAATCCTAGAGGTTCACATACTTTTGCAACACACAGCTATGTAATCTCATCTCATCTCATCTCATTATCTCTAGCCGCTTTATCCTTCTACAGGGTCGCAGGCAAGCTAGAGCCTATCCCAGCTGACTACGGGCGAAAGGCGGGGTACACCCTGGACAAGTTGCCAGGTCATCACAGGGTCGACACATAGACACAACCATTCACACGCACATTCACACCTACGGTCAATTTAGAGTCACCAGTTAACCTAACCTGCATGTCTTTGGACTGTGGGAGAAACCAGAGCACCCAGACGAAACCCACGCGGACACGGGGAGAACATGCAAACTCCACACAGAAAGGCCCTCGCCGGCCACGGGGCTCGAACCCGGACCTTCTTGCTGTGAGGCGACAGCGCTAACCACTACACCACCGTGCCGCCCACAGCTATGTAATATTGGATTATTTTCCTCAATAAATAAATGACCAAGTATAATATTTTTGTCTCATTTGTTTAACTGGGTTCTCTTTATCTACTTTTAGGACGTGTGTGAAAATCTGATGATGTTTTAGGTCATATTTATGCAGAAATATAGAAAATTCTAAAGGGTTCACAAACTTTCAAGCACCACTGTATAAAGGGTACGAATAAGTACTTTAGAGGGTACTGCCTCAGTGACAAGCCGTTGTACCGCTAAACATTTTCAGCTGTTTTTTCTTTCCTCAAGACTCACTTACTAAAGTTGGGCTTAAATTATATGAGGAGAGAAATGATATTTGATTCCTGCTCACACTTCACAACTCTTGACACAATGCTGAAAATCACATTCCAGACGTGTTCACACTGTACAATATTTCGCAATGCAGGCACTCAAGTTAAATGCCAGTGATGCCACTAGTGACCTCAGTCCAAAAATGTTGACAAGCAGGCACTGTTTAGTTGCACACTTTTATGCGCTCAAATTTCTAAAGAACACTTAGGATCCTGTCGCCACTGTTCAATTAACACCTGGATGTTTTTGTAATCTTTTCCTCTCAGTTTGCCTTTGGATTCAACCTGTACAATCTAGACCATGTGACTATGGTTACCAAGCAACCATACCACTCAGATTCTTTGTTGAACACTTTCAGAGGTTCTTCAGTTGAAGGTACTTGTAAATTATGCCCTAAATCTGAAAAAGGACTTTTTCAGTCCCCCCCCCCTTTTTTTTATAATTGCACCTATTCTACAGATTCCATGGATGGAGATGAGATTGTAAATGCTACAGAATACTTTTAAATGATATGTCATGCTTTAGAGAGCAAGAACTGTTCTGATTACTAAGAGCAGCTGAATGGTGCTGATTGTTGGTTTGGTTACTTCACCCAGTGAAGTATTTCCTCAGTTCTTCATCATCCTGAATATGGATTGAACCGAACAGAAATGTACATACATTATTCAGAATGAACAGATAATACATCTGTCTTTAATTGCAATTGTAGTTAATTTTTTAAGGTCACTAACAGTAAGCTTACCCTGAAAATTAATTTTAACATCTCAGCAAAAATTAAAACTAGTATTGGTCACTCGAATTTGTGGATACAGCTTTAGAATAGAATGCTTTTATTGTCATTGCACGACAAAATTTAGTTCATCATAAGAGAGCAAAGGGGTGGCACGGTGGTGTAGTGGTTAGCACTGTCGCCTCAGCAAGAAGGTCCGGGTTCGAGCCCCATGGCCGGCGAAGGCCTTTCTGTGTGGAGTTTGCATGTTCTCCCCGTGTCCGCGTGGGTTTCCTCTGGGTGCTCCGGTTTCCCCCACAGTCCAAAGACATGCAGGTTAGGTTAGGTTAACTGGTGACTCTAAATTGACCGTAGGTGTGAATGGTTGTCTGTGTCTATGTGTCAGCCCTGTGATGACCTGGCGACTTGTCCAGGGTGTACCCCGCCTTTCGCCCGTAGTCAGCTGGGATAGGCTCCAGCTTGCCTGCGACCCTGTAGAACAGGATAAAGCGGCTACAGATAATGAGATGAGATGAGAAGAGAGCAAAGCCACTGCGTACGTGCACGCCACCACTCTTGGGCACTTCAGCCCAAGGCTGTCCCATGTTGACCTAACTGCATGTCTTTGAACTGTGGGGGAAACCGGAGCACCTGGAGGAAACCCATGCAGACAACATGCAAACTCCACACAGAAAGGCTCCCATTGGCCACTGGGCTTGAACCCAGAACCTTCTTGCTGTGAGGCGACAGTGCTAACCACTACACCACCATTTCCACTGTTAAATAGCCTAACTCAACTGAAACTGTAGTAGAAGACAGAAGGAGTTTAGTACAGGATAATAGTATGGGTTCATAATATATTAAACCAATTTTCTTTCCAATGAAGATCATAATAAAATATAAAACAGCAATTAAGTGACATTTTATGAAGAAGAGGGAATTCGCCTCCTCTTGAACCAACCTTAAGCAATTCATTTCTAAGCAGCGTTCATGAGATGCTTCAGATTGCTTTTTCTAACACTTTTTTTTTTTTACATTAGGTCAGTCAGAAAAGTTTTCCTCCTTACTTTATTCATACTTTCTTGTTTTTTTTTTGTTCTCAGCAGCTAAAACCTGGAGGGATTCCCCCCCCCCCTTTTTTTTAATAAATCTGAGAACTATTCCAGTTTCATCAACACTCCTGACTGACAAGCATCATTACAGATAAAATTATCTTGGTAATTATCCTGCTGAAGAGATGTATCTCCCTTTGTGAGGAGGAGGAGGATGAGGAGATGGAGCTGCATCAGGGAGACGCTTGGCTAGAATAAAGCACTCTAATGAGCGCACGGCCTCCTGCAGAGCACTGTGGCTCTCGAGCAAAGTGTGCATTTTTCTTTTTCATGCGCGGTAAATGGAAACGGAGCAGCCGCCTGCTTATGCCAGGCACTTAATGGGGGACCTTGCCAGCTGCAATTATCTTAATTTGTAGCCCCCGGGCCATGTCCAATATGAGGTGCTCAATTCAAGACTAAGCCTCATAAGCGTGTACATAGTAATACTGTAGAACAAATTAAAACTTTTCTCTACCACTAAAGTTGCAGCTACTTTACATGCTTGTGGCTCACTGCTTGATGTAAGTGTATACCTCCAACATAGCATATAAAGGAAATCACCTGCATACACAATTGTTAGTGTGCTTGCCAAAGGCAAGCACATTATTGTTCTTCTTAAGTTTACTTATTCTGCCTTATTCCGACACATTTTTTGGATCCACTACTCCTCCTAGGGTGTTCGAGATAGAGACACCGTTCCAACTCTGAGATGTCTGGCCCGAAGTGGTGTAGTGTGCTTGTATACAGCTTTTGGATCAACATGCCCGTTCTCTTGTTCTTGTCATTTTTCTTTTGTTTTTTTCCCATAGAGAATGAATAGGGCTCATGAATCGAATTGTCCTACTCGGACATGCTCCATCGCAGATGCACCAAACCTCATGTGATACTTCAGACCAACTCCCCTGACACATACATGCAATTGGTTCTGACCCGCACTCATATTTTTCCTTTCTTTTTGCTCATCCCTTTTTCCTCCATAGGCTTGCATTGATTTTTGGCCCCATTGAAAATGAATGGTGTTTCAGGAGAAAAACTTTCACTCTCCATCAATTTTTTTAACCAAGTGACCAAACTTCAAGAAACTTCACTTGATGCCTCAGGCCAAGTCCCTGCACAGATCCATCCCCTCATCTGAGACTTGCACTCGTCTTTTCCTTGGTTTTCACACATCTTTTTTTACCTCCATAGGCTTCCATTGATTTTTGGCCCCATTCAAATGAATGGAGTTTTGCTCAGTAAAGGCCAATTTATGCTGACAACGCAGTCCTCGCAGATGGCGTCGCAGATGGTGTCTGCGTAGCCCCCCCCTTCGCAGACGCTCTGTGCGCACCTCCCAAAAATTGTGACCACCGCAGAAGCCTCGCAGACAGCGTCGCAGACAAGAGGGCTCTGATTGGTCCACTCTACATCCGCTGTACACGCACTTCCGCTTCCCTACTTTCCCGGTTTGGTTTGTTTTCACTACCGCCATTTTTAAAAACACGAGCAAAGATGGAGCAGCACGAAGAGCGGTTGATCGAGGAAGTGAGGAAGTACGTACATCTATACGACTCTAGTTCTAGTCATTATAAGTAACCGAAGGATAAACACTCCACTAACCACACCCACCAACTACTCCTAGCGATTTCGCGCCCCCTTGCGTTGTGGTGGTGAATAACATCGCGCACGCCTATTACTCCCTGCTCAACGATAAATTACAACTGTCTGCGAAAAGCTATCTGCGAAAGCCTTGTCGCAAGAGCATGCAGAGGCCCTAACACTTCACCACACATCCACCAAACTTCATATGGCACCTCAGGCCAAATCACCCATCACACACATGATATCGGTTCTGACCCGCACTCGTCTTTGTCTTGCCTTTCATCCGTCCATTTTTTCTCCATTTTGCCGCTAATCAATGGAAGCTTGACTGAGTCATTCCTCCCTTCCCCCATAGGTGATGATGCATTTGGCAAGGATCTGCTCATTTGAGACTTTGACAGCAAATCAACTTCAACTCAATGGCGACTTTATTAGGAATACTTACACGCACACACGATAGCAATTAGCATATAAGCATTCATGTGTTACCATGCTAGCTGTTAGCATGTTACCCATTACGATATCATGCCTGCTGTTAGCTCGCAAGTTGTTAGCATGAGAGCTGTTAACATGTTAGGATTAGCATGGTAGCATGCAGAGTTCGCATGTTTGCTGTTAGCGAGTTCGCCTGAGCATGTTAGCATGCTAACTGTTAGCATGTTAACTGTTAGCATGTCACCCTCAGCATGTTAGCATGCTAAAAGTTAACATACTAGCCATTAGCATGTTAGCCTGTTAGCTGTCAGCACATTAGCCTTAAAGTGTTAGAATTTTAACAAATAGCATGTTAATCATTAGCATGTTAGAATGCTAGCTGTTAGCATGTTATCTATTAGCATGTTAACATTAACATGTTAACATGCTAGCTTTTAGCATGTTAGTATGCTGTTAGCATGTTGGCATGCTAGCTTTTAGCATGCTAGCATGATAGCTGTTCTGCTACAGCTCAGCAAGCACACTTTGCATTTTCTCTGCGGAAATGCAGTCTAGTTTATTATTATTATTATTATTATTATTATCTCATCCGGCCGACATGCAATAAGCTTATGCCATCATGTGTTGTCCGTCGTCCATACGTCGTCTATCATCTGTTATCCACATTTCACAAAAATCGCTTCTTCTCCCTCAATTCTTCACCGATTTTTATTCTTTTTGGCAGGAAGGTAGGTCTGCCTGGGGTGCATATAGCTTCACCAAAATTTGCATAACTGTAATTAATAATGAAGATATGGGGTAATTAAACCCTAACGAGCAGTTTACACACAAATCGCTTCTTCTCCCTCAATTGTTCACCAATTTTGATTCTTTCTGGCATGAAGGTAGGGGTACCTAGGGTGCATATAACTTCTACCCAGATTTACTTAATTACAATTATTAATTAAGTTATGGACTAATTAAGCCTTACTGAGCCGTTGAACAAAAATCACTTTTTCTCAGTCAATTCCTTGCCATTTTGGATTATTTCTGGCAAATAGGTTAGTATTCCTATGGTGTATATATCTTCTATATATAGCTGGTATATAGTGTATATAGCTTGCAACATTTATTGCGCAAGGTGGCCCACTTTAGATCGTTCCTTCTTGACTAGACAGGGCCGAAGTGAGCTATGCCGTCACTGACGGTCTCGTTATTATTATTATCTGGACTTAAGAAAAAAATGGAGGTACAGTATTAGCGTGGTAGAATTATGCTCCTCAAAGGGTGGTCCAAGATTTTTTTCCTTTATTACAGTGGTGGAAATAAAAATCCACCCTAATCAGTTATTACATTTATTATTAACTTCTTACAGTTATTAGCCAAATTGTTCAGTTTAGTAGACTCAGTAACATAAAAAACAAAGAAGACTAAATAACATCAACTTCAATATGACAACAATTTTGATAAAAATGTGTTCTCGGAATGGAAAGTTCAGGAATAAAAGGACCTGTGTGTCCAATAAATTCCCAAAATATTATTGTACATATTCAAATTCTGAGCCTAATATTTGAATAGTTGAAATATGTTCAAGTTTGGTAGCTGTTACATTTATTTTAGTGCTAATAGAGTCCTCAGCTGCAAAATGTTTTAGAACCTCTGCTATCATATTATCTACAATTCAGCAGAACATGATGGACCTTTTCAATTTGACCTTTGAAAAGATCTTGTAACAAAAGATATTTAAGCACAAACTAAACAGACTGAAAACAGAAAATCAACTTCTAAAAACCTTTAGCACCACGATATTGGAGCTTTTGAGAGATGTCAATTTCTTTCAAGGAGAGAAGACCTTTACAGCATTCATGTGTTCCATGATATATTGAATGATTTTGTGACTTTTTTAAAAATAGCCCTCTGACCTGTACCATTACAGTTGTATTCATCTTTTCTACATCCTCGTCAGGGTTGAAGTAGCCACCCTATAGCCACTTCACCTATGACATGGGGAGAATGTGCAAAACACCACACAGACAATAACCTGAGCTCAGGATCAAACCAGAGACATTGGAGCTGTAAGATGGCAATGCTAAGCACTGTGCTAACTAATTTCAGTTAATGTGTATAGTGGTGCTTGAAAGATTGTGAACCCTTTAGAATTTTCTATATTTCTGCATAAATATGACCTAAAACATCATCAGATTTTCACACAAGTCCTAAAAGTAGATAAAGAAACCCCAGTTAAACAAATGAGACAAAAATATTATATTTGGTCATTTATTTATTGAGGAAAAGGATCCAATATTACATATCTGTGAGTGGCAAAAGTATGTGAACCTTTGCTTTCAGTCACTACGTTTACATGCACATAGAGAGAATCAAATTTCTGCCGTTGCTCGACTGAAATCGAAGTTCAAAATGCCATGTATACACCTTAATTCGGCTGAAATTGAACCGAACTTGATTTCTCGGAATCGAGCTACACGACCTAGTTTATGCAATTTCTGCCGAGCTACTTTGTGCATGTATACCCTATCGAACTAGTTGTCGAGCTACTTCCGGAAGTGACGAGTGACGAGACCACAAGCGGGAAACACAACAGCCTCGGTCGGCATGACAACGAATCATGACAACGGCATGAATCTTTTCTTTTTGTGGCATTGTTTGCACTGTTAAAATTTAGCTCACTTACTGTATCACCAAATACATCTGTACAGCTGTTGCATAGCTGTGAATTGTGTACATAAACAAGTCATTGTATTTGTGTGTGTGTGTATATATATGTCCAACATCTGAAGAATGTCAATAAAAACAAAACAATTGAACTTTTTGTGTGTTTATTAAGACATAAGTTAAATTGTAAGCAAAAAATGGACTTTAGAAAAATATTATTGTGCAAAATAAGTTGTCTTACAAAACAGTGGTCTGCGCCGGACAGTTTGTAGCCATACAGTCTGTTAGAGCAAGCCTAACAGCTTGAACACGGAACTGCTAGTGTTGCCAGATTGGGGGTTTTAAGTGCATTTTAGCGGATTTGAACATGTTTCGGGCTGCAAAACGTCAGCAGTATCTGGCAACACTATAGCTCTTCTTCATGACGACAACCGGAAGTGTACCAACACGATGGGGTGTGTAGCGCCACGTGTGGCTCGGGTGCACAATGCACCTTGCACAATAGCCCGATTTCACTTGTGCATGTAGGATTGGATTTCTCTGGCACCCCTGCTGGGACCCTTTGCTCGATTACCAACAGCAGCTCGATTTGGACGTGCATGTAAACGTAGTCAGTATCTGGTGTGACCCCCTTGTGCAGCAACAACTGCAACTAAACGTTTCCGGTAACTGTTGATCAGTCCTGCACACCGGCTTGGAGGAATTTTAGCCCATTCCTCCATACAGAACAGCTTCAATTCTGAGATGTTGGTGGGTTTCCTCCAATGAACTGCTCGCTTTAGTTCCTTCCACAACATTTTGATTGGATTAAGGTCAGGACTTTAACTTGGCCATTCCAAAACATTAACTTTATTCTTCTTTAACCATTCTTTGGTAGAACGACTTGTGTGCTTAGAGTCGTTGTCTTGCTGCATGACCCACCTTCTCTTGAGATTCAGTTCATGGACAGATGTCCTGACATTTTCCTTTAGAATTCGCTGGTATAATTCAGAATTCATTGTACCATCAATGATGGCAAGCCGTCCTGGCCCAGATGCAGCAAAACAGGCCCAAACCATGATACTGCCACCACCATGTTTCACAGATGGGATAAGGTTCTTATGCTGGAATGCAGTGTTTTCCTTTCTCCAAACATAACGCTTATCATTTAAACCAAAAAGTTATATTTTGGTCTCATCCATCCACAAAACATTTTTCCAATAGCCTTCTGGCTTGTCCACGTGATCTTTAGCAAACTACAGATGAGCAGCAATGTTCTTTTTGGAGAGTAGTGGCTTTCTCCTTGCAACCCTGCCATGCACACCATTGTTGTTCAGTGTTCTCCTGATGGTGGACTCATGAACATTAACATTAGCCAATGTGAGAGAGGCCTTCAGTTGCTTAGAAGTTACCCTGGGGTCCTTTGTGACCTTGCCAACTATTACACGCCTCGCTCTTGGAGTGATCTTTGTTGGTTGACCACTCCTGGGGAGGGTAACAATGGTCTTGACTTTCCTCCATTTGTACACAATCTGTCTGACTGTGGATTGGTGGAGTCCAAACTCTTTAGAGATGGTTTTGTAACCTTTTCCAGCCTGATGAGCATCAAGAACACTTTTTCTGAGGTCCTCAGAAATCTTGTTTGTTCGTGCCATGATACACTTCCACAAACATGTGTTGTGAAGATCAGACTTTGATAGATCCCTGTTCTTTAAATAAAACAGGGTGCCCACTCACACCTGATTGTCATCCCATTGATTGAAAACACCTGACTCTAATTTCACCTTCAAATTAGCTGCTAATCCTAGAGGTTCACATACTTTTGCCACTCACAGATATGTAATATTGGATCCTTTTCCTCAATAAATAAATGACCAAGTATAATATTTTTGTCTCATTTGTTTGACTGGGTTCTCTTTATCTATTTTTAAGACTTGTGTGAAAATCTGATGATGTTTTAGGTCATATTTATGTAGAAATATAGAAAATTCTAAAGGGTTCACAAACTTTCAAGCACCACTGTAAATGCTGTCCACTCAGTGTATATATTATTAGCTATGGAAAGAATATTGAATCTGATACACAGTTGGAAACTTCCCAATCCGAAAGGGATAAACATCTGGACTGAAAACTGTCTAAAAATTAAAACTCACCAGCTCTATTGTCTTCCTTAGAAATGCATATTATGTCATCCTCAATCTTGCATTCCTGCTTCATGACTTTTTTTTTAATCAGTATGGAAAATCATCTGTCCCTTGACTCTTTACATTTTACTGATTTATTCAACCACAAATGATATGACACTTTTGTCTCTGAAACCAAGGTATTTGTTCTCCAGTATATGCATCAGTGATTTCTTTGTTCCATTAAAAGCCGCCTTTATACTCAGCTTACAGTTACCTCTATCCAAGATTACCTTGACAAGGGAGAAGGGCACATATTTTACTTAAATGAATCCTATTTTCACGCAGTTCTTTACATTTCCTCAACAATTTAAATCATACTGCCTCTCAGGGAACACACAAGGACACCAAGTTATGTTCATATAAAAGGAGAAAAGTGAAGCTAGATGCCATGCTGATGGTTCATTGTGAAAGAAAGTTCTATTTGTTCTTTCTTATCTTTCAACCTGTCCTCTGTGCTTAAGAGGTGAAGTCTGCATACATATAAGCACTGGAGATATGAACAGTTAGCCTGTGATACAGTTTTCCGACATTTTATACTACACCGGATGGTAACGTCTTTCAATTTCACTTATCTGACCTCTAGATCTGTGTATCTTTCTTTCTTTCTTTCTTTCTTTCTTTCTTTCTTTCTTTCTTTCTTTCTTTCTTTCTTTCTTTCTTTCTACTATAACCTCATACTGAATTTAATTGCCTTGAAACTCCATTGAATCATGAAAAGCTTGATAATTGCTTTCAAATCCAATTAAAATAACCCCTCTCCTGGAGTACACATCACCTTCACTCCATTTTTAGGGAATAAAACATGCCATAGCACTCTTTTGTTCAGGTTCTTTCATTGCTTCATTGAGGGAAACTTTAAAGGTTCTGTGCATAATGCTACAACAAATTTCAGATTTTAAGAAACAAACAAAAAAACCTTAACCACCTAGGTGGTACAGTATATCCTCTACTACAGTAACAGATGTGAACACACACCCCAGTTCACCCGACTATGTTGTGTCCAGTTTCTCCCTCACAGAAATGAATCAATCTCTCTCTCTGCATGTGTGTGTGCACGCATGCATTATTATATACTACTGAGGACCAAATGTCCCCACAAGGATAGTAAAATCTGACAATTTCGACCTTGTGGGGATATTTAGATAGTTCCCACAAGGAAATTACTGTTGCATTTTTTAAACAAACAAACAAGAGCCAAAAAGTTTCCTTTTCATGACTGAGGTTAAGGTTAGATTTAGATTTCGGTACAAGCACAGCATTTATTAACTGCAATAATAATTATGTCAATGGAAGGTCCTCACAAGGATAGTGAAACAAACATGTGTGTGTTTATATACTACTGAGGACCAAATGTCCCCACAAGGAGAGTAAAATCTGACAATTTCGACCTTGTGGGGACATTTGGATGGTCCCCACAAGGAAATTGCTGTTGTGTTTTTTAAACAAAACAAAATAATAAAAGAGCCAAAAAGTTTCCTTTTAATGACTGAGGTTAAGGTTAGGTTTAGATTTAGGTACAGGCACAGCATTAATGAACTGGAATAATGTCAATGGAAAGTCCTCACAAGGATAGTGAAACAAATATGTGTGTGTGTGTGTGTGTGTGTGTGTGTGTGTGTTTTATATACTACTGAGGACCAAATGTCCCCACAAGGAGAGTAAAATATGACAATTTCGACCTTGTGGGGACATTTGGATGGTCCCCACAAGGAAATTGCTGTTGTGTTTTTTAAACAAAACAAAACAAAAAAAGAGCCAAAAAGTTTCCTTTTCATTACTGAGGTCAAGGTTAGATTTAGGTACAGGCACAGCATTAATTAACTGCAATAATAATTATATCAATGGAAGGTCCTCACAAGGCTAGTGAGACAAACATCTGTGTGTGTGTGTGTGCGTGCGTGCGTGCATGTGTAAAATGCCCTGCGATGGTGTGATGCCCATCCAAAGTATATAGTCTCTGAACCCATCATGACCCTGAGCAGGATAAAGTGGTTACTGAACATGAAAGAATTACATAAGTATTTATTAATACGAAAAATAGTTATGTGATGAATTTTACCATTACGTCCCACAAAGTGCTATTAATAAAAATTTACATCAGAATTCTTACCCTTTGTATGATTATTAGCCTCGGTAGTGTGACGACTGAATAATGAATTCTGTCTGCGTTGTAGTTGTTGAAAGGTATGACTTCCATTTGTTCATTAAAGAACTTCAATATCTTCTTGCAAAATTAATTAGATGTAAAGGGCTTGTGTGTGTGCGTGCGTATTTGACCATGGACTAAATCTGAAAAGAGGAAATGTATTTAGCTAAATTGTCCTTGAGATTAAACTGTAAAAGTGATTCATTGGGTCAACTCCATGGCATTGTAGCTAAACACATTATCTCCTTTGCAATGCAAAATCTGTGCAGTGTGTATTTGAGAAGCCTGGCATGTGATGCATGGAACTGTAACCGTAAGCTGTATTACACTAAATCTTATTTCTTTGGTGTACTGTTCTGGTATTTCCACATTGTGTCCTGTCTTGCTGTTTGGATTTTTGCAAATGCATTTGAATGAATAAACCCTTATTGTCACTAGTCACAAGTGCCAGCGAAATTGACCATCAACCCGTCCTTACATATACACATACATACAATTGACAGAGGGGGAGTAGACAGGACAGGAAGACAGGGATGAAAATAAAAAAATACAGAGTAACATGAGGAGAGGGGAGGAGAAAAAAGCAATCCCCACACTATTCTCCTGTGAGGAGTACAGTGTGGGAACATTAAAAAACACCTCAGCACGTAAGCACAAAATAACACAAGTACACTTTACAACATGAAAACTCAGGACTTGAGGGGGGGAGGGGTTGGGGTGGAGGCAGAGGTAACCCAGCGCAAGCAAGCAGCCGTCCGTTCCTGCAGCCATGACGGTGCTGGTCGTGCACCAGCTTGTCACACTGGGGGTAAAAGCGGCGACCGTGGGAAGTGGGGGAAGGAATGCAAGACCGTCTCACTGCAGTGATGTTCAGGGGGAGTTGTTCCAGCAACGGCCTTGGCCGAGGCCAGTGCTGTCCGAGGGAGCCGAAAGCAGATAAGATTGGGATTGTTTGGTCTTAGGCAAAGTAGACGCATTCTTTTACACGACTACTCTGTTTGTCCATTCTGGTCTCTGAATCAATCCATTTCCTTTGCAAAGCCAAAAGCTTCTCCATGATGTTATCCATGTTGCGGTTCAAGTTCTGAATAGCCACAGTCTGAGTGCCGACAGCTCTGCCCACCGCTTCAATCATGAAGGGCAGCTTTATGGGGCTTTGGACAGCTGTCACCGTTTCCTGATTTCCTCGATAAACCAGGGCAATGCCTAATCCAATCAGCAAAAGACCTGTAATCATGGTTCCGAATAGGTAGATGTCTTCAATGTCCTCCACAGAAAGAACCGCCAGGCACATGACCCACCACTTCTCCCACGCGTCCATCGTGTAGCCAGCTGCGAATGTTCTGGCAGGACAGGCCAGTTCCCCCGAACCCAGGCTTCTTGTCGAGAAAATTGTGTCAATTGCGTTAAGAGACCAGTTTGTCAATTCCATGATTTTTTAGTTTGGAGAGCAGTGCGGAGAGAGTCTCTCAAAAGTATAGACAGTAGACAGATGAGACAAGAGGATCAGAGCAGGGAAGATAAGGGAGAGGAGAGGCAGAGAAATGCGACCGCCTTCCGTGGGAGCACGGAGAAAAAAACCTCCCAAAACTCTCATTTGTCTTTTATCATGGTGTCTGTCAGTGTTCTGACCCCTGTCATGGACTCTGATATTGTTTCTCAGTAAACATTTACTGTAAAAAAAAAGAAAAAAGAAAGAAAAAAAAGGTGTGTCTCAGTACTGGGAACTTGCAGGGATGGTTTTTACTTTCATGCAGTCAGATATGAAGCATTTAATCATTCATCATGAGTAACTGCTTGGTCTGGGTCACAGTCAGGCCCGTTTCAAGCTATTTGGGGGCCCTAGGCAAAGGGGGATCTGGGGCCCATAATTATCCCCCCCTTATGGCCGCCTACCCACTGAAGACTTAATAAATAAACATCACACATATTGTAATCATTCTTACGATTTTTACTTAATAAATGAACTCTTTACATTATTATACGTAAATAATTATCAAACCCAATTAAACACAAGAACAGACAAAACACACACACACACACACACACACACACACACACACATATATATATATATATATATATATATATATATATATATATATATATATAAAATATGAAAATAAGACAAAGTTAGCCTGGGAAATCCCATGCTGCTTTGCACAATCGTTCCGATCTGAAAAGACAGCATGGAAACTATGGTCTAAAGGCTCGCCTGAGTTAGGGAGCCAATCAGAGAGTGGGGAGGGGTGGAAAGACGGTGACGCGTACTATTCGACAAACGGAAGCTTGTAGTTTATTTGGGACTGTTTACGGATCACATTTAACATGGCGGCGAGCGATACGAACCAAACTTTCGATCAAGCTTTAGACACTGTTCTGAATAGTTTAGAGCGAAAGTTTGTTTTAAAAAAAGAACAGCGTTTGGCGTTACAGTCTTGCCTTCTCTTTCTCTTTCCTTCTCTTCTTCGCCTCGTCTTCTTCGTCGCTCTAACTACGTCACCGGGTAGAACTGCCATGATTGGCCATGGGCTACGTATTGAGGTATTTCACTCACGTGACCAAGTCATGTGACACTGCCATTTTGGACGGCACGGCTCGAATCAGTTTGAATGCGAGGAAGGCGACAAACGAAAAACATAAAAGAAAAAGGAGCGAGATGCAGAAAACACCTTCACTATCCAGCGACGTAGGGCATTTACAGGGCGAGCAGAGGGAGAGGTATTTGCAAAAATTGAGGTTAGCAGGCTTAGAGAACGACGTTTACCTGCTTCCACCAGGATTGTTCACTGACAGCTAAGATTTGTTCACATTTTCATTTACTTTCGGTCCTCAGGATAAACAAAATGTTATTAAATGTCATTGAAATAACTTCTTAGTCTGTTGAGACATGGCCCGTTATAAGTTTTTCCTTTACTGTATTTACTAGTTTACTGAGCGCGCTCCGGGGCGGGCTGGCTGGCTGGCTAGCTAGCGCTCCGGGGCTAGCTAGCACTCCGGAGCCGGCTGGCTGGCTGGCTAGCGCTCCGGAGCCGGCTGGCTGGCTGGCTAGCGCTCCGGAGCCGGCTGGCTGGCTGGCTAGCGCTCCGGAGCCGGCTGGCTGGCTGGCTAGCGCTCCGGGGCCGGCTAGCTAGCTAGCGCTCCGGGGCCGGCAAGCTAGCTAGCGCTCCGGGGCCGGCAGGCTAGCGCTCCGGGGCTAGCTAGCGCTCCGGGGCCGGCTGGCTAGCGCTCCGGAGCCGGCTGGCTGGCTGGCTGGCTAGCGCTCCGGAGCCGGCTGGCTGGCTGGCTAGTGCTCCGGAGCCGGCTGGCTGGCTGGCTAGCGCTCCGGGGCCGGCTAGCTAGCTAGCGCTCCGGGGCCGGCAGGCTAGCGCTCCGGGGCCAGCAGGCTAGCGCTCCGGGGCCAGCTGGCTAGCGCTCCGGGGCCAGCAGGCTAGCGCTCTGGGGCCGGCAGGCTAGCGCTCCGGGGCTAGCTAGCGCTCCGGGGCCGGCTGGCTAGCGCTCCGGAGCCAGCTGGCTAGCGCTCCGGAGCCGGCTGGCTGGCTGGCTAGCGCTCCGGGGCCGGCTAGCTAGCTAGCGCTCCGGGGCCGGCAGGCTAGCGCTCCGGAGCCGGCTGGCTGGCTGGCTAGCGCTCCGGGGCCGGCTAGCTAGCTAGCGCTCCGGGGCCGGCTAGCTAGCTAGCGCTCCGGGGCCGGCTAGCTAGCTAGCGCTCCGGGGCCGGTAGGCTAGCGCTCTGGGGCCGGCAGGCTAGCGCTCCGGGGCCGGCTGGCTAGCGCTCCGGGGCCGGCTGGCTAGCGCTCCGGGGCCGGCTGGCTAGCGCTCCGGGGCTAGCTAGCGCTCCGGGGCCGGCTGGCTAGCGCTCCGGAGCCGGCTGGCTAGCGCTCCGGAGCCGGCTGGCTGGCTGGCTAGCGCTCCGGAGCCGGCTGGCTGGCTGGCTAGCGCTCCGGGGCCGGCTGGCTGGCTGGCTAGCGCTCCGGGGCCGGCTGGGTGGCTGGCTAGCGCTCCGGGGCCGGCTAGCTAGCTAGCGCTCCGGGGCCGGCAGGCTAGCGCTCCGGGGCCGGCTGGCTAGCGCTCCGGGGCCGGCTGGCTAGCGCTCCGGGGCCGGCTGGCTGGCTAGCTAGCTAGCGCTCCGGGGCCGGCTGGCTGGCTAGCTAGCTAGCGCTCCGGGGCCGGCTGGCTGGCTAGCTAGCTAGCGCTCCGGGGCCGGCTGGCTGGCTAGCTAGCGCTCCGGGGCCGGCTGGCTCAGTAAACTAGTAAATCCAGTAAAGGAAAAACTTGAGACTGAAAGGTTTTAACAGTCATCCAAATGACTGACCGTAAACATTGCTACAGTAACATACCAGCTACTGTTGTTGACATTAGCTAGCTTGCCGTCCAAAATGGTGGACACCGGGGCGTCACGTGACCCTGTGACGTCAGGTGAAATACCTCAATACGCCAAATGATAGACATTCGCAACGTCCAATAAACAGTCGTTGACAATCGTAAACCACACCTCCCGTACGAGAAATTCAATAGGCGGATTCCAAACCATATTTCACTTGTGATATGGTCTGGTGTTAACCAGACTAAGACAAAGTAATATAAAATGTGCAAATAACACAACACTAAATATTTACAGTATATACACAAGTAGAAATAACTTCAAATGGTGATTAAATGATTACAAACATGAATAAGAATCTTAATAAGAACCAGCACACACAGAAAAGTGCAAAAGGTATAGAAAAACACATAATTTAAGAATACACAACTAGAATCATGGGCAAAATGTCTAAAACTGCTGCTTGCGGGCTTTGGCTTCAGCAAAGGCAGCCACAATACCCTCCATGTCCAAAGACCTGCGGACATCACATTCAATTGACATCAGTGCCACTTTTTTACATAAATAGGCTATTTATGTAAAAAAAGAGCTTTCTTGTGAGCCATCCCCTGTCCTACTCCATTCATGCTCACGACACACTAGCTACTTCTGATGAAAGCCATGCAACTCGCTGAAACTAACTCTGACTATGACATTTTGATAAACGCAATAAGTTAATCTGGGAGAAGTTGACAGTCTTTCACCTATTTGTGTGGCACATATTAGAATTTTTAGCCAGTCCTTGCAAGTTTGTAAGCCTGTTGTGCATGACAACATTTACATCACTGTTATAAACACTGTCTACAAGATAACTACCATTAACGTAAGCTAGCTACCAAATTTGCTTGTCGACCCGCTTGGTATTAATGAGTGTGTACATTCTCACTTACCAGTGTCTTGTTTTTTTCTGTCTTCCTCTTCCCTTTTCTTTTTTCTCTTCTGGCTCCCTGAGGGGTAATTTCGCTTCATATTTGATTTTGTTTGTTTTTTTTGCCGCGGAGCTCTGCAACCACTTGACTGGACGGAGATGGGCATTGAGGGGTTGACAACAGACTGTCATTGCACTTTTCGGCCAAAGCATGTAGGGAGGCGCTGTTGTGCATTAGGGGGCCCCCCTTGGAACTAGGGTATTTCAACAAGTGTCATTAGGCGCTGCGCTGCCGCGCTCAAAAAGTTGTCATTGCTATTGAATACATAACCAGTCGTTCGGCAGCGGGGGCCCTTCGAGGGCTGGGGCCCTAGGCAATTGCCAAGTCTGCCTACCTTGTTGCAACGGGTCTGTCATTCTTGATTCTAAGATTCCTATTCTTGGCTGCAGGAGTGGAACCCAGTGTAGTCTTCTGCTGTTGCATACTGAGATGCTTTTCTGCTCCCACCGTTGTAAAGAGTGATTATATGAGTTACTGTAACCTCCTGAGAACCAACCCATAGACTTGTGTCCTCTGTAGTTGACATTTGTTTTACGTGCACACCCTCTCACTCTTTCAAGCTACGGTATTCACTTGAATCCTGGTGTCTTGTAAAGAGTACATCCTGGGTTTTCCACTGATATATCATGTGACTAGGAGGGTTGCTGGGAAATTCCTAGGAAGGAAATCACAACAAAAGAGAAATTGAGAGACACATTTTTTTCTTGGTTCCCAGGAGGATATCCTTCCTGGCAGCTTGAACCAATCTGCCCATTTTCCTTTGACCGCTCTTCTCAACAAGACGTTTCCACCCACAGAACTATCGCTCACTCACTCAGTGTTTTTTGTTTTTCGCACCATTCTGTGTAAACTCTAGAGACTGTTGTATGTGAAAACCCCAGGAGATCAGCAGTTTCTGAAATACTCAAACCAGTCCATCTGGGTCAAACCAACACCCATGCCACAGTGAAAGTCACACTTTGAGATTACAATTTTTCCCATTCTGATGTTTGAAGTGAACATTAACTTGATTTGTGTCTGCACGATTTGATGCATTGTGCTGCTGTCAAGGGATCGGCTGATAGAGAACTGCATCAAACAACAGGTGTATGAGTGTTCCTAATAAAGTGGCCAGTGGGTGTAGAACCACAGCTAGGGTGGGATGGTGGTGCAGTACTTAGCACTGTCGCCTCACAACAAGCAGGTTGTGGGTTCGAACCAACCGGTTGACCGGGGCCTTTCTGCATTCTCCCTGTGCCTCTGTGGGTTTGTTCTGGCTGATCTGGTTTCCTCCCACAGTCCAAAGACATAAGTGTGAATGTGAATTATTGATTCTCTCTCTCTCTGTGTTAGCCCCGTGATAGATTGGCGACCTGTCCAGGGTGTATCCTGCCTCTTGCACAGTGTCAGCTAGGATTGGCTCCAGCTCACCCACAATGGATAAGTGAATTAATTAATTTATGAATGAACCACAAGTAAGTTTCTGGGCATGTACAAACAAAACTATGGATAAAAATAAATTATAAAATTAAAAACTAATAAAAACTGCACACATCTCTAGTTGAGACAAGTTACAACCCCAATTCCAAAAAAGTTGGGACACTGTGTAAACTGGAAACAAAAACAGAAATGTGACAATGTGCAAATCCTGAAAACCCTATATTTCATTGAAAACAGTACAAAGACAATATATCAAATGTTGAAACTGAGAAATTTTATTGTTTTTTGAAAAATATACCGTGGTGCTTGAAAGTTTGTGAACCCTTTAGAATTTTCTATATTTCTGCATCAATATGACCTAAAACATCATCAGATTTTCACACAAGTCCTAAAAGTAGATAAAGAGAACCCAGGTAAACAAATGAGACAAAAATATTATACTTGGTCATTTATTTATTAAGGAAAATGATCCATTATTACATACCTGTGAGTGGCAAAAGTATGTGAACCTCTAGGATTAGCGGTTAATTTGAAGGTGAAATTAGAGTCAGGTGTTTTCAATCAATGGGATGACAATCAGGTGTGAGTGGGCACCCTGTTTTATTTAAAGAACAGGGATCTATCAAAGTCTGATCTTCACAACACGTTTGTGGAAGTGTATCATAGCGTGAAAAAAGGAGATTTCTGAGGACCTCAGAAAAATTGTTGCTGATGCTCATCAGGCTGGAAAAGGTTACAAAACCATCTCTAAAGAGTTTGGACTCCACCAATCCACAGTCAGACAGACTGTGTACATATGGAGGAAATTCAAGACCATTGTTACCCTCCCCAGGAGTGGTCAACCAACAAAGATCACTTCAAGAGCAAGGCATGTAATAGTTGGCAAGGTCACAAAGGACCCCAGGGTAACTTCTAAGCAACTGAAGGCCTCTCTCACATTGGCTAATATTAATGTTCATGAGTCCACCATCAGAAGAACATTGAACAACAATGGTGTGCATGGCAGGGTTGCAAGGAGAAAGCCATTGCTCTCCAAAAAGAACATTGCTGCTCGTCTACAGTTTGCTAAAGATCACGTGGACAAGCCAGAAGGTTATTTGAAAAAGGTTTTTGGATGAATGAGACCAAAATAGAACTTTTTGGTTTAAATGAGAAGCGTTATGTTTGGAGAAAGGAAAACACTGCATTCCAGCATAAGCACCGTATCCCATCTGTGAAACATGGTGGTGGTAGTATCGTGGTTTGGGCCTGTTTTGCTGCATCTGGGCCAGGACGGCTTGCCATCGTTGATGGAACAATGAATTCTGAATTATACCAGTGAATGCTAAAGGAAAATGTCAAGACATCTGTTCATGAACTGAATCTCAAGAGAAGGTGGGTCATGAAAGGTCCCATGGCATGAAATTTTCACTTTCTGAGGTTTTTTAACGTTAAAATTAGTTCCTCTGACCTTCTTAAGTCACCCCAGTGGCTAGAAATTTCATAATGTGTAAACCAAACTATGCCCAACATTTGAGAATGGCGCGTCAAAACGGCGCGTTGATAAGCTCTTCCCTTTACTACGTCAGCAAGGGAGATGATCCCCACGCCCCCCCTCTGGATTCCTACCCACTGTATGGATTGCCCCGCCCAGTTGTAGTGAGGAGACCATAGAGGGAGGACACAACAACATGGCATCACCTAAGCGAGCGAAACATGGAAATTGCGCTGTACATGGATATGACAACACAGAAAGGAGTCTGGTTTTACTGCCGACGGGAGAGCCCCTGAAGACGCAGTGGCTTAATTTTATTTACTTCAATAATACGCTGTCGAGTCTACCTAAGACAGTGTATGTTTGTCGGAAGCATTTTCCTGAGGAATGTTTCCACAACTTGGGACAGTACAGGGCAGGTTTTGCACATCAACTGTCACTGAAGCCTGGGTCCGTACCAAGCATCCCTGCCGCATCAGCCACAAACACCGAACAAGTAAGTGTATAACTGGTCGTTTTGCCATGTTTTAAAATCGGTGCATTAGCCTAGCAATGGCTACATTAGCTGTGCAGCTAACCGCTTCCTGCAGTTAGCCAGGTAATCTGCACTACAAAACTAAAAAGCATGCAGCATGCTCTGTTAAACTGAGTTTAGTCTGGAAATTGACTGTAACTTATGAGCTTATGTTTGACTATTGCTCCGCAATGCATGTCTTCTGCTGGATAAGCGCTATGTTGTTGTAGTTGCTGCTTCTATCCTCTTTGGTTATGGAGTGCGTGTTCAAGCCTAGGGTATTATACGTTCGTAAACTACCACTCCGAACACTCTCACTCTCTGTTCTCTGTGTCACGTTGAGTTTATGAAAGGAGTCCGAGGGAGAACGGGGTTTTGTCTTAGCAGTGTGGCTACAGGCGCTGATAGCAGCGAGTATGTGTGTGCGCGCAGCTTGGTCAAGCCCCTCCCCCTCCCCCCATGGCCTGCCCCCACCCTCTACCCTTCCCCACCCCCTGCTTCTCATTAGCAAAACGACGCACTGGGAAAAGCGCTGAAATGGGGCTTTCTCCCAGGAGGCTATATTTACGTGCCAAGGGTTCATTTCGAGAAAGCCTGCGGATATAACATCCGGAAACCTCCACGAGCCCATTTAAAGCATCAACAAACCACCATGCCATGGGACCTTTAATCCAGTTGAAATGTTGTGGAAGGACCTGAAGCGAGCGATTCGTGTGAGGAAACCCACCAACATCCCAGAGTTGAAGCTGTTCTGTACGGAGGAATGGGCTAAAATTCCTCCAAGCCAGTGTGCAGGACTGATCAACAGTTACTGGAAACGTTTAGTTGCAGTTATTGCTACACAAGGAGATCACACCAGATACTGAAAGCAAAGGTTCACATACTTTTGCCACTCACAGATATGTAATATTGGATCCGTTTCCTCAATAAATAAATGACCAAGTATAATATTTTTGTCTAATTTGTTTAACTTGGTTTTCTTTATCTACTTTTAGGACTTGTGTGAAAATCTGATGATGTTTTAGGTCATATTGATGCAGAAATATAGAAAATTCTAAAGGGTTCACAAACTTTCAAGCACCACTATGCTCATTTTGAATTTGATGTCAGCAACACATTTCAAAAAAGTTGGCACAGGGGCATGTTTACCACTGTGTTGCATCACCTCTACTTTAACAGCAGTCTGTAAACATTTGGGAACTGAGGAGACCAATTTCTGTAGTTTTGAAAGAGAAACGTTGTCCCATTTTTGCCTGATATACAATTTCAGTTGCTCAACAGTTCAGTCTCTACTTTGTTGTATTTTGCACTTCATAATGTGCCAAATATTTTAAATGGGAGACAGGTCTGGAATGCAGGCAGGCCAGTTTAGCACCTGGACTCTTTTTCTCCAGAGCCATGCAGTTTTAATATATGCAGAAGATGGTTTGGTATTGTCTTGCTGAAAGAAAGAAGGCCTTCCCTGAAAAAGATTTTGTCTGGATGGCAGCATGTTGCTCTGAAACGTGTATATATCATTCAACATTAGTGATGCATTTCCAGATGTACAAACTACCCATGTCATGTGCCCTACCTAATGCACCCTCATACCATCACAGATGCTGGCTTTTGAACTGTGCACTGACAACAAGCCGGATGGTCCCTCTCCTCTTTAGCCTGGAGGATGTGGTGTCCATGATTTATAAAAAACGACAACAAAAAAATAATTTCTACTTTTGATTTGTCAGACCTCGGGACAGTTTTACACTTCGCCTCAGTCCATCGTAAAAGAGCTCGGGCCCAGAGAAGGTGGTGGTGTTTCTGGATATTGTTTATATCTGGTTTTAACTTGCATTTGTGGCTGCAGTAATGAAGTGTTTTCACAGACAATGGTTTTCTGAAGTGTTCCTGAGCCGCACAGTGATTTCCACTACAGACACGTCTGCTTTTAATGCAGTGTCACCTAAGGGCCTGAAGATCACAGGCATCCAGTGTCAGTTTTCAGCCTTGTCTCTTGCATACAGAGATTTCTCCAGATTCTCTGAATCTTTTAATGATATTGTGTACCATAGATGAGGTGATCCCCAAATTCTTTGCAATTTTACTATGAGGAGTGTTATTTTTAAATTGTTGCATTGTTTGCCCACACAGTCTTTCACAGAGCAGTGAACCCCTCCTCATCTTTACTTCTGAGAGACTCCGCCTCTCTGGGATGTTCTTTTTATACCCAATCATGTTACCGACCTGTTGCCAATTAACCAAATTATTATTATTATTATTATTATTATTCATCTCATCTCATTATCTGTAGCCGCTTTATCCTGTTCTACAGGGTCGCAGGCAAGCTGGAGCCTATCCCAGCTGACTACGGGCGAAAGGCGGGGTACACCCTGGACAAGTCGCCAGGTCATCACAGGGCCGACACATAGACACAGACAACCATTCACACTCACATTCACACCTACGGTCAATTTAGAGTCACCAGTTAACCTAACCTGCATGTCTTTGGACTGTGGGGGAAACCGGAGCACCCGGAGGAAACCCACGCAGACACGGGGAGAACATGCAAACTCCACACAGAAAGGCCCGCGCCGGCCCCGGGGCTCGAACCCAGGACCTTCTTGCTGTGAGGCGACAGCGCTAACCACTACACCACCGTGCCGCCCCATTATTTATTTATTTATTTATTTATTTATTTTTAGCATTACACAACTTTTTCAGTCTTTTTTTGCCACGGTCCCAAGTTTTCTGAAACGTGTTGCTGACATCAAATTCAAAACGAGCATACATTTTTCAAAAAAAGAACAATAAAATTTGTCAGTTTCAACATTTGATATGTTCTCTTTATACTATTTTCAATGAAATATAGGGTTTCCATGATTTGCAAATCTTCACATTCTGTTTTTATTTATGTTTTACACAGCATCCCTACTTTTTTGGAATGGGGTTGTATGAACTTGAGTGATATAGCTGAGGCTGAGGAACTGTCAGACAGCATTCACAGATCATGATGACTCTGCTGGCATTTGTACCTTTATCATTTTTCTAGTGTTTCTGGTGGTTTATTGATAGGGCTTTAATACAATTATAAAATTAAAAATATAAATATATAAATACAACAACAACAACATTTTTGGGTTAGGGTAAGGCCACTCTAGTTTTGGAGCACTATCTATTATTATTATTATTATTATTATTCATCCATCCATTATCTGTAGCCGCTTATCCTGTCCTACAGGGTCGCAGGCAAGCTGAAGCCTATCCCAGCTGACTATGGGCGAGAGGCGGTGTACACCCTGGACAAGTCGCCAGGTCATTGCAGGGCTGACACATAGACACAGACAACCATTCACACCTAGGGTCAATTTAGAGTCACCAATTAGCCTGCATGCCTTTGGACTGTGGGGGAAACCGGAGCACCTGGACGAAACCCACGTGGACACGGGGAGAACATGCAAACTCCACACAGAAAGGCCCTCGCCGGCCCCGGGGCTCGAACCCAGGACCTTCTTGCTGTGAGGCGACAGCGCTAACCACTACACCACCGTGCCGCCCCATTATTTATTTATTTATTTATTTATTTTTAGCATTACACAACTTTTTCAGTCTTTTTTTGCCCCGGTCCCAAGTTTTCTGAAACGTGTTGCTGACATCAAATTCAAAACGAGCATACATTTTTCAAAAAAAGAACAATAAAATTTGTCAGTTTCAACATTTGATATGTTCTCTTTATACTATTTTCAATGAAATATAGGGTTTCCATGATTTGCAAATCTTCACATTCTGTTTTTATTTATGTTTTACACAGCATCCCTACTTTTTTGGAATGGGGTTGTATGAACTTGAGTGATATAGCTGAGGCTGAGGAACTGTCAGACAGCATTCATAGATCATGATGACTCTGCTGGCATTTGTACCTTTATCATTTTTCTAGTGTTTCTGGTGGTTTATTGATAGGGCTTTAATACAATTATAAAATTAAAAATATAAATATATAAATACAACAACAACATTTTTGGGTTAGGGTAAGGCCACTCTAGTTTTGGAGCACTATCTATTATTATTATTATTATTATTCATCCATCCATTATCTGTAGCCGCTTATCCTGTCCTACAGGGTCGCAGGCAAGCTGAAGCCTATCCCAGCTGACTATGGGCGAGAGGCGGTGTACACCCTGGACAAGTCGCCAGGTCATTGCAGGGCTGACACATAGACACAGACAACCATTCACACCTAGGGTCAATTTAGAGTCACCAATTAGCCTGCATGCCTTTGGACTGTGGGGGAAACCGGAGCACCTGGACGAAACCCACGTGGACACGGGGAGAACATGAAAACTCTACACAGAAAGGCCCCCGTCAGCCACTGGGCTCGAACCCAGGACCTTCTTGCTGTGAGGTGACAGTGCTAACCATTACACCACTGTGCCACCCCTATTATTATTAATTTAATACATTTTTAAATAACTGCTGAATATGCCTGCTTAAGCTACACCTTAAAAAAATGCTGTGTTAAACTATGTATGTTCAAGTACTGACAGTTACTGTTTAATATTTCTCAAAGATGCATCATAGAAAATGTACAGCAGGCCCCTGAGCTCAACTTGTAATACCACGCATGCTCAGCATTCATGCATTGATTGGCTGGGCATGGGACATGTGACAGTGCAGGAAGAAATGTGGGCACTACCTTGGGTCGATAAAAAAATGTATGTGCTGGGAGCCAAGGAGGCTTTCAGTAATGAAATCAATAGCTGCGCTTGGCTCCAGGCATTAGGATCATCAGGCCGGCTGTTATTTAGTCATCGTTGTCCTAACAGCCCTAGCACAAGCTGGCTAGCAGGTAAAAATCAATAGAGTGACACCACAGCCAGCATCCCAATTACTGGTGAATGTGGTGAGAAATCAATGCAAGTGGTTGCCATTAACAGGTCCTGGTGGGAAATCATACCACATTATTTGTGTTAGGGGTCTCTCACTCTCTCACCTGCAGCATTGCTTTGCTCAAAGTGGAAAGTCATCAAGTGTTATGACAATACATGGCGATCTGAAAATAAGTCTCCGATTATGTTTCCTACTGTTGAATCCTTATCTGATTTGTAATTTTATTAACTTTTGGTTCAAGTGAACACACTGCCAGTCTGATAGTATATATTTATCAATCTAGGGCTCACTGGATTTCAAATCTTTTTCTCTCTCTGAAACTTAACACAAAGCTTTATGTAAATTTGCCACACCAAGAGCTACTATTAGCTTTCATCTCTCTCGCAGCACCATTGATCAAACCGAACACTGTTCCTATGTGTCTCTTAACATTACTGATATGATGGTGAGCGCATCGACACGTCACCTCTACTTCCCCCCACTCTCACTCATGGCCCTCAGGCTAAATAGATACACCTCCAAAGCCTCCTGTCCCATTTATGATTGACACCTCTCAAGTGTTCTTCTGACAACTTTGCCCCCCTACCTTCTTGCAGCCCTCTCGAGCATGCAAAATACCTTAAATAGATAGGAAAGCAAGAGGTGCATGCTCATGCAAGGAACCTCCCCAACTTGTGCTCTTTATCGGATATTTCTCACTGCTCTACTGTCTCCTTCTGACACCTCATGCATATGGAAAGAAGAAAATATATCCTAGCTGAGATAAGAATGGTTTGTACGACTGGAACGCATTTCAAAAGCCAATACAATGACAAACTTGATGCATGGTGTTTAACCTGACAGTGGTGTGATTGTGAAGAGGGACAGGGCATATCGTTTGTCACCCAGCCAGAGATGGAGCTAAATCCTCATGCTTTGATGCCCAGTGTATTAGGACAACAAGAAAGGGAAATTACTGCATTGCTTCAGTGTGTTCGGTGACATGGCAGATTATAAATTAGTCCGATGCTGAATATCTAAGCTGCAATGCTGGATTATAAACACCTGACTTTTTAATTTATTTAACCTTTAATGTGACCAGGCAAGACATTAACAAAGTCTTACAACGGCAGCCTGGCAAGCAGGAATGTCATTTGAAGGAACAGAAACACCAGATGGAAGTAGGATAAAATAAAACACTCTGGAAAATAAAATGGTGAACAAAACAAAACCAGAATTACACAATAATGAGACAAACAAGTTACAGAAATGTATAGAAGTGCTTCATAATAATAATAATAATAATAATAATAATAGGGCAGCATGGTGGTGTAGTGGTTAGCGCTGTCGCCTCACAGCAAGAAGGTCCGGGTTCGAGCCCCGTGGCCGGCGAGGGCCTTTCTGTGTGGAGTTTGCATGTTCTCCCCGTGTCCACGTGGGTTTCCTCCGGGTGCTCCGGTTTCCCCCACAGTCCAAAAACATGCAGGTTAGGTTAACTGGTGACTCTAAATTGACCGTAGGTGTGAATGTGAGTGTGAATAGTTGTCTGTGTATGTGTCAGCCCTGCGATGACCTGGCGACTTGTCCAGGGTGTACCCCGCCTTTCGCCACACTGCAAATACTAAAAATCTTAGGAAGTTTATTTGTCTATTTTCAAGTCAAAACATCTAGCCACCCTTATTATAAGACATAATTGCCCAACAAGCAAAACCTCATTTAGCTAGAAAGGCTAGTTTTTAGACAGTCCATCTTGAAAATCTTGTATAGACAAAATGTCTTGAAAAAGTCTTATTTGGAGCACCTTTGAAAATAAAACAAGTTTTTTTTTTTTTAAACAAGTAAGTACATTTTGGACATTTGTCAAATGTGGTTCATCTTGTTTCAAGAAAAACAAAAAACAAAGTATGCTTGTTTTGGGAATAAATGAACTTTACTGAAATCTTTGAATCTAATGCCCCCAAAATGCATTGCTGCTTTGGCGTTGTGTAAGCACTGTAAGTCAAAATGCGTAGACGTTTGGTCACCTTGCATATCTTTAGTTTACTGCAACTGTTTACTCAGTCATTCAGATTGAGCTCCTTCTAGATGCTGTATATACTCTAGACCAGACAAGTGCCTTCAAAAAGTTTGAGTGAGTGGAGGGCGTTTTAGTGAGGTCTTTTTGGAATGCTGTGAGTTAAGTTCAGTGGTTTTTTTTGTTTGTTTGGGGTTTTTTTTGTGCCTTATCTTGTAAACCCCTCGTACACATGAATAGTCAGTGCCCCCAAAATGCACTGTTGCTTTGGCGTTGTGTAAGCACTGTAAGTCAAAATGCGTAGACTTTTTATTATTATTATTATTATTATTATTATTATTATTATTATTTTTTGGTGCCTGAGGTCCTGGGGAAGTGGAATCTTAAGAGATGTTTTAATGTTTGAATGTTGAAATGGGAAAAAAAAAAAAACTTGTTGCAATGCTACATGTGTCGTCAACTTGATTCAAGATAGTCTCTGGTCTCATATCTAGAGTATTTTACTAATTACAGGTCACAAAAGGAGAATCTTTTAAGCTAGCAATGCTTAGTTGTAGAATTTAACAATCCTAATATGAGTATATTTATCTTAAATTCAGTTTTTACTGCTAAGACTTTGTCATGAATTTAAGTGAAATACCCTTAAAATGAAATAAATAAAAATGACTTGAATGGCTAAATGTAAGAAGTACGATCTTGTTATAAGAACTATTTTGATTATTTTGAGTTAATCAGATCTCGCATAATAAGTTCCCCAATCTTATTTTGGAATTATTTCATCTAAAAACAGATTGGATTTTTCATCTTACTTTAAGAAATCTTACCAAGTCAAATTTGACTAGTTCCACTGGCAGATTTTTTTCACCTGATTCAAACAAATATGCTTTGTTTTAATATTTTATTTCTTATTTTTGAAAGGCCATTTTTTGCAGTACAGTAGTCAGCTGGGATAGGCTCCAGCTTGCCTGCGATCCTGTAGAACAGGATAAAGTGGCTAGAGATAATGAGATGAGATAATAAGTTACATGTATATAACACCTTTCACAATCCCAAGGTTGCTTTACATAGGGTAAGAAAAAAAATTAGAAGTAGACTAAGCAGTAAAGGAGGAAGAGAAATGTTCACAGAAGAGTCTTTAATTGGGACAAATAGCTCCACGTATCAGTTTAAATGGCCTCAAGAGAGTACTTAAAAAACCTAACAAGTGATGTAGCCAGTTGTTTTATATATATATATATATATATATATTTTTTTTTTTCAGTCCTTTGCAGTTTTAGAAACTGTCGAGCAATTAATTACATTCATACATTCAACGTTTAAAGCCAAATTTTATTTTTTTTAATTAAGAAATAATTCCGGCGGCACGGTGGTGTAGTGGTTAGCGCTGTCGCCTCACAGCAAGAAGGTCCTGGGTTTGAGCCCCGGGGCCGGCGAGGGCCTTTCTGTGTGGAGTTTGGATGTTCTCCCCGTGTCCGCGTGGGTTTCCTCCGGGTGCTCCGGTTTCCCCCACAGTCCAAAGACATGCAGGTTAGGTTAACTGGTGACTCTAAATTGACCGTAGGTGTGAATGTGAGTGTGAATGGTTGTCTGTGTCTATGTGTCAGCCCCGTGATGACCTGGCGACTTGTCCAGGGTGTACCCCGCCTTTCGCCCGTAGTCAGCTGGGATAGGCTCCAGCTTGCCTGCGACCCTGTAGAAGGATAAAGCGGCTAGAGATGATGAGATGAGAAGAAATAATTCCACTTTCACTCCTGCGACTAAATCAACTATTGTTCAAATAACAATACATCCGTCACTATAGTGACACTGTGTGTAGATTCACATGCATAAAGTGACAGTTTTGTTACCATTCCACTACACTGTTTGCCACACCTTTCAAAACATATCACTGCTCTATTTATCTATGGGGTGGCACGGTGGTGTAGTGGTTAGCACTGTTGCCTCACAGCAAGAAGGTTCTGGGTTTGAGCCCAGTGGCTGACGGGGGGCCTTTCTGTGCAGAGTTCGCATGTTCTCCCCGTGTCTGTGTAGGTGTGCTCCGGTTTCCCCCACAGTGCAAAGACATGCGGTTAGGTTAACATGGGGCGGCCTTAGGCTGAGGTGCCCTTGAGCGAGGCACCTAACTCCCAGCTGCTCCCCGGGCGCTGTTAGCATGGCTGCCCACTGCTCTGTGTGTATATATATATATATATATATATATATATATATATATATATATATATACACACACACTTGTGTTCAAAATAATAGCAGTCCAACACGACTAACCAGATCAATCACTGTTTTTGGTGGAAATTATATTACTACATGGCAAATAATTTACCAGTAGGTGTAGTAGAGTCATAGAAAACCAACAGACCCAACATTCATGATATGCATGCTCCTGAGTCTGTGTAATCGAATAATTAAGTGAAAGGGACGTGTTCAAAATAATAGCAGTGTGGAGTTTAATTAGTGAGATCATTCATTCTGTGAAAAAACAGATGTCAGTCAGGTGGCCCTAATTTAAGGATGAAGCCAGCACATGTTGTACATCCATTTCTCTCTGAAAACCTGAGAAACATGGGTCGTTCCAGACATTGTTCAGAAGAACAGCGTGCTTTGATTAAAACGTTGATTGGAGAGGTAAAACGTATAATGTAAAGAAGTGCAGAAAATGATGGGCTGCTCAGCTAAAATGATCTCCAGTGCTTTAAAATGGACAGCAAAGCCAGAGAGATGTGGAAGAAAACAGAAGACTACCATTCGAATGGATCGAAGAATAGCCAGAATGGCAAAGACTCGGCCAATGATCAGCTCCAGGGTGATCAAAGACGGTCTGAAGTTACCTGTGAGTACTGTGACAATTAGAAGATGCCTGTGTGAAGCTAATCTATCGGCAAGAAGCTCCTGCAAAGTTCCACTGTTAAAAAAAAGACGTGCTGAAGAGGATACAATTTGCCAAAGAACACATCGACTGGCCTAAAGAGAAATGGAAAAACATTTTGTGGACTGATGAAAGTAAAATTGTTCTTTTTGGGTCCAAGAGCCGCAGACAGTTTTTCAGACGACCCCCAAACACTGAATTCAAGCCACAGTACACTCTGAAGACAGTGAAGCATGGTGGTGCAAGCATCATGATATGGGAATGTTTCTCTTACTATGGTGTTGGGCCCATTTATCGCATACCAGGGATCATGGATCAGTTTGCATATATCAAAATACTTGAAGAGGTCATGTTGCCTTATGCTGAAGAGGAAATGCCCTTGAAATGGGTGTTTCAACAAGACAACGACCCCAAACACACCAGTAAGCGAGCAGCATCAGGGTTCAAGACCAACAAAATGAAAGTTATGGAGTGGCCAGCCCAATCCCCGGACCTTAATCCGATAGAAAACTTGTGGGGTGACATCAAAAATGCTGTTTCTGAGGCAAAACCAAGAAATGCAGAGGAATTGTGGAATGTTGTCAAATCATCCTGGGCTGGAATACCTGTTCACAGGTGCCAGAAGTTCTCAGAAACCGTGGTTATACAACTAAATATTAGTTTAGTGATTCACAGGAATACTAAATCCTTAAGATTTTTTCAGTTTATACAGTAAATATTTGGAGTTTGTAATGAAAAATGCAGACACTGCTATTTTTTTGAACAGCCCAATGTTCATTTTTCTTCATTTTCTGTAAAGTAATTAAAATATTGATACATTTTTCTTCATGTTTTGATGTAGAATATAATGTGCAGTGTTCACAATGCATGGAAATAAAAACTATTATAAGGATTTTGAGCTTTACTCACGTTTTTAAACACACTGCTATTATTTTGAACACAACTGTATATGTGTGTGTGTGTGCGCTCAGGAATTGGAAATGCCAGTTTGAATGAAAAAAAGAAATGGACCTATAATAATTTGGATCCATTTTAATCAGCACCTTTGAAAAAGAGGGTGGACAATGGCTACTTTCTGGCAGCTGATACTTCAGCAGCAAACGAAGAGTTGTTGACTTTCATTAATCATGTTCAATAGATTTAACTTATCTGAGTCAGCTGGCATTTTATGGTCTGTTGTAAGCGGTTACTTTCAAGATGTGATAAGATGTCCAATAAAAAGAAAATGCTGTTATTTTATAAAAGAAGATTCTTTGTCATGGGGTGGCACGGTGGTGTAGTGGTTAGCACTGTCACCTCACAGCAAGAAGGTCCTGGGTTCGAGCCCAGCGGCCGGTGAGGGCCTTTCTGTGTGGAGTTTTCATGTTGTCCGCGTGGGTTTCCTCCGGGTGCTCCGGTTTCCCCCACAGTCCAAAGACATGCAGGTTAGGTTAACTGGTGGCTCTAAATTGACCGTGAGTGTGAATGGTTGTCTGTGTCTATGTGTCAGCCCTGCGTCTACCTTGCGACTTGTCCAGGGTGTACCCCGCCTTTTGCCCATAGTCAGCTGGGATAGGCTCCAGCTTGCCTGCGACCCTGTAGGACAGGATAAGTGGCTACAGATAATGGATGGATGGATGGATTCTTTGTCATTTCAGTGCTTTGGCGATGTTGGAAGTGATGTAACTTTCATCTTAAAGCCCAGTGAATTGAAATCTATTGTAAAACTATGTCAGGAAGCTCTAGAAGAAAAGGAAAGGCTTGTATATAATGAAATCGAAATGTATCTACAGGAGAGCCGGATAAACATGTTTTGGTTCAAGAAAACCCTTAGTTTTCAGGACTGTGTAGTATTTGAATTCAGGAAAGCCTGGAGTATTAAGATTTCTATATAGTAATAAAATCAAAACAATGTGAAGGGATTTCTAGGCAGCCACATATAATTTGTTGAGTCAAAGATTCAAATTGAGTATTGGATTATTTTCTTATAGGATTTTAAGCGTGTCCCAGTTATGATCACCCATTTATACCAGCGCAACACAGACGTTGTACAGCTTAAGCCATAATAGTGCATGCAGTTTCTGACTGAGGGTGATAGCACCGAGTCACAGACAGGGAGGACTGTTTGATAACTTCATACTACCGCTCTGTTTGGGATGTTTTTTTTTTTTTTTATCATACATTGGCACTCCTCCACCCTTAGACAGCCTATCTTGCTGAAACAGGTTTTATTCAGCTACGTTTACTTCAGCGTAAGGAACAGACATACATGCCCATGTTTCAGTGACCTACTTTACTTTGTCACTATTTTTTTAAATATATATTTTATATATGACAAGTATTTGTCACAGTACTCTTTTGGTATTAAACACTGTGCTCTGATATGCAAAAACCATACAAAGGGAAACTGCTTTACACAGAAACATTTCCTCTACACTGCTACTGTGAGCCAGCAAACAGAAAACATTGGACAACATTCACAACAAGCTATTGATTTACAGCGAGGGGGAGAAATGAATTAATCTGCATGATATCATTGACACAGTGACTCAGCTAACGCTGTGTAAACCGTGATGAATTGTGCATTATGACTGTGCTTCCAAAACTTGAGGCATACAGTGCTGAGAACTGACATTATATTCAAATCAGACTGACTGAAATAATATTCTAATTAGCCTAATAGTAGCTTGCTTGGTATTGGCACATTGGCTACTGTTTTACACCATATATTAATTAGACCAGGGGTTTTTAAAGTGTGGGAGAGTCAGCCCCCCCCTCAGAGAGCAAATAAACAACAGCGCCCCCCCCCCCCCCTTTACAATTTTTGTTGCTGCTATACTTAATGTTCCATTCGTATTTTTTAAAAAATGGTTGTTATACACATTTTTATTTTTTTATTTTTCACATTTTAAACATTTGTGCTTTTTAAAACATCTTGTTTTACACATTTTAAACATCTCATAGCATCGTTAGCTAGCACCTCTTGGCAAACAACACACTGTGGCAGTGGAGCATCTTCAGATCCAGTCCATGAAAATCCAAACTTTAAATAATCGTGGTCATACTTCCTTCTTTTTCCAGTCCCCCAGGATTCTGCGGGCCTTTTTTGTGATTGTTGTGGGCTAAAATGTCTGATGTTGCGGGGAGTTTTCCAAAAAAAATTGCGATGAAAGTTGCGGTGTTTTTTAGGTTTTTGTTGCGATTACAGTGCGGGAGGAAGTGAAAGTTGCGAGAAATTGTTGCGATTTTCTCTTTTTGTGATTAAAATTGAGTGATATGTTAAATATTAAGTTATTACTGAAAAAATATTGATTAAAAAAACAAAGACACTGAGAAATGGTCCTATAAACAACTTTACCAATATAAAAGATTACCAGGACTGCAAAAATGCAGAAAAATAGGCTTCACTTATCCAAATGCACCTGTTGGTTCAAAAGTTAAAGTGCAGAGAACCTCACAGCACAACATGAAGTTACCTTAAAATATAATATAAATGCCTCAGCTTTCATGTAAGAAAAAAAACTATTAATACTAGTACTGTGTGCAGGCAGTCTCTCCTGAAGACTAAATTAAACAATAATTATAAACTAATAAAATAAATGGCTCAGGCTTCATAGAAGAAAAAAACAATTTGAACAGAATCTCACAGTATGATGCTGAAGCTGCCTAAACAATGGAAAATAAAATACCATTTTGGCAAAAATGTTGGCATCCATTAATTTCTTGTATTAAGTAAAAAAAAATAAAGTGCACACAGTCCTTCACTGTAAACATAACACACTTTCAGTAACAGAATTTAAGCCGACATAAATACTGACTCGCACATCATGCAACGTTGCCAGATACTGCTGACGTTTTCCAGTCCAAAATATGTTAAAAACCCGCCAAAATGCACTTGAAACCGCCCAATCTGGCAACACTGCGCGCATGCTGCTTCTCTTGAACGTATTGAGGTATTTCACCTGACGTCACAGGGTCACGTGACGCCCCGGTGTCCGCCATTTTGAAGGTCAAGCTAGCTAATGTCAACAACATCATAGCTGGTATGTTACTGTAGCAATGTTTACGTTCAGTCATTTGGATGACTGTTAAAACCTTTCAGTCTCAAGTTTTTCCTTTACTGTATTTACTAGTTTACTGTAATTATGATCCGACAGCTATTTACACTGGATCCAGTGTAAATAGCTGCCGGAGCGCGCTCCGGCTTGCTCCCCCTCAAATTAAGCAGCGCGCTCCGGCTTGCTCCCGGAGTGCTCCGGCCGAGGTTCTAGAGGTGCTAGAGGTTCCGGAGCGCGCTCCGGCTTGTGCCCCCTGAAATTAAGCAGCGTGCTCCGGGAGCAAGCCAGAGCGCACTGCTTAATTTGAGGGGGAGCAAGCCGGAGCGCGCTCCGGCAGCTATTTACACTGGATCCGGTGTAAATAGCTGCCGGATCATAATTACAGTAAACTAGTAAATACAGTAAAGGAAAAACTTGAGACTGAAAGGTTTTAACAGTCATCCAAATGACTGAACGTAAACATTGCTACAGTAACATACTAGCTACTATGTTGTTGACATTAGCTAGTGCTAACAGCTAGCTGCTAGTACACTGCTACAACACAGACACCGACCCTAATAATACAGTTCTTGGTCATTGCCTGGTAACAGCAAATTTATAACGGGCCATGTCTCAACAGACTAAGAAGTTATTTCAATGACATTTAATAACATTTTGTTTATCCTGAGGACTGAAAGTAAATGAAAATGTGAACAAACCTTAGCTGTAATAAGGTGGCGACCACCGGCTCCAGGGACGACCCGCTGATGTAGGCATGTTACCCAGCCTGACACAAAATATTTGTAGGTATCCAAACTCTTATACGCTTTCAGATCAATACCTGTGTATGGCGATGGGTTTTTAACGACATAGGTATACAGATCATGTGGGCCGAAGTCAGGTAAAGACGAGGGCTTCGTGTACTTCCGTACGTCAGTGAACAATCCTGGTGGAAGCAGGTAAACGTCGTTCTCTAAGCCTGCTAACCTCAATTTTTGCAAATACCTCTCCCTCTGCTCGCCCTGTAAATGCCCTACGTCGCTGGATAGTGAAGGTGTTTTCTGCATCTCGCTTCTTTTTCTTTTATGTTTTTTGTTTGTCGCCTTCCTCACATTCAAACTGATTCGAGCCGTGACGTCCAAAATGGCAGCCTAACGATGCATCACATGACTTGGTCACGTGGGTGAAAAACCTCAATACACGGAAGTAAGGCGGAAGGTAGTTTGTCGACGTCACCTCAAGACGACGCCAACGATTGGTCAAATTTGCGGGAAAATTGCGGTGATTGGATATAATTGCAACACCGCCCTGAATTCGCGGGGATTGGTTGAATTTGCGCTGAAGTTGCAAATCGCAACATCCTGGAGGCTCTGTTTTTTTGCTTGGCCCAGACTTTGTCTCCTCACTCACTGTAGCTTTAGGTACTAAAAATCAATCCATTTTGTCTCTGGTAAAGGCTAGCTGAAGTTCGCTAAATGTCCGCAATAGTAACTTATTCTGGTTTATTTTTCCTCATGTTGCGCCCCCCCCCCCGAAGAACTCTGGCGCCCCCCAGGGGGCGCGCGCCCCACACTTTGAAAAGCCCTGAATTAGACTAATGTTAGCTAGCTCCTTGGCTACTCTGTTTCACAATATAATAGTTAGCCTAATGTTAGCTAGCTCCTTGGCTACTCTGTTTCACAATATAATAGTTAGCCTAATGTTAGCTAGCTCCTTGGCTACTCTGTTTCACAATATAATAGTTAGCCTAATGTTAGCTAGCTCCTTGGCTACTTTGTTTCACGATATAATAGTTAGCCTAATGTTAGCTAGCTCCTTGGCTACTTTGTTTCACGATATAATAGTTAGCCTAATGTTAGGCAACTCTGTTTCACAATATAATAGTTAGCCTAATGTTAGCTAGCTCCTTGGCTACTTTGTTTCATGATATAATAGTTAGCCTAATGTTAGGTGACTCTGTTTCACAATATAATAGTTAGCCTAATGTTAGGCTACTCTGTTTCACGATATAATAGTTAGCCTAATGTTAGCTAGCTCCTTGGCTACTCTGTTTCACAATATAATAGTTAGCCTAATGTTAGCTAGCTCCTTGGCTACTTTTTTTCACGATATAATAGTTAGCCTAATGTTAGGCTACTCTGTTTCACGATATAATAGTTAGCCTAACGTTAGGCTACTCTGTTTCACGATATAATAGTTAGCCTAATGTTAGGCTACTCTGTTTCACGATATAATAGTTACCCTAATGTTAGGCTACTCTGTTTCACGATATAATAGTTAGCCTAATGTTAGCTAGCTCCTTGATTACTCTGTTTCACGATATAATAGTTAGCCTAATGAGAGCTAGCTCCTTGGCTACCCTGTTTCACAATATAATAGTTAGCTAGCTCCTTGGGTACTCTGTTACATTACATAATAGTTAGCCTAATGTTAGCTAGCATCTTGGCTAACCTGTTTCACAATATAATAGTTAGCCTAAAGTTAGCTAGCTCCTTGACTACTCTGTTTCACGATATAATAGTTAGCCTAATGTTAGCTAGCTCCTTGGCTACTCTGTTTCACAATATATTAATTAGCCTAATGTTAACTAGCTCCTTGCATACTCTATTACATTACATAATAGTTAGCCTAATGTTAGCTAGCTCCTTAGCTACCCTGTTTCACGATATAATAGTTCGCCTAATGTTAGCTAGCTCCTTGGCTACTCTGTTTCACAATATAATAGTTCGCCTAATATTAGCTAGCTCCTTGGCTACTCTGTTTCACGATATAATAGTCAGCCTAATGTTTGCTAGATCCTTGGCTACTCTGTTTCACAATATAATAGTTCGCCTAAAGTTAGATAGCTCCTTGGCTACTCTGTTTTACAATATAATAGTTCGCCTAAAGTTAGATAGCTCCTTGGCTACTCTGTTTCACAATATAATAGTTCGCCTAATATTAGCTAGCTCCTTGGCTACTCTGTTTTACGATATAATAGTTAGCCTAATATTAGCTAGCTCCTTGGCTACTCTGTTTCAAGATATAATAGTTAGCCTAATGTTAGCTAGATCCTTGGCTACTCTGGCTACATCCACACGACAACGGCAACGAGATGTTATTTAAAAAAATATCGCGTCCAAATGGGCAACGATCAGTAAAATATCAGGTCCATATGGCAACGCAATGCTTGCCGAAAATGATGCAGTACACATGCCACACCTCTAGAGGCGCTGTAAGACGGTCCCTTCGGAGACACCAGAACAATAGAAGAAGTAAGGACGCATGCGCATAAACTATTATGCGTGAGACTTCATATTAGCCACAAAGTCAGGAAAATCTGTTCGTAAAATTACATTATAATGACCAAATACAATGAAAAGTATTTTTCCAGTCTCACCTGTGAAAGGTAATCCCATGTGATCTCGTTTGGACGGTAAACCTTTTGGTACAGTTAAACGCAGCACATGAATGAGGCATCTTTATTCTCCGCTTTGACCTATCCAATATGGCGGCGAGGATGACGTATGATTCTACGCGGAAGGCGGCGTCTTTAATGGTCCGGAATAAATTGAATGCTACACGTTGATGGATTAATTTGTTGTTCTACGCCCTTTTTGAGGAATGTATTGTAGGACTTAAACCAACATCTGAAGAGGTGAGATCGCTCCTTTTTTTCCCTATTTTTGCTGGCGGGATTGACTCTGCCCTAAGGGCAGAGTCTCTCTCTCTCTGTCTCTCTCTCTCACTTTGCACCATTACACAATAAATATTCACAGTGAAAATATTTTGTAAGCGCGTTTCATGAACCAAGTTATAGGATTTGTTGACAACTCGCATCGAGTTCGTTACACTTCTATCCGGTGTGAAGCACTCACAGTCATGTGGTTGTGACGTCATCGTAAACAAATCCGTTCTACTCATCCAGATGACTTCGCAACAGCAACGTTGCCAGATCTTTCCACTCTGGAACCCGTTCTCAAAAGGTTGCCGGTGCCATGTGGATGCCAGGCCTAAACGATAAACAATTGTATCGGATTCACCTGAATCCATTGCCGTGTGGACAGGGCCTCTGTTTCACGATATAATAGTTAGCCTAATGTTTGCTAGCTCCTTGGCTACTCTGTTAGATTATATAATAGTTAGCCTAATGTTAGCTTGCTCCTTGGCTACTTTGTTTCAAGATATAATAGTTAGCCTAATGTTAGCTCCTTGGCTACTCTGTTTCAAGATATAATAGTTAGCCTAATGTTAGCTAGCTCCTTGGCTACTCTGTTTCACGATATAATAGTTAGCCTACTGTTATCTAGCTCCTTGGCTACTCTGTTTCACGATATTGTAGTTCGCCTAATGTTAGCTAGCTCCTTGATTACTCTGTTTCATGATAATAATAGTTAGCCTACTGTTCGCTAGCTCCTTGGCTACTCTGTTTCAAGATATAATAGTTATCCTAATGCTAGCTAGCTCCTTGGCTACTCTGTTTCACGATATAATAGTTAATGTTAGTTAGCTCCTTGGCTACTCTGTTTCACGATATAATAGTTAGCCTACTGTTATCTAGCTCCTTGGCTACTCTGTTACATTATATAATAGTTAGCCTAATGTTAGCTCGCTCCTTGGCTACTCTGTTTCACGATATAATAGTTAGCCTACTGTTATCTAGCTCCTTGGCTACTCTGTTTCACAATATAATAGTTAGTCTACTGTTATCTAGCTCCTTGGCTACTCTGTTACATTATATAATAGTTAGCCTCATGTTAGCTAGCTCCTTGGCTACTCTGTTTCACGATATAATAGTTCGCCTAATGTTAGCTAGCTCCTTGATTACTCTGTTTCATGATATAATAGTTAGCCTACTGTTAGCTAGCTCCTTGGCTACTTTGTTACATTATATAATAGTTAGCCTAATGTTAGCTAGCTCCTTGGCTACTCTGTTTCACGATATAATAGTTAGCCTATTGTTATCTAGCTCCTTGGCTACTCTGTTTCACGATATCATAGTTCGCCTAATGTTAGCTAGCTCCTTGATTACTCTGTTTCATGATAATAATAGTTAGCCTACTGTTCGCTAGCTCCTTGGCTACTCTGTTTCACGATATAATAGTTAATGTTAGTTAGCTCCTTGGCTACTCTGTTTCACGATATAATAGTTAGCCTACTGTTATCTAGCTCTTTGGCTACTCTGTTTCACAATATAATAGTTAGCCTACTGTTATCTAGCTCCTTGGCTACTCTGTTACATTATATAATAGTTAGCCTCATGTTAGCTAGCTCCTTGGCTACTCTGTTTCACGATATAATAGTTCGCCTAATGTTAGCTAGCTCCTTGATTACTCTGTTTCATGATATAATAGTTAGCCTACTGTTAGCTAGCTCCTTGGCTACTTTGTTACATTATATAATAGTTAGCCTAATGTTAGCTAGCTCCTTGGCTACTCTGTTTCACGATATAATAGTTAGCCTACTGTTATCTAGCTCCTTGGCTACTCTGTTTCACGATATCGTAGTTCGCCTAATGTTAGCTAGCTCCTTGATTACTCTGTTTCATGATAATAATAGTTAGCCTACTGTTCGCTAGCTCCTTGGCTACTCTGTTTCAAGATATAATAGTTATCCTAATGCTAGCTAGCTCCTTGGCTACTCTGTTTCACGATATAATAGTTAATGTTAGTTAGCTCCTTGGCTACTCTGTTTCACGATATAATAGTTAGCCTACTGTTATCTAGCTCCTTGGCTACTCTGTTACATTATATAATAGTTAGTCTAATGTTAGCTCGCTCCTTGGCTACTCTGTTTCACGATATAATAGTTAGCCTACTGTTATCTCGCTCCTTGGCTACTCTGTTTCACAATATAATAGTTAGCCTACTGTTATCTAGCTCCTTGGCTACTCTGTTACATTATATAATAGTTAGCCTCATGTTAGCTAGCTCCTTGGCTACTCTGTTTCATGATATAATAGTTCGCCTAATGTTAGCTAGCTCCTTGATTACTCTGTTTCATGATAATAATAGTTAGCCTACTGTTCGCTAGCTCCTTGGCTACTCTGTTTCAAGATATAATAGTTATCCTAATGCTAGCTAGCTCCTTGGCTACTCTGTTTCACGATATAATAGTTAATGTTAGTTAGCTCCTTGGCTACTCTGTTTCACGATATAATAGTTAGCCTACTGTTATCTAGCTCCTTGGCTACTCTGTTACATTATATAATAGTTAGTCTAATGTTAGCTCGCTCCTTGGCTACTCTGTTTCACGATATAATAGTTAGCCTACTGTTATCTCGCTCCTTGGCTACTCTGTTTCACAATATAATAGTTAGCCTACTGTTATCTAGCTCCTTGGCTACTCTGTTACATTATATAATAGTTAGCCTCATGTTAGCTAGCTCCTTGGCTACTCTGTTTCATGATATAATAGTTCGCCTAATGTTAGCTAGCTCCTTGATTACTCTGTTTCATGATATAATAGTTAGCCTACTGTTAGCTAGCTCCTTGGCTACTTTGTTACATTATATAATAGTTAGCCTAATGTTAACTCGCTCCTTGGCTACTCTGTTTCACGATATAATAGTTAGCCTACTGTTATCTAGCTCCTTGGCTCCTCTGTTACATTATATAATAGTTAGCCTCATGTTAGCTAGCTCCTTGGCTACTCTGTTTCACGATATAATAGTTAGCCTACTGTTAGCTAGCTCCTTGGCTACTCTGTTACATTTATATAATAGTTAGCCTAATGTTAGCTCGCTCCTTGGCTACTCTGTTTCATGATATAATAGTTCGCCTAATGTTAGCTAGCTCCTTGGCTACTTTGTTACATTATATAATAGTTAGCCTAATGTTAGCTAGCTCCTTGGCTACTCTGTTTCACGATATAATAGTTAGCCTACTGTTATCTAGCTCCTTGGCTACTCTGTTTCACGATATCGTAGTTCGCCTAATGTTAGCTAGCTCCTTGATTACTCTGTTTCATGATAATAATAGTTAGCCTACTGTTCGCTAGCTCCTTGGCTACTCTGTTTCAAGATATAATAGTTATCCTAATGCTAGCTAGCTCCTTGGCTACTCTGTTTCACGATATAATAGTTAATGTTAGTTAGCTCCTTGGCTACTCTGTTTCACGATATAATAGTTAGCCTACTGTTATCTAGCTCCTTGGCTACTCTGTTACATTATATAATAGTTAGTCTAATGTTAGCTCGCTCCTTGGCTACTCTGTTTCACGATATAATAGTTAGCCTACTGTTATCTCGCTCCTTGGCTACTCTGTTTCACAATATAATAGTTAGCCTACTGTTATCTAGCTCCTTGGCTACTCTGTTACATTATATAATAGTTAGCCTCATGTTAGCTAGCTCCTTGGCTACTCTGTTTCATGATATAATAGTTCGCCTAATGTTAGCTAGCTCCTTGATTACTCTGTTTCATGATATAATAGTTAGCCTACTGTTAGCTAGCTCCTTGGCTACTTTGTTACATTATATAATAGTTAGCCTAATGTTAACTCGCTCCTTGGCTACTCTGTTTCACGATATAATAGTTAGCCTACTGTTATCTAGCTCCTTGGCTCCTCTGTTACATTATATAATAGTTAGCCTCATGTTAGCTAGCTCCTTGGCTACTCTGTTTCACGATATAATAGTTAGCCTACTGTTAGCTAGCTCCTTGGCTACTCTGTTACATTTATATAATAGTTAGCCTAATGTTAGCTCGCTCCTTGGCTACTCTGTTTCATGATATAATAGTTCGCCTAATGTTAGCTAGCTCCTTGATTACTCTGTTTCATGATATAATAGTTAGCCTAATGTTAGCTAGCTCCTTGGCTACTCTGTTTCACGATATAATAGTTAGCCTACTGTTATCTAGCTCCTTGGCTACTCTGTTTCACGATATCGTAGTTCGCCTAATGTTAGCTAGCTCCTTGATTACTCTGTTTCATGATAATAATAGTTAGCCTACTGTTCGCTAGCTCCTTGGCTACTCTGTTTCAAGATATAATAGTTATCCTAATGCTAGCTAGCTCCTTGGCTACTCTGTTTCACGATATAATAGTTAATGTTAGTTAGCTCCTTGGCTACTCTGTTTCACGATATAATAGTTAGCCTACTGTTATCTAGCTCCTTGGCTACTCTGTTACATTATATAATAGTTAGTCTAATGTTAGCTCGCTCCTTGGCTACTCTGTTTCACGATATAATAGTTAGCCTACTGTTATCTCGCTCCTTGGCTACTCTGTTTCACAATATAATAGTTAGCCTACTGTTATCTAGCTCCTTGGCTACTCTGTTACATTATATAATAGTTAGCCTCATGTTAGCTAGCTCCTTGGCTACTCTGTTTCATGATATAATAGTTCGCCTAATGTTAGCTAGCTCCTTGATTACTCTGTTTCATGATATAATAGTTAGCCTACTGTTAGCTAGCTCCTTGGCTACTTTGTTACATTATATAATAGTTAGCCTAATGTTAACTCGCTCCTTGGCTACTCTGTTTCACGATATAATAGTTAGCCTACTGTTATCTAGCTCCTTGGCTCCTCTGTTACATTATATAATAGTTAGCCTCATGTTAGCTAGCTCCTTGGCTACTCTGTTTCACGATATAATAGTTAGCCTACTGTTAGCTAGCTCCTTGGCTACTCTGTTACATTTATATAATAGTTAGCCTAATGTTAGCTCGCTCCTTGGCTACTCTGTTTCATGATATAATAGTTCGCCTAATGTTAGCTAGCTCCTTGATTACTCTGTTTCATGATATAATAGTTAGCCTAATGTTAGCTATAGCTTAGGCTACATCCACACGACAACGGCAACGAGATGTTATTTAAAAATATATCGCGTCCAAATGGGCAACAATCAGTAAAATATCAGGTCCATATGGCAACGCAACGCTTGCTGAAAACGATGCAATACACATGCCACACCTCTAGGGGCGCTGTAAGACGGTCCCTTCGGAGACACCAGAACAATAGAAGAAGTAACGACGCATGCGCATAAACTATTATGCGTGAGACTTCATATTAGCCACAAAGTCAGGAAAATCTGTTTGTAAAATTACATTATAATGACCAAATACAATGAAAAGTATTTTTCCAGTCTCACCTGTGAAAGGTAATCCCATGTGATCTCGTTTGGACAGAAAACCTGTTGGTACAGTTAAACGCAGCTAATCTTTATTCTCCGCTTTGACCTTTCCAAAATGGCGGCGAAGATGACGTATGATTCTACGCGGAAGGCGGCGTCTTCAATGGTCCGGAATAAAGTGAATGATACAAGTTGATGGAATTAATTTGTTGTTTCTCACCTGTGAAAGGTAATCCCATATGATCTCGTTTGGACGGTAAACCTGTTGGTACAGTTAAACGCAGCTAATCTTTATTCTCCGCTTTGACCTCTCCAATATGGCGGCGAGGATGACGTATGATTCTACGCGGAAGGCGGCGTCTTTAATGGTCCGGAATAAATTGGATTAATTTGCTCCTCTTGTCGGACTTAAATCAACATCTGAAGAGGTGAGATCGCTCCTTTTTTCCCCTATTTTTGCTGGCGGGATTGCACCATTACACAATAAATATTCACAGTGAAAATATTTTGTAAGCGCGTTTCATGAACCAAGTTATAGGATTTGTTGACAACTCGCATCACAATGAGAAGATCATTGGCACTACTGGTGTTAAGAATCAGACCATTTCATAAATGAATATTTTGCTGTAGAGCTGCAGTGTTTGTACAATTGCATGTTTTTGCTTCACTATTACTGTCACTATTCTGCTTCTTGCATTACTACTGTGAACTAACACTGAACATAATAATAATAATAATAATAATAATAATAATAATAATAATAATAATATCCAAGCTCGTGTTTCACTCTCACTAGTGCTCTGTAAGGCTTTTTCCTGGTGATATTCGTTACACTTCTACCCGGCGTGAAGCACTCACAGTCATGTGGTTGTGACGTCATCGTAAACAAATCCGTTCTACTCATCCAGACGACTTCACAACGGCAACGTTGCCAGATCTTTCCACTCTGGAACCCGTTCTCAAAAAGATTGCGTTTTGGGCACCCAAAACGCCGGTGCCGTGTGGACGCCAGGCCTAAACGATAAGCAATTGTATCGGAGTCACCTGAATCCGTTGCCGTGTGGACAGGGCCTTAGTCGTGATACTGGTTTCTGATTGATGCAATATGTTAGATAGCTTGCTATAGACCTTGGCTACTGGTTTACACTATATAATATTTAGCCTAATGTTAGCTTGCATGCTAACACTTGGATTTATCTACATGATATAATGAGCAAGGTTACCTACTTACCTATATCAAACAGATACCGCTGAAGAGCTAATATTAGTTCCATAAAATATTTGGAAACATTAGTACAATGCTGTGTATGCTGGCTGGCAGAGCTAAATTATTAATGTTGGCATATGCCATGTGCCAATTCTTCATGCAGTAGGCGATCACAGATTAACATACTACTTTTTTTTAAAAGACATTTTTTAACTTATGCAAATTAATTATCTCTGAAAAAATGGCATTTAATCATCTGCCATTTGCAGCTAGTCATTATCAAATCCCATCAAAAGCTCTAATACCATCTGCATGCTGTAAAAGTGGCAATGTGCTTCAGCTTTTGTGACTTTAGAAGTGTGTATAGCTTTAATGTGTAGATAACGTTTATCTTTGTTAGTTATCATTCATTTCTTAAATAAACGAACATATCACCTATATTTACTCATCATTAATGAGCTCCAGGTGTAGTTGGTGATCTGAAATCTTTTCAACTGTCAATCATTTTCTTTAATGCAACTAAAATCACACAGTGAAGCAAATTCAGAGCATGTTTAGTCTGATGCAGTGTTTCATATCAAAGTTCAGATATTGCAACATTTGCTAAAGCCTTTTGGGAACAAAGGTTAAGCAAGCTTTTTGGCTTTGGCTCAAAAAGGCGGTCCGTAAATTCAAATTTATTGAAGACATACACCCATAGATAAACCAGGAAACTCTTGCACTATTCCTACACCTACTTTGCTACACTGTTGAGGTAAGTTAAACTTTTTCTTCGCACAATTTTTTTGTTTGTTTTTTTGCCAAATCTCACATGCTTAAGTTTGCACAAAGTAGCTTCAGGTCAGAACATGTTTTACTGTATTGGAACTATTGAACTATTTCAGCTCTTTACCACATGGGAGAAATATTACAGTGTTCTGCTTCAGCTGCTAGAAGCTGAAATGCAAATTTGGGGATCATATTCCCAACCATAAACACTGAAAATAAAAACCTGAGCTATGTAAAGGCAAAACAAAAAGGTGAACCTGAACAATGTAGATTTAAATATAAATGAAACTGCAGGAAAAAAGAATGTCCTGCTGTAAGATTTAGACCTAGTTAAAAAGGCTTTATTAAAATAATTTGCTTAGCAAATGCTAAAACTAAACAAGGTAATGGTATTAAAAGCTTAACACGTTTTAAAATGAATTGTTAATGCTGTGCGCACTAGACGTGTTTACTTGAGGATAGTCCTTGACAGAACAGACAAAACTGGTTTTCATGAATCAGGGATTTTCTGAGGAACAGATACCAGGCAAAGTGTGGCAGAAGGTTTAGATGGTCCTGTAGGATTTATATGAAGGGATATACTTATTGTGCAGTCTGGATTATGACTAAACCCTGAGGTGCTGAAGAAGTCCTGCTACCCAGAGCAGTGACTCGCACTGAAAGGAATGGCAGACTGAAAGAGATTTGCTAATGTTATTGAGGAAATTGACCGACTCTGAATGCATCAAATACCATTTCTTTTATGACAGGAATTCATTGAGGAACTCTGACAATGGCCCACATAATTGACAGTGAGGTTTTCCTGGTCTTCTCCACTTATGCCACCATTGTCATTCTCAAGATGATGTTCATGAGTTTCTTAACTGCATACTTCAGAATCACCAGAAAGGTAACAGAGGATACACATCTGAGGTGTATTAGCCTTTTAGCGGAGAACAGAATGTGGAGTATTTTAACAACACTGGCACATATTTAACAGTTATTCCACGAAGTCGAGTCGTACATGAGCTGACAGCTGACGAGGCACATAGCACCGAGTTGGCTATAAGGGCCTCTGCATGCTCTTGCGACAAGGCTTTCGCAGATAGCTTTTCGCAGACAGTTGTAATTTATCGTTGAGCGGGGAGTAATAGGCGTGCGCGATGTTATTCACCGCCACAACGCAAGGGGGCGCGAAGTCGCGAAATCGCTAGGAGTAGTTGGTGGGTGTGGTTAGTGGAGTGTTTATCCTCCGGTTACTTATAATGACTAGAACTGGAGTTGTATAGATGTACGTACTTCCTCACTTCCTCGATCAACCGCTCTTCGTGCTGCTCCATCTTCGCTCGTGTTTTTAAAAATGGCGGTCGTGAAAACAAACCAAACCGGGAAAGTAGGGAAGCGGAAGTGCGTGTACAGCGGATGTAGAGTGGACCAATCAGAGCCCTCTTGTCTGCGAGGCTTCTGCGGTGGTCACAATTTTTGGGAGGTGCGCGCAGAGCGTCTGCGAAGGTGGGGGGGCTATGCAGACGCCATCTGCGATGCCGTCTGCGAGGACTGCGTTGTCAGCATAAATTGGCCTTAAGCCATGTAGAACGAGATTGAGTGGAATAACTGTTTTATTCTATCTGCATTCACTGGATTTTGAGAAACCGAGCATTTTTATGTTTTGCAAATTCAGTAAATAAAAATTTTATACAAAATGTCTGACAAAATCACTTCCGCTTAGAATGTAAACAAGCCAGCGAAATGACTAGCAATTTGTGGAAAATGCTATAATAATAATTCTTGAAAATATATATTTTTAAAAAGATATGTTCTTACCATCAAATGCTTTTATTCCATATTTTGTTGCTTTTTTGGGGGGGGGGGGGATTTTGTGGGGATCTTTTTCTTCTTCTTATGTTTTTTTTTGGCGGTTGGCAAACCAACTAAAAGGTGCATTACCGCCACTGACTGGATTGGAGTGTAGAACAGGCGATATTGGGGGAAAAAAAACTATATTATTTTAGCTATTTCTGTTTCTTTTAAGGGCGGCACGGCGGTGTAGTGGTTAGCGCTGTCGCCTCACAGCAAGAAGGTCCCAGGTTTGAGCCCAGTGGCCGGCAAGGGCCTTTCTGTGTGGAGTTTGCATGTTCTCCGACTTTGTCTGTGTGGGTTTCCTCCGGGTGCTCTGGTTTCCCCCACAGTCCAAAGACATGCAGGTTAGGTTAACTGGTGGCTCTAAATTGACCGTAGGTGTGAATGTGAGTGTGAATGTTTGTTTGTCTCTGTGTCAGCCCTGCGATAACCTGGCGGCTTGTCCAGGGTGTACCCCGCCTCTTGCCCATAGTCAGCTGGGATAGGATCCAGCTTGCCCGCGACCCTGTAGGACAGGATAAGCGGCTACAGATAATGGATGGATGGATGTTTCTTTTAAATACTTGATAACAATTTTTGGGGTTTTGTTTTCAAGCAGAGTTTTAACTTCATCCTTAGTTGGTTCAGCAGCACGTGCCGCCATTTTGTTTTTCTCTGCTCATGGTATATGAGCTGATAGCCTAGTAGTAGAGTAGCCAATCAGATTGCACGATTGCTCATTTCCAGTGAATGTGGATAGAATAAAAAGTTATTAAATTTTTATTACTCCTGTGATTTGGTGAAGATTGTTTTTCTATCATTGTTAACCCATTTGCATACTCTAATCAAATGAAAACTCTACACTGTAAAAAAAAAAAATCCGTTGTTTTTACGGAAAAATACTGGCAGCTGTGGTTGCCAGAATAATCCTGTTAAAAATACAGTGAAATGTAAACAACATTACAGAATAACTTGTACATTTCACTGGGATTCCATGTACAATTAATGATAACTAAATGTAAATTTTACAGGTATTCAATGTACAATAATCAATACATAACTGTTAATTTTACGGATATTCATTGTACAATAAACAATGATGGAATCGGGTCGGAATCGAACCCGGGTCCCCAGATTCATGGTATGTCGACTGAGCCACAGAGAGCCTTTACTGACATTTTTTAAATTTTTTTAACAGGGCAGTGATGTAATTTTAACTATCACATTCTGTTTTAGTATTACAGTTTGTCTGTGTTTAAACTACAATTTGTAAATTCTACAAAAAAAATGATCAATTCAACATATTCTTACTGTTAAATTAACAGTGGTATTTGGTTAGGAGTTTTACAGTATATTGATGTAAATTACACACTGCTTCATTGTTTTTGTATTTACAGTTTTTTAATGTCATGATTTTACATAAATTCACTGTTAATTCTACGGACATTTTTTACAGTGTATTCTGAAACACATGAAATAGGTTTATATTGAAATATTTCTGACATGCTTGGTCATGCTGTATTTTTCATTTATTATTCTCATAAGAAGATTACTGGTTTTGGGTCAAGGCTATGTCACACTGGCAAGACAGTCACAATGGTGTTTAAAAGGAGACACCCCCCCCAGCAATTTCAAACATAAAAACATAAGGAATAACGTCCAGGTTTTGCTGTTAGCTCCTAAAAACAAAAGAGTAAGTTTAGTTTCTCACTCACCATTTCCCATTGTGCTGAAATTTAGTTCGATCTAAAATTAAATGATGGCATTGATGATAGCACGGTATTAATATGAAATTTGAAACAAATTGAAAATTGAAAGCCTCTTTAGGCAGAGGTAAAGCAAGGGCTAAATTCAGCAGGTGCCACTTTCAGATTGTAGTCACATTGCATGGTCATGTAGGAAATTGTTCACTGAAGTGAAAATAGACAAAATAACATTACGAAATAAATCATCGATACCACTGAAAGTCAGGTTAATTATACAGATTATTATGCACTTTGTTCAAGGTGGAGTTTTCCTTTAAATCAAATGGACCTCTTAATTACAGTTGAGTGCAAAAGTTTACGCACATATTCCTGACATTTCTCTTCAAACTTCCATTTCATGCTGCAGCAGCCCTGTTGTGGCAAAATTCCACGAAATTGTTTGTTATTAAAACATAAACGGGTAGTTTTGTATGGCTGATGCTAGACATGATCTTTCTTCAACTTAAACAGGCATTTTCAAACACTGAAGATACTGCCTTTGCCAAAACTCCTGAGGAGAAGAAGAAGATGCTGCGGGTCGATGATGATGTGGAACGTGTGCGAAGGTCTAATATCTCTTGATGTGTAACAAACATACAAACAAACAAAACAAAAAAAATCAAATGTGTGTCTATTGTGTGAAATTGAGCTTTGCTTTGTCTCCAGATGCCATCTGAACGACCTGGAGAACATTATTCCCTTTGTGATTGTTGGCTTGCTCTACACTCTGACAGGACCACAGCTTTCCACCGCTCTGCTCCACTTCCGCCTGTTTGTAGGGTCCCGTTTTGTACACACAATAGCGTATGTATGTGCACTGCCTCAGCCCAGCAGGGGTTTGTCTTGGATGGTAGGCATGGGCACTACTTTCTCCATGGCGTACCACGTCCTCACCACTGTACCGCGGCTGTAGGGAGAATCCCCTGAGGAACATCACCAGACACCAAAGTTCATGTCTTATCCATATACAGTACTACTTTTAATGTAGCACTGTATACATTTCCATTTTAAAATGAAATTTGTGGTGAAATTTGAGGTTTTATGTACTCTTTTATCCAATTATTTTTATCCAATATTTAGGTGTGTCAGATCAATGGGGTGAATACTTATGCAGTCACAACTTTTATGTTATTGTTTGTAAATAATTTTGATAATTATATAGAAACACCCCCCTCCCTAACACTACCACCACCACCACCACTTCAATATTATGGGCTATTTTCTATAGATTCATGATATGAATGAATGAACCATGAAGGAGGGGGCAGGAAGTTTGGAGATATATATGTAAGGGGTACAATAACACGCCAGTGGAATATAATCAAATTGTATTCATGTAATTAAACTGAAAAACCTAAAATTAGTTTTAATTTCCCTCACCTTGAGGAAATCCCAACCTTTATTTAAAAATGGTTGGCATCTCATATTCATACCTCAATGTCATATAAATATAGTTAAACATCTTGGATACCCACCCTTTCACCTCCGAACTCTTTCGTTTTTGCTGAGCAACCTTTAGATTCTCTCTGTTGGATTATTGGAATGTAACCTATTATAAAAAGATCAAAGCTGCAACAAAATTACATTATAACTGGAATATTTAACAGTTATTCCACTCAATCTCGTCGTACACGGCTTATAGCCGACTCGGTGCTACGCACCTTGTCGGTTATAAGCCGTGTATGACGAGATTGAGTGGAATAACTGTTTTATTCTATCCGCATTCACTGGATTTTGAGAAACAGAGCATTTTAATTTTAATTTTTTTGTAAATTCGAAAAATAAAACCTTTATACAAATCGTCTGATAAAATAACTTCTGCTTAAAATGTAAACAAACCGGTGAAATGACAGGAGCAATTTGTGGAAAATGCGATAATAATAATTCTTGAAAAATTAAAAAAAAGACACCATCAAATACTTTTATTCCATATTTTGTTGCTTTTTTTGTATTTTTTGGGGTTTTGTTTTCGAGTAGAGTTTTTATTTCATCCACGATTGGTTCAGCAACACGCTCTGCCATTTTGTTTTTCTCTCTTCACGGTATATGAGCTGATATCCAAGTAGTAGAGTAGCCAATCAGAGCACGCGATTGCTCATATCCAGTGAATGTTGGACAGAGTTTTATATATAGTACTCATAAATGTCATGTATTTCACATTATTTCACAGTATTAAGAAATACATAAGTGGCAAAAAAACCCCTGCTATAAACTGTTAAAAAGTGTTTGATAAACTTTATACGAACTACTTTTTTGATTAAAAATGAATAAAATCATTTGCATTGTAAGACGGCTTTAAAATGGAATTGTCTATTTATTTATCTATTTATTTATTTATCTATTTATTTATTCAGAGCCCACTGCAACTTAAAACTAAGCTTGACATACCAGAATATCTCGCCATTAAAACGTCTAGTTAACATTAGTGATGTGTTCTGTGTCCACTAGAGGGAGATGTTTGAAAACCCAATCACTGTAAACTGATCTTCATACACAAAACACAGCAGCCAGTCCAAAGATTTGATCTCATGAACTCCATGCTTTTCCCTCCTAAAGGTGCAAGTTTCAAATACCAGTTCTGTGAATCAGTGAATCATATACATGATGTTGGCATCCTGAGGGCACTTCTACCAAAAGAAATTCAGAGAAGCATATTTTTCTTCGTACAGTATATGTGATATGGCTCCAAAATTTGCCATGAAGAATGTGCTCCTGTCTGCACAATACAATACTCACCAGCCACTTTATTAGGAATACCCATACACCTGCTGTTTGATGCAGTTCTCTAACCAGCCGATCCCTTGACAGCAGCACAATGCATTAAATCACGCGGCTACGAATCAAGAGCTTCAGTTCATGTTCACTTCAAACATCAGAATAGGGAAAATTGTGATCTCAGTGACTTTCACTGTGGCATGAGTGTTGGCGTCAGATGGATTGGTTTGAGTATTTCAGAAACTGATGATCTCCTGGGGGCGGCACGGTGGTGTAGTGGTTAGCGCTGTCGCCTTACAGCAAGAAGGTCCTGGGTTCGAGCCCCGGGGCCGGCGAGGGGCTTTCTGTGCGGAGTTTGCATGTTCTCCCCGTGTCCGCGTGGGTTTCCTCCGGGTGCTCCGGTTTCCCCCACAGTCCAAAGACATGCAGGTTAGGTTAACTGGTGACTCTAAATTGACCGTAGGTGTGAATGTGAGTGTGAATGGTTGTCTATGTGTCAGCCCTGTGATGACCTGGCGACTTGTCCAGGGTGTACCCCGCCTTTCGCCCATAGTCAGCTGGGATAGGCTCCAGCTTGCCTGCGACCCTGTAGAAGGATAAAGCGGCTAGAGATAATGAGATGAGATGATCTCCTGGGGTTTTTACACACAACAGTCTGTAGAGTTTACACAGAATGGTGCGAAAAACAAAAAACACTGAGTGAGCGACAGTTCTGTGGGTGGAAAAGTCTTGTTGATAAGAGAGGGTCAGAGGAAAACTGACAGATTGGTTCGAACTGTCAGGAAGGATATAGCAACTCTTTACAACCATGATGAGCAGAAAAGCATCTCAGCATGCAACAGCAGAAGAGCACATCGGGTTCTAGTCCTGCAGCCAAGAACAGGGATCTTAGAATCAAGAACTAGTTCCTATTAAAGTGGCCGGTGAGTGTATATGCAATTATAATACAATAATAAAAGGTTCTGGTTCTCTGATCTTCATGATCTTCTGTTTGTAACAAATTAAACACTGTTATTTAATTCCAAGGCTAAAAAAAAAAAACCAAGCCATGCAGAGAGAAGCTTCTGTTAGTTTCTTTTGTGTTTTTGTCCAGATATGGAGCAATACTTCAACCAAGTTGAGCATTTTACAGTCCTGGCAGTTGAGGAACACCTCAACTTGCTCAATGATCAGTAGTTACTGATCCTCCTACTCTGTTTTTGGCATTGGAGTTCAGATGTAGATGGTCCTGGTTGTACCTGATCTTTCAGAAAACTGGTGTGAAATGTACTTTTTTTGACCCGTTTCTTAAAAAAAAAATGTGCTGCGACTTACAGCTTCATGGTAATGAATGAATGTTCAGAGAGATAGTCAGATGTACAGATGAAAACACAGATGGACTGCCTGTGCACCTCCATGCCTGTCAGAACATTTCCTCGCTCTTTGTCTCTGTATTAAGCAGACATCGTATATTTCTCAGATCTTCCCGCTGCCTTATTGTTCAGGTTATTAACTGTACAGGGGCTTAATTAGGCAGAACTTCAAAGTGGTGGCGCGGGTTGGTGCTGAGGTGCGGCAGAGATTTATATCACACAATGGCTCCCTGGCTCCTGAAAAATTAATGAATGCTTAGCCGAGATCCGACTTAGAGCCGACACTCTGCATTATAAATCAATTTGAGTTTGAGCCTTGCTGTCTGCTGCCCGCTGGACCTCGCAGCGCGGACGATTTGAGGGCACATGCTGATTGCAGGTGATGGTTCCATGGCGGCTGATTCTGAGGTAATATGTGGACTGCTGGTGCTTCATCCAGCTCAGGTTGATATGATGAAACAGGCCCCAATGTACCTCAGGCCAGTCTGTAATGGTCACAGTCAGACACACACACACTTGCTACAACCTATTAGCTTTCAATGAGGGATATGATGGAGTAGCAGTTCAAAGCTGTTCTGGCTCAGCCAGTACGTAATAGAAGTCTACATTCAGCAAATGTCACCTCAGTCAGGCTTTCTCACTATGAATAGTGTTTTATTTTTCATGTTTTTCTTATGCGCTCTGCTTCATTGTCAACCTGAAGTCTCGATTACAGCATATGACAGCTGGTAATATTTTCTAAGCTACAAATAGCTAGGTTTAGGTCGCAGTTCTGCCACCTCTGCTGTCTATGGCCAAGGGTTTAAATGTTAAATTAAATGAAGGATAAAATGTCCTCTTCTTCCTTGATGAAGGCGCCACTAGACAGGTTTGTGGATTGAGGCCCAGGTTGTACAACTGACAGTTTGAAAATACATCCAAGGACACTTGTCATGTCCTTTGTCTTTGCAGTTTAAAAAGCAAGAAATGTTTTCGAACTGCCTCCAACTAAATTGCAAAATCCATTTAAAAAAAAAAAACCCGCAAACTTCAGACGTTAGTATTTGAATTGCACAGACAGAAATCAGCTGCTCAGTCATATCGAAAAATGCCATATGCTAACTGGACTGTCAACCCACATCTGGTATAGAACATATTCCACAGGATGTTCCTCCAGGAAAACATATAAACCAAGTTCCCAGAGAGCACACAGCACTACACTCAACCCTTTCCAGTAAAACCCCGTAGGATCAGAGTGGTGTGAACTCTGCTCATATGTTTCAGGTGGAGATTAGGAGTGCTGTTATGGAGGTTGTGTTCAGCTCGGCTGGGGTCAGCAGATTGCTTATGCTGATCGCAGTGATTGGAACTCAGGTGATTAGCATAAGCAATTTAAATGGTATTGATTTAAACTCAAGGCTCCAGTAATTGAACACCCAGACCAAGCCTCCCTGTCCCCTCTCTCTCTCGCTCTCTCTCTCTCTCTCTCTCCTGTACATCTGTTCCTCTTTCAGAACTCATTTCCTTACATGGTTTTCATTGGTTCACCAGTTTTAGGATTTATTTTAATGTTTTTAAATAAACCAAATTAAATTGACTGGAGAACCAGTGAAGGGCCTGATCCCACAACACCGATAACTATACCTATAACTACAACTATACCTCTGCCTGAGTTTAGTTCCAGTCTGGAGCAGTCACACCACAACTATAATCCCAACTATAATATCGCTTGGTCCTGACACTCAGGGAAATAAATGCATGCAACGTAGGAATAGTCATGGAAGTTTTTTCCAAGTAGTAGCACATTATTTCAGGTTATACGGTACAGCTTGGGCTTCAAAACAACCCATGCACACACTCCGGTGGTTGATATAATACGGATAGGTCACGGATTATGGAAATATAATAAAAAATACGGAGTGGTTACGGATTTTAATACGGATGCTAATAATTTACGGATTGGTCACGGACGTTTCAGTATATTACAGATTGGTTACCGAGTTCATACAGATGATGCATCATGGATAAAAAATTAAGAAGTCAGAAACAATGAAATAAATTTGTACGACAGAAGTTCATAATTCAAATATTTAACCTGCATTTATATGCTTACTTTATTAATTTACTATTGATATTTCATGGAAAATCACATATTTGTGAATAAAAGATCCGTGCTTTGTATTCTATTTTTTATTTTCCGTGAATCTGTATTCCATGACTTCATGATGCAACAAGGATGTGTAAAGATGCCCGGGGAAAAATAGCACATGCTCAAACAATGTCACATGTAAACAATTTCCTGATTGGTCAGATGTTTTATCGGATCAGATTTTTCCAGGCCTGGAAAAATGGCTCCAGAAGCAATCTCACTGATACGGATAAACCCAGGCCTGGGCTATAGGTATCGTTATCGGTCTGGTGTGACCACCAACTACATAAACTGCAGGGGACTGATTTATTTATATCGTTAAAGTTATAGTTATCGGTATTGTAGGACCGGGCCTTAATAGTAATTTGATAAATAGAAGTAACAACATTCAATATCTAATTCATCATGAGATTACTGTTAGGATTGCCTAGATACAGCCACACCCCTGGAAACAAGGTTAATTAGAGCATTTAAGGCCATATTGGCTGATATCAGTGATATTATTGTGCCTTTGAGGCCTGTACAGTACAGACATCTTAGACACCGCACGTTGTTAGAAATTTTGTCTTGAGTACCTGTTTTATGGCTCTGTCTGTTCTTCCTGTGTTTGTGTGGGTTTCTGCCAGGTTCTTTGGTTTTGTCCCACCTCCCAAACACCTGCCAGTAGGTGGGTAAGCTGTACAAAATTGCCCTTAGGTGTTTATATGAGTGTGTAAATGGATGTGTATGGTGCCCTGTGATGGATTTTTGTCCCATTCAGGTTGTATTTCTGCTTAATGCCCAGTGTTCCCAGGATAGGCTCTGTATCTAACACCACCCAGCCCAGGAAACAGAGGTGATACCGACTGTATTAGTGTGTCAGTAGAAGAAAAACACACACGCATATATATATATATAGGGTGTTTAAAAAATTTTGATATTATTTGAGATGTAAATATCCCAGAAACTACATAGTCTAGGCAAATGAAACTGGACAGGCTTAATGTTGAGCAATAAGATATGGTTAAAAATCTTGGTGTTTTCATTGACAGTGAGCTAAACTTTGACAGTCACATGAAAGCAATCACTAAATCGGCATTTTATCACCTAAAAAACATTTCCAAACTAAGAGGACTTATGTCAAAAAAATGATCTGGAAAAACTTATGCATGCCTTCATCTCTAGTAGGGTTGACTACTGCAATGGCCTTTTCACAGGCCTGCCAAAAAAGACCATCAAACGACTTCAGGTGATTCAAAATGCAGAGGCTAGGGTTCTCACATGAACAAAAAGAACAGAGCACATTACTCCAATTCTAAGGTCCCTTCACTGGCTTCCAGTAAGCTATAGAATTGACTTTAAAGTATTGCTGCTGGTGTACAAATCTCTAAATGGTACAGGGCCCAATTACCTCTCTGATATGTTGCAGCGGCCGAACCCAATCAGATCTACCGGATCGCAGCAGCAAAATGTACTGGTAAAACCTGTTGTTAAAACAAAGTGTGGTGAAGCAGCTTTTAGCTACTATGCAGTACAGCTATGGAACCAACTGCCAGAGGACATTAAAAATGCTCCTGCTGTTGGCAGCTTCAAATCTAGACTAAAGACCAAGCTGTTTTCAGATGCTTTCTGCTAACTGATAAATATTGTCATCTTTACATGTTTTAAACCTTACTTAACTTTTACAGTCTCTGCATGTTTTAAACTTTACTTAACTTTTATTCTATTTTATTCTGCTGTTTTTACTGAACTTTTACTTCATTTTATTATTTTATTTATACTATTGTTTAATTCTTCTTATTTTTTTTCTCTCTTCTTCCCCATTTATTTTATGTAATTTTATTTTCTATTGTTTACTGTTTTGCTTTTACTTCTGTAAAGCACATTGAACTGCCACTGTGTATGAAATGCGCTATATAAATAAACTTGCCTTGCCTTATTCCTGAAACTTTGAATGAGAAATTAAAAAAGTATGTGGGTCCCATGAACGATTTCACAAATTTTCAATATGTGCACCACCTGAGAGACACACACACACACACACACACACACACACACACACACACACACACACACACACAGCCTTCCTCTTTGAACTTTTTGTGCCATGTCCAAATCTGCATTGCAGTTGGTGCATTTTCAGAGAATTCTCTCATAAATGTACGCAGCACAGTCTTGTTCGACTGTGTTTGAGCATACTCTAACACACAAAATGCCTTTTCTTTTCCGGTGAATGGCATTTCTAGACCTAAAAAGATAAAAACAAAAAAAAACATTACACATAAAATTTTGACCTGTTTCCACACATGCTGTTAAAATTTCAGGTCAATTGAACGAGAATTGGCAAAGTTAATAGATTGTGAAATTATATAAAATTTTTTGAAACACCCTGTATATTTGGTTTCCAAGCATTATTTTAAAACAGATTCTATGTTACAGAGAATATTACTAGACTACAAAATACATCATCAAGACTGTCTGGGATTTTAGCTGCAGAGATGAAAGAACTGTAGCAAGGAGCAGGAAACTGGAAACAACCTTGCAGCCCATTTCCTTAGGAATGGCAAACCTTGTGCACTTTCCAATGCAAAGAACTATTATTATGACTGTGATGTATGATTTGATGGTCGTTTTACTGATTACTGCTTAATGTAAGAATTATGTTGATGTTGTAATTGTTTTGAAGGCATTATAGCTTTATAGCATTTTTTAGAAGTGCCGAAAACCTTTGCAAGATACTGTATTTGTTTAAACTGTACATATTCTACCATGGTATGTTACTTACAAATTTTATTAATTCTATAGCATATATATATGTTTGTGTGTGTGTGTGTGTGTGTGTTTGGCATGTAGCTGCCATGATGATGCTCTAAGCTGCCATTGCTTATTATTCATGCTAGGTACACACAGGCAAAATCTGGACATTAAACATGTATTGGCTGATCAAATACATTTGAGAAAAGTGGATAATTTGTGGAAATGAGATTTTTTTTCCCTCAGAATCATTCCATTTGCATGTCACGTCTGGGTCTCCCATTTCATTAAAAAAGCATGGACAAAGCTGTTGAACTGCTCCTCGGTGTAACTCATCGGAACAAGTATAATTAAAGAAAACACTATTTCATCAGAAACTCTGACCAGATAACTCTTCCCAAATGTAATAACCCTCAAATTTACTCAACTTTCTTTAAATCGAAGGCGTAAATTAGCTGATGGTCATAATTTTGCATTTAGATAACATTGACTGAATATAGCGAGGTGGGAAACAGGACAAAACACAGCACTAATGTCATTTCCTTTTATGAAAGGTCCATCAAAATAGGCATTGCGTTATCTGTGAGAATCCACTGACAGTGCCATTATGCTGAGTTATATTTGGTGCTCTGATCAATTAATGAATAGAGAAATGTCCACATGGGAGAACAAGCTGATGCATTCTTCATTTTCCTCCGACGCTCCTCCGGAGAGTGTGCAAATTTCATGTTTTAATATTTTAGCGCTCCGTCTTAGCTTTAGACTTCTCTCCAGGTAACACACTAGATCATCCTGACATTCCAAAGTACTAAAACCTTTGGAATAAAGTGTTTTTTATTCGGTTCTATTAACATAATTTATGCTTGTCAGAGAGCCCACCTAGGTAGAAGTCGAATGGGGGGGTACCATCATATTTCATCCCTTCCTCCAAGTATGTGTGTGTGTGTGTGTGTGTGTGTGTGTGTGTGTAAGATAGAAAGAGAGAGAGAGAGAGACGGAGACAGACAGAGCGCGAGCGAGAGAAACAGACAAGATAACAGCTGTCATGAGATGTGAAGTAGACATTCGACTTCATTACTCAACCTTGAAACATTGATGAGGAAGAGAATGGACTCAAATGAGAGCCAGCCATCACTATTTGGGTGCCTGGTAACAGTGAACAGCACTTGCTCTTCTGTGAGATACACATTCTCGTAATTCTTCAGCACGACTGAGATTCTATCATGCCTTTAATCAGAGGCTTGGTAATTGGGTGGTTTTCAGTAAAAGCCTCTTTGACCATGAAGACATCACTAATGCAAAGCTACTGAGAATTCCACCACTGAAATAGCCTGCCATGGTTTTCAGCCAGCTGTGGCACATGTCTCTAGATTGCCAGCCTAAGCGACGGAGGCTCTATCCATAGACTGACTAATATATTGTATACTTACAATCACTCTGGAATTGTTGACACCCTTCAACCAAAACTGTGAATTAAATTATCCATCCATCCATTATCCGTAGCCGCTTATCCTGTGTAGGGTTGCAGGCAAGCTGGAGCCTATCCCAGCTGACTATGGGCAAAAGACGGGGTACACCCTGGACAAGTCGCCAGATCATCACAGGACTGCCACACAGAGACAAACAACCATTCACACTCACATTCACACCTACGGTCAATTTAGAGCCACCAATTAGCCTAACCTGCATGTCTTTGGACTGCGGGGGAAACCGGAGCACCCGGAGGAAACCCACGCAGACACGGGGAGAACATGCAAACTCCGCACAGAAAGGCCCCCATTGGCCACTGGGCTTGAACTCTGAACGTTCTTGCTGTGAGGTGACAGTGCTAACCACTACACCACCGTGCCACCCTGAATTAAATTATATACACAATAATTCAAATTTTCCACAACAATCAACACAAAAGATACAGATGGATGTTGACCTGAGAACATTTACATGAGCAGCTAAAAATATCATTAAGGATCATCTGGATTCATTCATTCATTCATTCATTCATTCAAAAAAGCAATCACTTTTTCCTGGGCAGGGTCACGGTGGGTTCCTGAGCCTGTCCCAAGGAACACTGGGTGTAAAATGGGAACACACCAGTCCATTGCAGAGCACCACACACCCACATTCACACAATCATGTACACAGGGAGAATATCCAAAACATTTTAGACAAATTGGTTGATTAAAACTACCAGACTCTTTAGTGAAAGCTAAAAGTCTAACTTGTGAGACCCCTGTATTGCTGACACATCATTAGATGCTTACTATTGTTTGCAAGCATTGTTAATTTAATGTTAATCATTAACATTTACAATTCCAATCAGGTTTTGCAGTACATATTTAAATAATATTAGCTGGCGTTGAGTGGTATATCAGATATACTCCATTCAGTTACCATGATATTGAATGAGTCGAAGATGAGTTCTAGCTGAATGGAATATATCTGATATACCACGAAAAAAAGCCAGCCAATATTATTATTATTATTATTATTATTATTATTATTATACGTACACATTCCTTTTGGGTGTTCAATGCGTCTTTCTTTTCAAAATTCTCTCAAAATCTTTTGTATTTAACAAAGCCAATGTGGCGGCCATGTTTGTTTATGGATTGTCAAAGTCGCTCGCTAGCACGGAAGTTTTACATCTCTGATGTGTCTCTTTTCCAGTTTTTTGATGTCCACTGGTATGTTTTTCTCTTGTAAATATGCATCACGAATACCTAATGAAGTTTTGATAGCCTTTCGGGTGTTCAGCGCATCTTTCTCTTTCCCTGCGAACAAATAAATGCTTCTGTGCATACGCAGCAGAAAACTCTCTCATTGAATATTCGCATCAGCTCCAACATGTGACATCATGTTGTCTTGACAACCATGCAATATCATAAAGCATATTCAACGCTCATTCTCCATTGGGAAGATTGACGTAATACATGTAGGATAAGTGATATGCTAACAATTTTGCATGCTATCGAACCAAACGAATGGAACCTGCTAGAAGGGAATAGAACACGTTTTTATTCTATTGAAAAAGTGTCCTGTATGTATAATAATCTACACTACAGTAGGAATAAGCTGGAATAGGTCTGTAATTGCACTTGAACTTACCTTAACCGTATCATAATTAGCACTTGTAGAGTGTCCAGAGAGAATAACATGTGGCATGTGTGTGATTTAGTTGGCAATATTGTTGTATTGATTTGAGCAAATTAGTTTTTACACCATTTTATTTGTGTCAACACGCCGTGCAGAAGAAGCCTATATTCTGCTGCTCCTGTAACACCAACATCAACATGCTTCATGAGCCCACTGGGCCTGTCTACATCACACACGAGCCCTTGTCGTGTAGTAAAGGTCTAAAGATCCCCATGATTTAGCCTTGTTCCCAATACTAACTGATTGTGTGTGTATGTGTGTGCACGAACATTTGGAAATCTAGGTGTATAAAAGTGAATCACTGTTCACTGTGTTATAGTTGAGATTTAAACCTTAATTTCATTAATTTAGTGGTATCATTTTGAAGTATTGTTTCCTGAAGGGCAAGAAAGAAAAAAAATGCAGAACATAACCTTTCCTTTACATATTTAAATCAACAGACACCAAGTAAGATATACTCATCACATAAAAAAATAGTGAATTAAACACACTGAACAGCATTGGATGAATAGGTGAGCGTTTTCTCCATAGAGTGAACTGGAGTTATTCAGAGTGGCTGTTTGGAGCTCCACTGTGTCCTGAAGGAAAATCAATAACCAAGAGGCAAGCTAATTAACTGCAAATCATTTAACCCTGTCTCAGCAGTACATGAAATGTGGCCATTATGAGTAGCAGAGTTAATAATAGATAAATCTGCCTCCTTTTATGAATGAAATAAAAATCTACCTCTCATAATATAAAGAGTAAAGCAGACTGGGATTTCAATCATGTTGGAAATATGGACTCGTTCCATCCTTGAAATTCCTGCCAGGACAGTAAACATGTGGTTTAGCAGATAGGAAGCAGGCCATAATCACCAGGATAGTGATGCTGCTCAGGGCGCTTCCATGATCGGGGTGCCATTACATTTACATGTACAAATGTGTATGTTAATATAAAAGAAATGTTAAAAACAGGTAAAGTGTTCAGAAAAATCTACGTACATGTTTCAAACCTATAAAATCTACAGTGCTGCCCTAGTCACACTCCAATTTCACTTGAGTTTGAAATCTCATTATCTCTAGTCGCTTCATCCTGTTCTACAGGGTCGCAGGCAAGCTGGAGCCTATCCCAGCTGACTACGGGCGAAAGGCGGGGTACACCCTGGACAAGTCGCCAGGTCATCACAGGGCTGACACATAGACACAGACAACCATTCACACTCACATTCACACCTACGGTCAATTTAGAGTCACCAGTTAGCCTAACCTGCATGTCTTTGGACTGTGGGGGAAACCGGAGCACCCAGAGGAAACCCACACGGACACAGGGAGAACATGCAAACTCCACACAGAAAGGCCCTCGCCGGCCATGGGGCTTGAACCCGGACCTTCTTGCTGTGAGGCGACAGCACTAACCACTACACCACCGTGCCGCCCTGAGTTTGAAATATGATCGTTAAAATATTTCCAAAGAATAGAATAGAATGCCTTTATTGTCACTGCACAAATGTACAATGAAATTTAGTTCACCACAGGAGAGCAAAGCCGCTGCATACGTACGCGCTGCCACTCTTGGGCACTTCAGCCCAAGGCCGTCCTATATTAACCTAACCTAAGTGTATTATTTTTAAAATAATGTGTGAATCCATATATCGCGTGATGAAAAATGTACATTCACAACCTCATAACTCAGCAATGTAAGCTGAACACATTAACCCCTCTAAAATATTTGCGATATTTCACAAGTCACACTGTCAAAAGGAAGTTACATCATCTAAATTTCCTGACATTCTTGGAAGAAGAAAAGTAAGTACTCTCATTTATTTACAATGATAATACGATATTGCCTGACAAGGTCACTTTGAATGTACTGTTACCTAAAGTATAGACTGAAAATACATTTGTTAATAATTATAGTAATTTTAAATGTAAAATATTAAATTATTATACAACCCCAATTCCAAAAAAGTTGGGACAAAGTACAAATTGCAAACAAAAATGGAATGCAATAATTTACAAATCTCAAAAACTGATATTGTATTCACAATAGAACATAGACAACATATCAAATGTCGAAAGTGAGGCATTTTGAAATTTCATACCAAATATTGGCTCATTTGAAATTTCATGACAGCAACACATCTCAAAAAAGTTGGGACAGGGGCAATAAGAGGCTGGAAAAGTTAAAGGTACAAAAAAGGAACAGCTGGAGGACCAAATTGCAACTCATTAGGTCAATTGGCAATAGGTCACTAACATGACTGGGTATAAAAAGAGCATCTTGGAGTGGCAGCGGCTCTCAGAAGTAAAGATGGGAAGAGGATCACCAATCCCCCTAATTCTGCGCCAACAAATAGTGGAGCAATATCAGAAAGGAGTTCGACAGTGTAAAATTGCAAAGAGTTTGAACATATCATCATCTACAGTGCATATCATCATCAAAAGATTCAGAGAATCTGGAAGAATCTCTGTGCGTAAGGGTCAAGGCCGAAAAACCATACTGGGTGCCCGTGATCTTCGGGCCCTTAGACGGCACTGCATCACATACAGGCACGCTTCTGTATTGGAAATCACAAAATGGGCTCAGGAATATTTCCAGAGAACATTATCTGTGAACACAATTCACCGTGCCATCCACTGTTGCCAGCTAAAACTCTATAGTTCAAAGAAGCCATATCTAAACATGATCCAGAAGCGCAGACGTCTTCTCTTGGCCAAGGCTCATTTAAAATGGACTGTGGCAAAGTGGAAAACTGTTCTGTGGTCAGACGAATCAAAATTTGAAGTTCTTTATGGAAATCAGGAACGCCGTGTCATTCGGACTAAAGAGGAGAAGGACGACCCAAGTTGTTATCAGTGCTCAGTTCAGAAGCCTGCATCTCTGATGGTATGGGGTTGCATTAGTGCGTGTGGCATGGGCAGCTTACACATCTGGAAAGACACCATCAATGCTGAAAGGTATATCCAGGTTCTAGAGCAGCATATGCTCCCATCCAGACGACGTCTCTTTCAGGGAAGACCTTGCATTTTCCAACATGACAATGCCAAACCACATACTGCATCAATTACAGCATCACGGCTGTGTAGAAGAAGGGTCCGGGTACTGAACTGGCCAGCCTGCAGTTCAGATCTTTCACCCATAGAAAACATCTGGTGCATCATAAAATGGAAGATACGACAAAAAAGACCTAAGACAGTTGAGCAACTAGAATCCTACATTAGACAAGAATGGGTTAACATTCCTATCCCTAAACTTGAGCAACTTGTCTCCTCAGTCCCCAGACGTTTACAGACTGTTGTAAAGAGAAAAGGGGATGTCTCACAGTGGTAAACATGGCCTTGTCCCAACTTTTTTGAGATGTGTTGTTGTCATGAAATTTAAAAATCACCTAATTTTTCTCTGGGTTTCCTCCAGGTGCCCCGGTTTCCCCTACAGTCCAAAGACATGCAGGTTAGGCTAATTGGTGGTTCTAAATTGACCGTAGGTGTGAATGTGAGTGTAAATGGTTGTGTGTCTCTATGTGTCAGCCCTGCGATGACCTGGTGACTTGTCCAGGGTGTACCCCGCCTCTCACCCATAGTCAGCTGGGATAGGCTCCAGCTTGTCTGCGACCCTACACAGGGTAAGCGGTTATGGATAATGGATGGATATATGAATTTTAAAAAATTCAGAATGTCCTTAATGTTCTCGTGTCATTAGCATGCACATTAATTAGCATTAACATGTACAAAACTCAAATCTGAACCATTTAAGAACAGCAAAGTGCAGCAATTATCAGCAAAGAAAAATGAGAAATTGCTGTCTGGTATGGGTTAGGGTTAATACTTTTTCCATCCATTATCTGTAACTGCTTATCCTGTGCAGGGTCGCAGGCAAGCTGGAGCCTATCCCCAGCTGACTATGGGCGAGAGGCGGGGTACACCCTGGACAAGTCACCAGGTCATCGTAGGGCTAACGCATAGAGACACACAACCATTCACACCCACATTCACACCTACGGTCAATTTAGAGTCACCAGTTAACCTAACCTGCATGTCTTTGGACTGTGGGGGAAACCGGAGCACCCGGAGGAAACCCACGCGGACACGGGGAGAACATACAAACTCCACACAGAAAGGCCCCTGTCGGCCGCTGGGCTCAAACCCAGAACCTTCTTGCTGTGAGGCGACAGTGCTAACCACTACACCACCGTGCCGCCGGTTAAAACTTTTTTAATGGTTAAATGCATGCTTTCTTAGATTCACTTTTGAAAAATTATTTTTAATAAATGTTTTTTAAAATATTCATATTATTTTTATTTTAAAGATTTACATCATAGAATCACATCCATAAGCTTTAAAGGGAAACTAAAGTCATTTTTAAACTTGCTTTATTTCTTAATTAACGTGTTATTCAATTACGTTTTTGGTTTTAGTAACCTTATATCGTGACTTGTATCGGCAACTAATTGCAATTAAATATTATACTTATCGGCCTATTCGGTTTTTAGCCATGTTGAATTTAGTTCGTTTGGTCCAGGCAGGCGTCGCTTATCCGCGTGATCTTCATGAGACTTGTGCGAGACTTTGAAATGTGAAGTGTCAGCCAGGTGTCAGTGCCGCCATTTTGAAAACTGTTTTCCAAATGAAATATTGCACAAAAATGAGTTTAAATGATGATTACTGCCTACTTTTTCAAACTTTCCTGATTGCTATCAAAACAAACAAAACTTCCGGCTTGATTACGTCAGCATTCGAAAGAGAGCGCGCGCGTCTTTTGATAACGTTGGCAGATGTTGGTCACTTTGATTTCCGCTGTACGTTTTACTTCTGTCCTACGATGTCTTGCACAGGTCTCAACGAATCTCGTTTACAGCCATTGCTTTGACATATGGACTGATATATTACACAGCATAGTTCAAACACTCATAACTTGCTATAGCAGTGACAAAATAGCTATCAGAAATGCATTCCTATATTTAATAAAATGAGAAATAGAATTTTGATAAAAAAAATTTGCCTTCAGGTCTCCTTTAAATGCATTTTATTAGATATAATATAGTTCTGGCAGTCAGTCAGTATTCAAGTATCGCCACTGGCCCGATGCAAACTCTACACCCAATGTTTTGATGCATTCTTGACATAGCTGAAAAGATGAACCTGTAAAAACTCCAAAGTTCAGTTTGAGACTGGGGAGCCAGGGAAAGAGGGAGATGGAGACACAGTGCAGAACGTCCAAACAGAGATTTATTTGGTGTGCATATACTGGGCTCTCCCTCACCCTGTGGCACTTGACAATCAATAATTGAACAGACCGAGGATAATAGCTTCCACACACACACACACACACACACACACAGACTGTGTTTTTCCCCCAGCACACAGGAACATAGAAGAAATTCATTTGCTTGAATACCAAGCAGAACATCTCAGTGGTCTGCACATTAACGTGTGTCCATACTGATTTGCATAGTCATGGCTTTAAAACAAGTCAGTTATGCTCTCGAATTCTTCGTTTTTATACATCCAGTACATCGTAGCCATCTTGGCAGCACTACGTTATGGTTTCAAAAATGGCCAGAGCTGCAGCTTTTCCTTTAAACCCTTTCCACCACCTTGGCTAATGGTCGCTTTAATGGTGACTTGGGTTTAGTCAAGTGCAATAGTACGCTCTGGCTCCAGCTGTGCAAATCGTGACACAAACAATGGCAGAATTTCTTCCTGGAGATCAATTGGCAGCTACTCAGAGAGGAGAGAGGCAGGTGATGATGGCATGCCGTTAAGTGCACAGCTTGCGAAAGCCTCCCGGAGCTGCGAAAAAGGCTCCATTATTTTAGGGTAAAGAGGGGTGAAATGCAGAGAGGCACTTTTCCACTGTGAGTTGGACTTAATGCAGTGCAAATGGGCTTGAGTGCGTTATCACCTTTGGGCTTGATGCACTGACAGTCATAGCACACTTTTCTCCCCCAATGTACCCCTGCTCTCTTAGTGCATACAATCAACAATGGCTGCAAGATTGTGTAACTACACTCTGTCCATTGTTTGCAAAATCACCAAAAGCTGTGTAATTTATTGACATCTGAACATTCAGGGAAATATATATATATATATATATATATATATATATATATATATATATATATATATATATATATATATATATATATATATATATATATATTTTTACCAAACAAAAATCTTTTAAGTATTAAAAGTGGATTTTTTTTAACCTGTCCCAGCCCACTCTAACTACATTTTACCTTGAATTATAACTTCAAAAATTCTTCAAAAATTATTCACTTAAGTTCTTATTATTTGTTGCATCACTCTGTGAATCCATTTAACATCTCAAGCTTGAAAAATCCCATCCTTTTCCATGAGTCATCCATTATATAGTATAACAAATGCATATTTTAGTTTACCGCAACATTCACTCAGCCCTGTTACACGAACACGTTCACCTTTTGAAATATTTGGAAGTGACACGCTCAACAGGATGTTGCATCATGAGAAGAAGAAGAAAAGTACGTTTGCAAACTTTATTTTCTGTCATACCGAGTCACTCTTTGAAAGTGCAACCGTTTCCCAAAAATAGATCTTTCGACTGTCTTTAATGCTTTCATGCCATTAGCGTGGCTGCTAGTAAACATAGTTTGCTAATTCTGTGCTAAAATACTCAACCCTGTTCCTCATTTAAGAGAAAAAATGCAGACAAAAAAAAAAACAAAAACCTTGGAACAAAAAATTAGATTGTTGACTGGGATGGGTTTTTAATGATTAATGCATTTTTTTTTTAGGTTCAATGTTAAAAAATGGTTTTTATTTAAGTTACATTTTTATAAGTTAGGGTTTAAATGGAGCTCCAATTGTAGAATCACCCACATAATGCATGTTCGAGGCTGTGTGTTGAGCAAAACCATGTATAAATGTTAGAAATTATTGCTGTGAACTCAAAATGAAGGAGAAGAGAAGAGAGTGAGAGAGCATAGTTATATTCCGTGTGCTTATTTCTTTACTTCTCACCAACCTTGGCAGCGAGTCCAGGGTACAGGGCAGGAGATTAATTTTTGACGATGCGATCGATCGAGGGAGAATTTTTTTCACCTCCCTCCCATCTCCCTGACACAGACACATCTAATTTGCTGCTTATCTTATACTTATTGAGTTTTGAGCATTGTTAAATCATACCTTTCAGCTGTTTAATTTCACCTAGCGCCTCTGCCTGCAGCCCCCCCACATGTACACAAACACTTTATATCTCCCCCGCCCTCAAAAACAGGCGAAGAGGGAACGAGAAAACGAGGCACCCAAGGGGTGATGAGAACCGTTCTCCTTCTAATACAACCTCCACCTCCCTTTCTAGCTCACTTTCATGGCTGAGGAGCCTCTTATGAAATGCTGATGTGGATTCCCCCTCCTCTCCTCTCTCTTCGTTCGCCCTCTCTCTTTCTCTACCTCAGGTCTTTCTTCTCCATCTCTTCCCCGTGGCAATAGATCAGATTTCCTCTGGGGAAATCATTACTTGGCATCATTACCATCTCCAACACTTTTATCTACTGGGCCTTGTTTCCACCTCATCACTTGATTAAGTTGAGGGAGGAGAGCTGAGGAGAAAGAGGGAAAGAGAGAGAAACTTAAATGCCAAATGTAATAAATAGGCCTTGAAGGACCCTTTTGATTGGGTGCTGTTTGGGTGCCAGGCTCGTTATTTATTGTCCAGTATTACCTTTAGCCCTAAACACACACACACACACACACACACACACACACACACACACACACACACACACACGCGCGCGCACAACATATCATAGGTGAAGATTATGCCTAGCAGATGTTCATTCTCTCTTTTAATTAGCAGTAGTAATAAATGTCGTGGCCTGCTGATTTGGTATATGCCATTTGTTCCAAACAGACCTCATTAGCTCTTGCTGAGCCCAAATTTTCTTTCAAATATTTTGCAAGCAGGAGTTTAACATTAAATTACAAAACATTGTAAATCATGAACGTTGTTCATCATGTATAGTGATTGTAAATGTTTAGGCGCTGTTATATTTAAGAATATTTCATGTCATGAGAAATTCATAAACTTTCCTATTGCTGGGCTTCAGTCACGTGACTTTTCTTAGCAGTTTTACCGGAAGTGAAATACCTGGTGTTCTAAACAGCTGCCGTAGTGCAAACAACTAGTGATACCTTATCAGAGTACGCTCATAATCTAGAAGCCACTGCTTGCTTTAGATATATTCAGAAGATTGCTATGTGCAATGGAATCGACCCCTACAGTCTAGGAAAGAAGGATTTCTCATACGATCTGGAAACTACCCTTCAGTCGAGTTCCCTGACATCTCGAACTATCTGGTGTTGCAGACGTCCTTCTACACCGCAAAACAGATGAAAGCGTGGAAGAGTATGGAGGCTTACAACTTTTTTGCATGTGGCTGGGTAAAGGACCTCGCTATCAAGTCGCTGCCGAATGAATCCTGTATTGTTTTTGTCTGTGTAAGTATGTTTTTTTTAAGCTTTTCGTTCGCGTCTTTACAACGAAGCGCTGCAAGTTGAAGTGTAAACAAACAACAATTCGCTTGATTCTCACTTGTATTGGCTCTTATCTCTCAGGTAAATCATTCACAAAGATCATCAGAAACCCCTTTAAAGACCTGGATCTTAGGCTACGTTTACACTAGACCGTATCTGTCTCGTTTTCTTCGCGGACGCACTGTCCGTTTACATTAACCCCCCTGAAAAAGCGGGGAAACGGGAATCCGCCAGCGTCCACGTATTCAATCTAGATCGTATCAGCTCCGGTGCTGTGTAAACATTGAGAATACGCGAATACGCTGTGCTGAGCTCTAGCTGGCGTCTCATTGGACAACGTCACTGTGACATCCACCTTCCTGATTCGCTGGCGTTGGTCATGTGACGCGACTGCTGAAAAACGGCGCAGACTTCCGCCTTGTATCACCTTTCATTAAAGAGTATAAAAGTATGAAAATACTGCAAATACTGATGCAAATACTGCCCATTGTGTAGTTATGATTGTCTTTAGGCTTGCCATCCTTCCACTTGCAAGTAATAAGTGATCTGCGCTGGGATCTCACACACAGCGGCTCAGTCCCGAATCGTGGCTTGTTCACTTCACTCGCGCGCTCTGTGAGCTGCGCAGGGCCGGAGTGCGCACCCTCCAGAGGGCACTCGCTGTTCAGGGCGGAGTGATTTGGAGCGCAGGATGCCTGCGGAGCCGAGCGTATCCGCGTATTGGTGTTGCTGTGTGCACGGCTAACGGTTTTAGTGTAAACGCGAATCGTTTTAAGAACGTTAATCTGATGATCCGCTGATTCGACGTAATGTAAACGTAGCCTTAGTTAAACAAGACGGAGAAGTGATCACGGCGCATTGTAACTGTATGGCTGGGAAAGAATTTTGTCGTGACCTTCATGCATATGGACTTTGTGAGGAGTAAACAAAGAAACAGCTGGGGACTTCAGGGCTTCATGACTAAAAAAGTAGCGTAAAATAACGACACATAGCAAGAAAAGTACTTGGAAAACACTAAGGACATAGCTGAAAGGGATATACAAACCTTTTACCAAGTGATCACTGCAAGCTAGAGCATGCTTCGACTCGGCTCCCTTCGATTTCAGTGAGAGGTTCAAAAGCCACCTTTCTCGACGTCTTTTTATGAAATTCTGCGTTTGTTCACCCTTTTTTATTAGTTCATGGGGAACCCTGAAGAAACTTTTATCAGTTTTACGGTTTGATCAATTCGAACAACCTAAAACAACGCAAGTATAAGGTATTTTTCATGTGCGCAGTGTACCTTCTTCATACGAACGCCTTGTCAACTGAGCTTTGGTAGACCACCAGCTAAAGTTTTGAATAACTAATGAGGCGGATGTGACATCATGTGAAACCCAGCAATTGTACTGCGTGTTGGTCAATCCAGTGAGTGCTGTCAAACAAACAAACAAACAAACAAACTCTTTTTATGTTGCCAGAGAGAAGCTACCAGCTGTAGTCAATCATGATCACTAACAGGAGGTTAAGAGGTCTTAGCCTTGGCAAGTGAAAAGACATTTCAGAACGTTCAGCACCACAGAATTAATAATCTAAGTGGGAGTCTTTTTGATTTTTATGTGGGAGTAAATTTTTTAGCCTGTTTGTATAATTTTGACCCTGGGTTGACGTCAGTAAACCCAAAAGAAATTAAAACTTGTGCACAAAATCCTCATCTCATCTCATCTCATCTCATCTCATTATCTCTAGCCGCTTTATCCTTCTACAGAGTCGCAGGCAAGCTGGAGCCTATCCCAGCTGACTACGGGCGAAAGGCGGGGTACACCCTGGACAAGTCGCCAGGTCATCACAGGGCTGACACATAGACACAGACAACCATTCACACTCACATTCACACCTACGGTCAATTTAGAGTCACCAGTTAACCTAACCTGCATGTCTTTGGACTGTGGGGGAAACCGGAGCACCCGGAGGAAACCCACGCGGACACGGGGAGAACATGCAAACTCCACACAGAAAGGCCCTCGCCGGCCACGGGGCTCGAACCCGGACCTTCTTGCTGTGAGGCGACAGCGCTAATCACTACACCACTGTGCCGCCCGCACAAAATCCTTTTTTTTTTTAATTAAATATATTAAATGTGCACTTTGTACAACCATTCTGTCACAGAAAATGAACAGTTCAAAGAAATCACTGAAAGCCCAATATTGCCATGACATTCATGTTCAAGTACAGTAACAGTCAAAAGTTTGGACACATTTTCTAATTCAATATTTTTGCTTTATTTTTATTAATTAAAAGCCACTTTATGTCTTAAAGTAATGATGGGTGTTGTTTCCCTTTACTTATTTGAGCAGTTTGTGACATAATATGGATTACTACAGTTGTGGAATAGAGCTATTTAACAGTTATTCCACGAAATCGAGTCATACATGAGCTGATAACCGACAAGACGCATAGCACCGAGTTGGCTATAAGCCATGTACGGCGAGACTGAGTGGAATAACTGTTTTATTCCATCCACATTCACTGGATTTTGAGAAACTGAGCATTTTTATTTTTATTTTCTGCAAATTCGATAAATAAAAACTTTATACAAAACGTCCAACAAACTCATTTCCACTTAGAATGTAAACAAACCGGCGAAATGACAGTAGCAATTTGTGTAAAACGCTTTTATAATAATTCTTGAAAAATAAAAAAAGATACGTTCTTACCATCAAATACTTTTATTCTATATTTTTGTTGCTTTTTTGTATTGGGGGGGTGTTTTCAAGTAGAATTTTTATTTTGTCCTCAGTTGGTTCAGTAACACGCTTTGCCATTTTGTTTTTCTCTACTCACAGTATATAAGCTGATAGCCTGGTAGTAGAGTAGCCAATCAGAGCGTGCAATTGCTCATATCCAGCAAATGTGGATAGAATAATTACTGTTCGATTTCAAATACATTAAGAAGGTTAGAAATTGCACTAATTAACTTTTGATGAGGCAGAGCTGTTAATTGAAAAGCATTCCAAGTGACTACCTCATGAAGCTGGTTAAGATAATGACAAAAGTGTGCAAAGTGTCATCAAGGTAAACGCTGGCTACTGTGAAGAATCTAAAATATGAAACATATTTTGTTTTTTAACACTTTTTTTGCTTACCACATAATTCCATACATGTTCCATGTGTTATTTCATAGTTTTGGTGTCTTCAGTTTTGTTCTACAATGTAGAAAACAGTCAAAATATAGAAAAACCTATGAATGAGTAGGGTGTCCAAACTTTTCACTGGTACTGTATATAAACTTATGAACGCTACTGTAGATTAAAAAAGGTGATGCGGTTGGATTTTATTGGAATTTATATGAATTAAGTTGTAAGAAAAGGTGCAAATACTGATTTGTAACCTTATACTTAACCTTCATGTTATTATATATTCATCAGAAATGTTCAAATTTGCAAATGTGATTCGCTATTGATTTATTCACAATTATAATAGGAACAGATCGAGGAATGCTTCATATGAATGCGCTTGCAATACATTATGTAGCATACAAAATACATTTTATACCAAAGTGCTGTTAGATTCTCGTATCAGAAGGTGTCGATCAATTTCTTGTAACATCAGATCTGACTGCAGTTCCAGCTATGCTTTTTATATTAAAGTGCTTGTTCTACTACATTATTGTTTCTATAGTAACAGCTCATTCACAGAGACTGCTGGTGATGGCGGTGGTATGGTGTGTGCGCCACATAATCTAAGGCTAATAATAAATAGATTTTTAAATGCTGGTATATAACAAAGAAATATATAATTATCAGTTATTCCATGAAATCGAGTCGTACATGAGCTGATAGCCGATGAGGCTTGTAGCGTTGAGTTGGCTATAAGCCGTGTACGACGAGATTGAGTGGAATAACTGTTTTATTCGATCCAAATTCACTGGATTTTGAGAAACAGAGCACTTTTATTTTTTGCAAATTCAATAAATTAAAAACGTTATACAAAACGTCTGACAAAATCATTTCCACTGATAGCCGACGAGGCGTGTAGCGTTGAGTCGGCTATAAGCCGTGTACGACGAGATTGAGTAGAATAACTGTTTTATTCGATCCACAGTCACTGGATTTTGAGAAACAGAGCACTTTTATTTTTTGCAAATTCAATAAATTAAAAACGTTATACAAAACGTCTGACAAAATCATTTCCACTGATAGCCGACGAGGCGTGTAGCGTTGAGTCGGCTATAAGCCGTGTACGACGAGATTGAGTAGAATAACTGTTTTATTCGATCCACAATCACTGGATTTTGAGAAACAGAGCACTTTTATTTTTTGCAAATTCAATAAATTAAAAACTTTATACAAAATGTCTGACAAAATCATTTCCACTGAGAATGTAAACAAACCGACGAAATGACAGGAGCAATTTGTGAAAATGCTACAATAATTATTCTTGAAAAATAAAAAAAGATATGTTCTTACCATCAAATACTTTTATTCCATATTTTGGTAGCTTTTTTTTTTTGTATTTTGGGGGTTTTCTTTTTGTTCTTCTTCTTTAGGGTTTTTTTTTGGTGGTTGGCAAACCAACTTAAAGGTGCATTACTGCCACCAACTGGGCTGGAGTGTAGAACGGCATTATTGGGGGGAAAAACTATATTCTTTTTGCTATTTCTGTTTCTTTTAAATACTCGACAACAATTTTTGGGGTTTTGTTTTCGAGTAGAGTTTTTATTTCGTCCTCAGTTGGTTCAGCAACACGTTCTGCCATTTTGTTTTTCTCTACTCACCGTATATAAGCTGATATCCTAGTAGTAGAGCACACGATTGCTCATATCCAGTGGATAGAATAATTGTTATGTCTCATCTCATCTCATTATCTCTAGCCGCTTTATCCTGTTCTACAGGGTCACAGGCAAGCTGGAGCCTATCCCAGCTGACTACGGCCGAAAGGCGGGGTACACCCTGTACAAGTCGCCAGGTCATCGCAGGGCTGACACATAGACACAGACAACCATTCACACTCACATTCACACCTACGGTCAATTTAGAGTCACCAGTTAACCTAACCTGCATGTCTTTGGACTGTGGGGGAAACCGGAGCACCCGGAGGAAACCCACGCGGACACGGGGAGAACATGCAAACTCCGCACAGAAAGGCCCTCGCCGGCCACGGGGCTCGAACCCGGACCTTCTTGCTGTGAGGCGACAGCGCTAACCACTACACCACCATGCCGCCTAATTGTTATGTAATTGAATAATTGTTGATATAGTGAGGTATTCTGTTCGACGATATTTATTTAACATTTATGAAAGGAGTCTTGAGTGTTAGCGTTTTGTAACTGTTAGAAAGTTTTCTGGCATGAAGGAGGCGTCCGGACTTTCTGGTCTCTCCATAACATAAGCTGTTTTTTTTGGTCATTAACATCGAGAGAGAGCGAGAGAGAGAGAGAGAGAAATCAAGGCAGGAAAGGGAAGACATATCTATAGCTGTTATAATGTAAGTGAAGACAGGAACTGACTCAAAAGTTTAAACTGTAAACAGTAAAAAGTGCAACTTTTTTCTTCATTAAAAGATTAAAAATAGTAAGTGTCAGGAAATCCTTGGCACGGGATTTCTTTTCCTATAACAGCATAGTCCGTTATGTGGTATTCTTCATGCACAGTTATAGACTGACACCATAACAATTTATACTCGTGCTTTATATTAACTTTATGAAGTCATACCTTTATACCATATAAAGTGTTATGCATGCAAATAGAGCTACTACTGAACAATCATATAGGTGTGTGACAGGCATTACAAGATATTATGTGTGCTCTGAAATACAGCTTTAACAAATGAGTTTATAATGCATTATGAATCCAGAGTTCATAGAATGCTTAGATAATCAATAAGTCAAAGTGCAGAATTATTCACGCTGTCTGAGAACTGCTACATAATATATTCATGTGAAAAACCTTTTATTGTTTAATATTAGACTCCTCTTATACAAGCACCTAAGAAACACTCACTCAGTTTTTTTCAGCACTTGCTTGGAGGTTAAGCAAGATATACACAAAGACAAAGACAGACACACACACACACACACACACAAATGCACGTACACAAATAATCCATCCCACATATCTGACCTGCAGCTGTTTGTATCCACAATGCACAGCATGCGTGTGGGCGAGCTTTCCCAAGGAGTTGCAGGTCACAAGTCGAGGTGGAAAATGAATATCTTTCTTCACCTTTACTAATGTAAACATAGCTAACTGACAAAGAAGTACGAAAACAAACAGGAACCAAGAACGGACAGCAACTTCCTTCGTAGTTGTTGAGTAGGAATACTGGCTTTGAGAGCTTTTTGCTGGGATGTGATGAGGCCTGCTCTGATGTGTGTGAAGCGTGATGGCAGGTGGTAATTGCACAGATCTTTGTTTCTGAAAAGGATACAACTGACTGGCAGGATCTGTTGGCTGTGGGTCTCCTGAGTGGCCATTAGGAACTCTTCTGATTATGCTCAGCACTCAGTTTGAAAGAATTTCAGCTAACACACCGACGGCAGGCATATCCAAGCCCACAAGCTAAAGGTGAGGGTCAGAGAGGGGTCAGGGCTGTTTGATGTTTGGATCGTGTTTGCCAAGTCTACTCAACTTGTGCTGGAGAAACTCTTGGTTTATTCCTACTGATGCTCAAGCACAAACATAACCTTCAGCTGTTGTTGTATACATAAGACCCTCTTCCTACCCTCCCACCCCACCCCAGCAAATAAGACCATAAAAGCCAGGAGTCCAATTATCCACCTGACATAAAGCTCTTATCCACTGGAGGATACAGCCTGACATACTGCTACAGCTTCGAGCTCACTCTCAAGGCCATAGGTAGACAATAGGCTGTGCTATGTGCTAATACCTAGCAGATACACTCTCTGCCCATCTCGTTCATCACCACTTTTCAGCGTTTGTGACTGAGATAACGAGCCCATCATCTTCCAATAGCCCTCTGAGGACAGTGCATGTTACTGAGCCGAGCGAGGGCGAGAAGTAAGTTTGCGTTTGTCCTCACCAACCGAAAAACAGGAAATTGCTTTGTATCTCGTCTTTGAAGGATTCTGTGAAGGTTACAGTTAGCAGTAATGTGGTTTCCGCAACCCTGCTGAATACAATCATCTCTCCAATTCAAGATTAGACTCAATGGAAATGGTGTGCAATAAACAAACAAGACTGCTGTAAGGACTGATGGGTTTCTAGCTGTGAAAGTGGCACTAAGTGTGTTCACCAAGGCACCTAAAAACAGCCACGTACTACTGGGGAGATGACTTGCAAGAGTAGACTAATTAAAACAGCTGTGCAGTTCCATAAAGCACATCCTGAAAATATATAAGATGAAAATGAAGCAAGATGTTGAGTGTTATTTTGCAGGTGTATTTGTATTTGTGTGTGTGTATGTATATGAGTGAATATGTTGCCACTGATACAGCATGGGTACTTCTTACTGGCCTAAGCCTGGTGCATCTGGTATAGGTTAGTGTTCCACATCAAAAGGAAAACTTCAGAGAAGCGTATGGCCTCTGAATCTCCCACATCCCATCTCCCTGAGTCATTTGTCCCGTGCTATGCTATCCAGAGCACATTCCTGATAATGGCAGGCAGCCTTTGTAGATCGTTCAGCGCAGATAACACATTGTACATTCTTTAAATGACACATCAGTAGACGTAGACTCATGGAAGAAATTGCTAGTGGTATTTGAGTGTGTTCAAGGTGAAATGATTCTCCTTCTTCCTGACTTCCAGTTTATTACGCGAGCCACTTATGTCAATCTGCGGAGTTAATACTGAATTAAAAATAAATAAATAAAATGGACCAGGAAGTTGTGCACGTGTGTGTGTGAGGTCAGGTGCATGAGTGTCACAACAATCATCTTGATCAATTTGATAGCTGCCAAATTACTGAAAGCCTTTGGTCTCATGCCATGTGCTGGGTTTATCCGAGTTTAAGATGATAATTCCTTGAGCTATAAAAAAAAAAAGAAGCCAGATTTGATCTCATCTGTCAACCATGAAAAAAGGCAGACTCTGAACCTAGGCAGCAGTCCTTGATTCAGAAAGATTTACATTTCTGCTCTACTTCTAAGGATTGGCACAATCTCAAAGAAACTGCATTCGGAGTATCATTCACTCACAATCATTAGCTTCTTTAAGCATGTTTATTGCCAATCAGTGATCTCTGAATCCATGATAACACTCACCACTGCACATTGTTACTGGAGGCTCACAAATGTATCTTCTTTTGCCACACAAATCTGACCCAAAATACCCAAGTCTATTATCTCTGCAATAAAGAGATAATGACCCAACAGTGGGAATACATTTGCCAGGGCACCATCTCTACAAAAGGGGCTGAAGGATAAGGAGTCATTAAAGCAGCATTATCTGGTCCAGATAGCATTGGCATGTCTATGTAGATCATTATTTTCACCCCTGGAGCCGTTTGCCAAACGAGGAGAGTCGGGCTATCGGATGCGCGGGCTGATGCACACACTCTGGGGTCAGAGACAGCATGGGGATGAGGTCACTAACGATACATGGCCTGGAAGTTAATGCACTTTCTAAATGTTTCTAATGATTTTCTAGAAGAAACTTGCATGATTTCCCCCCCTCGTCGTCTTCCTCTGTGCTTCATCGACTTTTTTGTTGCTGAGGAGGGATGAGGCATTTTATTTTTTTAATCTTTAATCTTTCTTTTCTATTTTTATCTTGCTGATCTTTAGCAAATGCCCAGGCGAGTAGCAAAGGTCTGATACAATAACAACAGCATGCTAAATAAGATACCGTACACGCTGCCTCTCCGCCTGCACTTGCCAAATTGACTGTTCATCAGTGCAAATCTCTGAGAGAATAAAAAGAAGTGATGAAACATGTCTTTGTTCACAGAGACGGAAAAGTTATAAGGTGAGATGTTTGGGAGGCAGGGAATGCACGAGGGAGCGCTGGAACTTTCTTCCCAAATGCAGTTAAAGTAGCTTTATGTCTCATAACCTTGGATGATTCAAAGAATTCATGCAACTGTGGCGTGACAAAGGCTCAGATTGATATGATGTAAGGAAATTTAGGAAGTGACAACACGATACACCCAAGTTTGGCATTATTAGATTGTTGCCATCAGTCCTGTAGACTACTCTTATTATATACTATAGGCGACATAATATCATACATAGTGTATGCTAACATGTAGATTTTTTTCTTTCGTTCTTTTTCATTTTGATGTCTCGTTGACAGTCAAGTGACAGATCCTTGACCTAAGGCTGTGTCATGACATTTTCTGAGCTGACTTATTTTAGAACGTCAGTGACAACTGACTTTGTAGCTCAGTAGTTCTGCTATGTCAGAGTCAAATAAGGGTGATGGTGTGACATAGCTGCCAAATGAGGTTAAATTGGTAGGTGAGATTGTCACAAGATTGTCTAGTGTAACACTTTGTGGTTGTAATGTCAGTGAAAACCATTCACTACACTCTAATAATTAGTGATGATTTGATAGTCAAAACACTGTAATAACAGTCATGTTTATTTTTCTTAACCCTTATGCCAACTGTGGTTTTTTTTTATTCTTGCTTACAGTATATGATTTGTATTATACCTATAACCTCATGACACCTGATGTGTGTGTAGTTTTCATTTTCTCTTTATTTTCCCTTATTTTTAGAAACGAGTTTGGTTATTATGTTTGATGGTACATTATGACCATCATGTGACTCTGAACTACAGTCAGTAGTCAAGACTTTCAGATGCAAGTTACTGAGGAAAGTGTCTTATGTTAACAAAAAATTCAGTGCTGTGTCAAGTTAGAATTTTTTCATTCATTCCTGTTCATTATCTGCTTCAATATTCTGATTTGGGTTGCAGTGGGTCTGGAACCTATCCTATGAAGACTGGATACAAGGTGGAACACACTTTGGATTGCACTTCAGTCCATCACAAGGCTCCATACAGACCCTTATTATTAACTTGAGGTCATGTTCAGTAGCCAATCTAAATATTTTACGTGTTTTTGGGAGGTCATAGGAACCAAGAAAACCTGGAGGAAACCAATGCAGACATGAGGAGAACATGCAAAACTCTTCACAGTGAGTAACCAAAGCTCAAACCAGGGACCTGGAGTTGTGAGGCTACCTGCTGCGCCAGCATGTCACCATTTTTTATTTTTTTTTTACACAACTGCCAAAATGCATTTTCTAAAATAATATCCTGTTTAAAAAAAGGGGGGGGGGGAGAGGGTGTTCTCCTCATCTCATTATCTCTAGCCGCTTTATCCTGTTCTACAGGGTTGCAGGCAAGCTGGAGCCTATCCCAGCTGACTACGGGCGAAAGGCGGGGTACACCCTGGACAAGTCGCCAGGTCATCACAGGGCTGACACATAGACACAGACAACCATTCACACTCACATTCACACCTACGGTCAATTTAGAGTCACCAGTTAACCTAACCTGCATGTCTTTGGACTGTGGGGGAAACCGGAGCACCCGGAGGAAACCCACGCGGACACGGGGAGAACATGCAAACTCCACACAGAAAGGCCCTCGCCGGCCACGGGGCTCGAACCCGGACCTTCTTGCTGTGAGGCGCTAACCGCGCTAACAGCGCTAACCACTACACCACCGTGCCGCCCCCGGGTGTTCTCCTGTTAACTGAAAAAAAAAAGTTTGAGTTGAGTTAAAAGTCTGTAAAATTATAGGGAACCATGAAGTGGCGGCACTACCTGTTGTGCCACTGTGCCAACCAACAATGTGTATAATGCTGATTATTCCATCCTCACTCAATGGATATGAGCAATCCTGTGCTCTGATTAGCTACCTGACTACTAGGATATCAGCTTATATACCATGAGTAGAGAAAAACAAAATGGTGGAGCATGTTGCTAAACCAACCGAGGACAAAATTAAAACCCTACTTGAAAACAAAACCAGAAAAATACAAAAGCAAGCAACAAAATATGGAATAAAAGTATTTCATGGTGAGAACGTTTTTTTTTTCAAGAATTATAGCATTTTCCACAAATTGTTACTGTCATTTCACCGGCTTGTAAGTGGAAATGATTTTGTCGGACGTGTTGTATAAAGTTTTTGTTTAGCGAATTTGCAAAAAATAAATAAAAAATGCTCAGTTTCTCAAAATCCAGTGAATGTGGATAGAATAAAACAGTTATTTCACTCAATCTCCTCCTACATGGATTATAGCCAATTCTGCGCTATGTGCCTCTTCGGCTCTCAGCTCATGTACGACTCGATTTTGTGGAATAACTTAAATGTATTCATTGGTCATGATACCGATGGCCTTCATAGGAAGTTTTTTTTTTTTTGTTACTTGTAAAGCTTATAACAACTTACAAGAAGAAGATTATTGTTGTTTCCATTATGATTATTAGTAGTAATATTCATTGCTGGATAATAGTGATAGAGTGGAAATTACCCAGTTTAGTGACCGCGTATATAAATGAATGTCTTAACTCCGAACCTAAAAATATTCAGTTCAACAGTGTATAATTTGAGAATATATTTACTCACTGTTGTACATTTTCAAAGTGTTTTTCTCTCTCACCAGTTCTTCAAGGCTTAGTGTAGCTCCAGACCAATCTCCCTCTCCATTGAGGGACTTAACAGCTTGAGTCTAATCAAAGACACTTTCCCCCCTCTGTGTTTCAAGCTAAAGCAATTCAATTAGTTTAATTGGTCTCCTTATTATAGGCTATAATGAGATGAGTGTGCGCCTATTGTCAAACTTTACAGGCTACTTTAAACAGCCTCCCTAATTAGAGAAAGGACTTTAATCTCACTGTTTTACTTGTACAGTAAGCCGGATTGTCGAGCACGGCTCTGGCTTCGCTTATAAGCTAAACTACAACAGGCTTTAAATGGTTCCAGTGTTGGTTTCGGTCATGACCTGCAGAGCTTCTATAAGTATAGCATGAACTCCGCTCGTAGCTGTTACAATACATTAAAAGCCCCAATTTCAACAGAAGGTGATTATCTATACTCCTCTACTCGGCTAAGCCTCCTAAATGCACTCTAGCGCTGACAGATTCTCTTATACTCCCTGCTTTTCAGTAGAGGGAGAAAATAGGGTGGCAATTTTTGAGTTGTGATGACAACAAAATGGCTGACAAAAATGATTGCACTTACTATCAATCATGGAGCAGAGAGCATAGCATGGTCTGGTGGCTCAGCTAATAGAGTGGGGAGTGGAGAGGCCTTCGATGGCTTCTTTGCATCTACACTTGTGCCCTTCAGTGAGGCACGTAACCTAAATTGCTTCAGTAAACACTCGGGAGGTGGAAATGAACGGCGTAATGGGCAAAAATCAGTGCACAGTTCACAAGGATTGGATTAGAGTGTTGAAAATGTGGGAAGAAAAGACATCTGGCACACAATGTTAACACAATAAAACTGTATTACATTTGTGCTTAAAATGATTACAATACAGTATGTACATGTGTCCTAAAAATAAACATCTCATGCTGAGTGTCACTTCAAAGAAAATTATTTAATAGCAAGCCAAAAGGAATACTTTAATTTTTCAAATATGTACAACCATCATTTACAAATCAGTTTGTCTTTTCTTGAGGCTTTGCCTCTCACTTTCAGAAGATAACTGAAGTGTCAGTTGGATGCTGCTTAAATGCGGTACAGTAGCATTAACATGCACTTTGACAAACTCGTCAAAGCCAGTAAATCAGAGGTTACACACCTCCGGTTTATGTGAGCTGACTTGTTGTTCAACAAGTGTTTGTCAGAGTGCAGTAATGAGGCCAGACTTTCTGGTGTCTGGACAAGAGGCTCAGCAACTGGACAGTGATCCAATTCAAGTATAAACATGTCAAGGACAAAGCCTCAGTATAATGCGCAACAACCAAAAAAGGTTCAAATAAATACATCGTATAAAAGAAGTAAATCAGACACCATCCTCCCATCCCACATAAACTGACTTGTGTGCCAAATCCCTACAGTGTCCTGACCAATGATCTCTGGAGGTTGTTTTACATACAAAGCAAGCAGAACATGAATAATATTAGTAATACAGTTGCGTCAGTGTAGAAATTCCAGCAGATCTGCTGAACCGATAGGAAAGAGGCGAGAGAAAGAACCAAGTTGTGCTCAGCTGGACAGGGCTTTTTCTCATAAAAGGAAAAGAGAAGCAAAGTAATAGAAATAAGGAAACCCCCTCAACCTGAGATCTTAGATTGACATGGCTCCCTTGCTCCCAGCTGACAGGACGACATTTATAGCTTTTCATCACTCAATGATTGTTTTCCCTTTTTTTTTTTCATTATGGTCCTTAGCCTGAGAGTGAAACAGGAGTCAGTGGAGAGGGGTCTAAGACTATGCTTGCATTTTATTTTTTTTTTTGCAGGGTTTGATGCGTGTATAGGTGTGCGAGTTGTCAGGCCTTTGGGTGGATTGTCTCCATGAGGCCACAGGTCTTAGGGGCAGGGGAGAAGGGTTGTTTCAAAAGAGCCACAGCAATATCCAAGACCAGCGCCACTTTGCTCAGAGGGACTTGCAAAACCCCCTTCCCAACTCACAACAAGTCTCTATGGCTATTCTGTACAGCAGTGCCCCATAGTGGGCGTTTCTTATGTACATTATCAAGGATAAGGGCTGGAGAGGAAGGTAGTGCTTTTGGTGTCTGACTGCATGTCTCCTTTCAGGTCCTCTCTCAGCTCTCTCCCCACAAGCGAAAGTGTCGTGTTGGGGTCAGCGGACCTGCGGGGCATAGCCTTCCTTCATCAGCCCCTCTTCGTAGTCCGTCTGACACAGGATCATGTTGTTCTTCAGGAAGAATTTGTCCCCCACGCAAAACCTGAAAAAAATGAGAAGAGACCGAGAGAGGAGGTTTATTCAATGCAAAATAGACACTGGTAGTTTCCACCTGACATCCTAAAGCATTCTTGGGTTTGTCTGTCTGTGAAAACCCTTAAAACGTCTAAGTACAAGCTTACAACTGAGGGTTTCCCCATTCACATAGGATTCCAAGGAAGAAAAAAAAACCCCAAAAACCCACACCTTTATGGGAGCTGAGAACCTGTTACCATGAAAGAACCTTTGAAGGGTCAGCTTTGTGCTTCCCTCAGCAAAGTGGACAAGGCTTCTTCACACAAGGATAGCCCTTTTCCACTGACAGATTGTTGGTGCTTTTGCCTTGTCTCAAGCTATTCTCTACTATTTCCAGCAAACAAATGATGAACAAAAGGTTCTAGATGTCGAAATTTGTTTGGTGATTCAAGGAACCCATAAGGAACCTTTGTTTTGTATCGACACTGAAGGATTTCATACTGGTTGGTAAAATGTGTTCTCAGAGCTTGAAGTACAAGATGTAAAAGCTTTCATGGTTATTACATTGCTGCAAACAAGGGTTCTTGGCACGTTCTTTGGATGGTTAAGAGTCCCAGCTGATATGAAATGGCATAATTATGGCTGCTGATGTAAAGCAGAGTAGTGGTGTAAAAACGTTTTTCTGCATTCTGTCTAGGTGTCCAGGAAGGTGGGATGGGGCATGGAGGGTGCTGGTCATGAACAGGTTAAGCTTGCCAAGGAGAACAATTGCTTGGTGTGGCATTACTAAAAGGAACCAGAGTGTCAGCCCATGTTTACATTAGACCGTATCAGCGGATCATCAGATTAACGTTTTTAAAACGATTAGTGTGCACACAGCAACACCAATACACAATTTGCGTGCACATAGCAACGACAATACACGGATACGCTCGGCTCCGCAGGCATCCTGCGCTCCAAATCACTCCGCCCTGAACAGCGAGTGCCCTCTGGAGGGTGCGCACGCCGGCCCTGCGCAGCTCACACAGCGCGCGAGTGAAGTGCACAAGCCACGATTCGGTACTGAGCCGCTGTGTGTGTGATCCCAGCGCATATCACTTACTACTTGCAAGTGGAAGGATGGCAAGCCTAAAGACAATCATAACTACACAATGGGCAGTATTTGCATCAGTATTTGCAGTATTTTCATACTTTTATACTCTTCAATGAAAGGTGATACAAGGCGGAAGTCCGCGCCGTTTTTCAGCAGTCGCGTCACATGACCAATGCCAGCGAATCAGGAAGGTGGATGTCACAGTGACGTTGTTCAATGAGACGCCAGCTAGAGCTCAGCACAGCGTATCCGCGTATTCTGAATGTTTACACAGCACCGGAGCAGACACGATCTGGATTGAATACGTGGACGCTGGCGGATTCCCGTTTCCTGGCGTTTCCAGGCGGTTTAATGTAAACGGACAGTGCATCCGCGAAGAAAACGAGACAGATACGGTCTAATGTAAACGTAGCCTCAGTGACACAGTAGCTCACACGGCTGTACCATTAGAAACCAGACTCGTTTATAATTAGCTAAGCTGCACTACATGAGAACAATTTGATGTTCCAAACAAAAACAATCAAAATCCAGTGAAAACTCAGGGAGGAGTAGCGATTTTCCTGAAAGTTCGTTAATCTGCCTAATTAGCAACTTGTTAATGAGAAATCACAAAACGAAGTAGTAACTTTTGTGCAGACTGATTAGATCTTCCAAACAAAACAATCAGAATCAAAATCCATTGAAAACTCAGGGAGGAGTAGCGGTTTTTGTGAATTGTGCACGGACGGACGGACGGACGCCGTGTGATGGTATAGCTCATATATATATATGAAGCGTTTGACTTCTCAATGCTTGCAGTACATGTAGCTTGCAAAACTTAGCAGTTGCATTAATAAACTCCCAAATCTGAAAGGTGATGGTTCAGCGTTCAACCATGGGTCTTGAAAAGCTTCATGTTCTCTGAACCAGTACTAGCTCTGGCACTGAAAAGGGGTACGAGAGAACTGAGATGAGGGAATCTGAGGCAATGAACACTAACCTGACCTCTAACTCTGAAGTACATGAGAAGACCTGACCTGAGGGAAGGTGCTGTGTTTACAGTGTGTATCTCTGGAGTGTATCGGTAGCATGAAGCTGCTTCTTCACCTGCAACATGAATAAATCACAACCTGCCCTCCACTCACTCTGCCCAATGGGCCACTGTCTCACTTGACCTTTAGAGAGGAGATTATGTTGGTGAGGAGAGAGACAGTGTGTGAGAAGGGTAATGATATGTGATACATAGGGAGGGAGAGAGACAGAAACGGAGAGAGTCAGGAGAAAGAGAAATAGGGTAGGGAAGATAAAATAGGAATGAGAGAGCGCGCACGCGCATGCGAGAGAGCGCTCCTCTGTGTACCGAGTTGTCCTAAGGGCTGCTTATCTTGCTCACAGCGAGTTCGACAAGGTCAGACTACAAGTGCGCAATTCTGTTTACCAGTGTGCTTCCCCTCCTTCTTTCTCGCAGTATGTGTGTGTACCTGAAACTCCCCCATCACCATTTTAGCTAGAAGGTTAAAAGACTAGTTCACTTCTCAGCTTGAGGCTGGAATAGGAGCACAAACAAACTCAGCAGGCTTCAATCCCCCTGCGAGCCCATTTGCCTCCAATCAAGAGCTCTTAAATGTGCTCTGTTGACCACACTGCATTGTTTTAGGGAATAAAAAGATCAATTGAACAGAGATACGTTAACCTTTCCATCTATCTCGCAACCTAACAAGCAGTGGAGACAGGCCTGCATAAACTGCTTCTAATCACAAACTCTTTCCCTGTGAAAGTTTGTAAAAGATTGTATTAGTCACAGGTGAGTGTGTCAGCCAGCAGCCGCAGCCATTAGGCAGGATCAAGTATCAACAAGTAATATCCATTAATCGTGCTTGTTGACATGGTGATTAACACAAAGCAGAGATGTGCTTAATGTAATGGTGTCGTTGGCGCCAATAAAAACGTCCTGTTTAAATGACACATTCTTCCCGGGAATCCATTAGTGTCCATCTTGTTTGACACTCGGGACCCTCTCCTCCTCGTACCTCCATCCCTCCCTCTCTCGCTCTCTCCGTCTGCTAACAGGAACCTTCTGTGTTTATTTAGAGCCTGTGTTCTCTGCTGCTTTTTTGTCCCGTCACCGCCCTTTATCACAGCGCCAAATTGTTTCTGCTTGGTGAAATGTCAACAGTGCTGGTGACATCTGAGCACCAATTATGACGAGGATATTGCAGGCAGCCCATCAGAGGTTGCAGTAATAAATGCCCTTGTGCTGCCCTCCATCTTGCAGTTCCTGCAGTCATTACATATCACCACATGTTCCAACCACTAACATTAAAACCTCAGCTTTGTGTGCGAAATCCCCAATAATGCTTTCTCACGGAGTTCATCTGCTTTTTCAGTACCTTTACTTTTTGGAAATGTAAACGTTCAAATTTCAGCTCGCAGCAGCAGTTCTATTTCCTCCTGTGCTTTCTTTCTTCTATTCCTTTCTTTTAATTTATTTTGTCTTGTCCTTAATTTTTCATAATTTTCCCCCCCTCATCTTTCTTTATTCAGTCTTTGTCCTCCTACCCATTTAATTTCCTTTGTTCTCATCGTTTGTCCTCTTCCTTGTTTGCTTCTTTTCATTCTTTCCTTTCTTCTGTTAATTTCTCTTCCTTCTTTCCTTCCTTCATTGTTTATTTCTCTTCTTCCGAGTTCGTATTTGCTGTTTCCTTCCTTCCTTCCTTCCTTCCTTCCTTCCTTCCTTCCTTGTCTTTTCTTCCTCTCTCCTCCTTCCTCCCCCTACTTGCCCCCCACCCCCCGCCCTCAGGTCTGACAGTTGTGATGAATATGTCTATTGAGACCCATCTAGCTGAAGAAAAGATTCCAAGGCAGCACCTAATGATGTATGACTACTTCTGCGATTTGCCTTGGAGGTCCATGTTAACTATAGTAGTAACATCTCCAGGACAAAATAACAGGCAGCTGCTAAATGAGGGATAGAGAGGAGTAGGGAGAACATGAAGCAGCTGGAGAGAATAGAATCAGAAGAGAGCAGAACAGAATGCAAGCAACTATTTCATGCAAGTTCTTTGTTTTGTAGAAGTAGCATTTCTTGTGATGAAGATCTGAGGGACAATTTGGCCAATTGCAGCCCATAGACTGTAGAAGTTCAGTCCCTATAGTAGCATATAGCCCAATTTGGCTCCAGCAAGCTCCCCATCTGACTTTGACCCATACTTGTGACCTCCTCTAGACTGGCACCCGTGACCTGAGCCCCTGTACTAGTCCCTAGAGAGCCTCCGGGCAGCAGTGGCCAGCCTCATCAGCACAAGCCAAGCCGTCTATAGTGGCCTGATGAGGCCAGAGTGGACGACAGACTCATCGATTAACTGTTCCCCGAGCGCTAATCTGTGTCTAATGGGTCACTAGAGTCACTCAAAATCTAACACACACACACACACACACACACACACACACACACACACACACACACACACACACACACACACAATGACAGGTCAGTGCCCATTAACTAAGCTGAAGAAATAGCTCCAGAGTTTGTCAGGTGCTGAAACTCTGATCCAACCCAAAAGAATCAGACCAGGCTCCTGCTAGAGCTTGGTGTTGTGATATATCCTGAAACGTAGCGACAGTGAATGATTATCTCCTTGCTTGAACGGAGACATAAATCATATCTGAAACACGCCATTCTGTGCAACCGATTCACATTTTGTCCATCTTGCAGCAGAGAAATGAATTCAGATACAAACAGAGGCTGAGCTTTATATTTCGTTCTAAAATGTCTTAAAATGCCTCGCTAAATGGCTTCCTGAATCTGGAATTCAGTGCAGTTCAGTGCGATGAAATCAGGCTAATCGCTGGCAGTATGTAACATTTTCTCCTCTCAGCTGTGCTTTTGTGTGGGCTGTGGTGACTAATAAAGCTGCTAAAAGGAGATGATGGTTGTGTAAATGTGTGTGCATGGGGAAGGGGTGGTGGTGATGCTGGGGGGCTGAAGTGTGTGTTCAAGTCTGATTATATCCATTTAACAACAGAATGGCAACGCTGGGCCATTGTTGACCCGTTAGAAGGAGAATAATTGCATGCTGTGAACCCTGCTAACCTCAAATAGCCATCTACATGCATCACGAACTCACCGTTAGACCAAGGTACGAATTTTGAAAGACAGATTAGGTGTCTATGAAATGCCAAAGCATTTTATTAGGTTTGTTTCAAGCAATGTTTAAAAAAAAAAGGCAGAGGAACCAGATAGATAAGGGTGCAATGCTGGTAAAATAAGAAGTCAACTATAGATATTGATAGCTTTCTATTATTCATTTTCACTGGTCAATTTTCTTACTTCATATATAATATTACTACGAACGTACGAGTGCTGCACAGATCCTTCCCAATCCTGCCCAGTTTTCTGAAAGGGAATATGGCTGATTATGTTCCAAGATGCCAAACAGGGTTTATCTCCTGCTAAGCTGGGCTTTTAGGGGTTGTACTAGTTGGCGGTTGTTTTTTTTTTTTTTTGGAAAATAAATATGTCAGTTCACTTTCACGCTTGTGATTTCCCCATTTTGGTTCCTTTGTACTTTGAACTAAATGTGGAAAGCAGACCCAGAGTGCACAGCACTGGAAGCTCCTGATAAGCAAATCAACATTCAAACCCAATTCAGCGCAAGTGCCAATTGAAAGTGATGGGAGTGTGTCCACCCCCAAATCCTTTTTTTTTTTTTTTTAAATATCTATTGCCATCGCAGGAAGTTGACAGAGTCTGAATGGCCTTACTGATGTTTATCCAGGAAGACCAGAGCACTGGTAAGCTGATACAAGGTTGTAGACCTGACAGAACCATAATGGAGAGACGTGCCACTTAGCCATCTGTTTTTTTCATTCAGAGAATTGCATGAAGTTTTGTAAAGGCGCCTTTCATGAAAAATGATGAACAACAAAGCTGCATAGGCGTGTCAGATGACATGTCTATGTATGTCTGTAGAGATAATTCCTTGTCAAGTCGCAGACAAATGAATTGGCGTGCAGCCACAAGAGGTGGATTTATATATCACACTGTTGATGCTCCATTCTCCAGTGTTTTCAGCTTACAAAGAACGAAGGCCTCGTCAAGATGCGATGGACTGACAGCTAAATATGCATCTGGAATTCTCAGGCTTGAAGAGATGGGTATTTGAGGCTCAGGTTGTGCATCTCTGTTGGTGCATTTTCACCTTGTGGTTAATTGTCAGTCGTGATTTTTATATCAGGAGTTTTGGAGTTCGCCATACTTCAGCCATTTTTCTGCTCGTATACAAACATATTTGAAGTACCCTGTGACATCCAGACCTTCATATAAAAAAAACAAGAACAACAAAAAAAACCCAACACCTTATAAACACGCATGTCTCAAAGTGTCAAGAAACTGCTGGAAAAGTCTAGCCTCTGGGTGAGAAACGGCAGCAATTAGTGCAGACACCACCCCATAAATCTTGTTGTGAGGGCGGGTGAAATTGTGATGGGCAGGCATGGCAGCATAGAGAGGCCTCAGCAGTGAGTGTGCATTCCTGACGTTGATTTTATTAAACACTTGATTGGCTGGCCTAATGTAAAAAGAAAGATTTGCCTGGTTCTAAATGGGTTTTAATGCCAGGAAGGCCAGTGGACCGGGTTTGGCTCTCACTGATGAAGATTAGCTGACTCCTTGCATTAGGAGAGTGTGTCTCGCGCAGACAAGTGAAGTGGCAAGACAATAACCCGGTGCTAATTGTGCGTAACCAGAACCTGCAATCTGCCTTTCTGTGATGTGCATTGCTCTTAGGGTGTGTGTGTGTGTGTGTGTGTGTGTGTGTGTGTGTGTGTGTGTGTGTGAGGGAGAGAGAGAAAAACAGAAACAGACAGTGGTATCTATTCCACAGAGTCTTCCAAGTATGAAGGAGATTGATGCTTGCGCTGGTCCATGGTGAAAATGGACTGACACAGACATTTGTCTCAAGGAATGATCATTTAAAAAAAAAAAACACCAAAAAAAAAAAAAAAACCTGGGGTAATTCAAACTCAGACACCAGCAGGGACCCTAATAGGGATGTGAGATTTTGAAGACAATTCTAGAATGAGCAATAGTCACGGTTAACTACATTTCTGTTAAAAATTTGAAACGTTTATTACCAAAATCTACCAGTTACCTAAAATATATTAAATGTGATGTTCTTCCTTCTTAATAATTATTTTATTTTTACTTATTTTGTGTGTAGAGAAATTAACAGAGATGCTGAAGCAGATTCTAAGAGCACAAACCTTCGCAAGCCGTCATTTTAAACAGAAGTAACAAACAGTTTAAATCAGGGTCATGTTGAAATAACTTCAAAATGTAGTTGCATTTGTTTGCAAATTGGAGATCCTTCATCTTGGATGACACCCTGATAATTTTTAGATATCCAAGATGCTCCCACACTGCCGATATAAAGTGTTGTTTTTAGTGAGAAGAATGTTGTGGTGTCACATCCCTCCGCCATTGTTTGCACCACGTCTGCTCTCTGTAGGAGTCTGACTAGCCGAACTGAGCAAGCGGCACATTTTTCATGGCAATTTAGACCACAGATTCTAAGGTTTTGGTAGTTCATATACTGTGATGTTTTTAATACATCATGATTAATATGTGCCCAAATAGGGGGTCTGTGGTACTGAGGATCATTAGTGAACTATGTCCTAACAAACAGGATACTGCATCTCAATTTTTTTTGTGTCATTGTGTTGTAAGAATGTAAGAATGAGTGTAACAATAGCGCACTATGCATACGCATACAGGTGTTCCTATTAAAGGTCTCCTTGCATCGTTTTTTCATTAATTGTGCGGTGGTCTCTAGTATGAATGAATGCCCTGTGAGCCGGTTTTGGTGAAAAAAAAATGCTGTGGTTCTCCTGTTTCAGGCTGTTCTAGTTTGCTGGAGGAGCGGGTGGCGGGAGAACGACAGGATTTCAGCTCTTGCTCATTAATATTCATGACATGTAAACGTGTTACCTCTGATTGGTTAACAGCACTGTGACGCTACCTCCAGTGAGTCAGAACAAGCGGATGTGGGTGTCTACTACGGCGAGAGAGAAGGAACAAACCGCGAAGGGAAAAATACTGCACGCTGACGTCATTGAGGTGCGACGCGAGGAAATAAGAAAAATTCAACAAATGTTTGGGTTTTTACTGAACAAACAAACTAATAAAATGAACGAGTGACTTAAAAAAATGTGGGTGTCTTTGTAAAAACTGTTTTGATTGGCTATTATGGTCTCGACGACGATGTTTTGACCAATAACAAAGTAGATAACACGAATTTTACATTACATTCAATGAGATTTAACCTTCATCCTACCAAGTGGGGTCCATCTGGACCCCGCACCTATATGTTTGTTTGCCATTTTAAAAATGTGACATACTGCCTCACCGTTTTATGAATTTGTCGGAATTTATGTCTTAAAACACTAAAGCACCGGAAGATCAGCTTTTTGCATTGTGAAGGTACCGGTATAATTAATTTGTTACTGGGGTCCAACCGGACCCCAGAGTAAAGTTTATCTGTCTTTCATTTTATAATTGAATAGCACACTGAAAGTTAACTTCTTTTATGTTCCATAATGAAACTACCAAGGCATTCCTTCTTGGGGTCCGTGTGGACCCCACTGCTGCAATAAGCACAGGCTGCAAAACAAAAGCCCTAAATTATTTTACAATTACTTTTTTGTTTTAAATTCTGTAAGAAAAGACCTAAGTTGTAATCCAGAATGTTTTACAGCTGCATGAGCTGCAAAAATCATGTATATAATGCCAATTTTTTTTGTGGCGCTATAATTTGCTACATGTATGCTAGTTATTGCAATATTATTGCAATGTTATTGCATTTATAATACATCACTGATATTCAGCCATAGTGGATTTTGTTCTTCAATAAAGTTATGTCTGTTTGCTCTATTGAATTGGTTCTTACTACATTGATTTCAAGGTATTCCCTCCTGGGGTCCATACGGACCCCGCCTGGTAGTTTGTGTATGTAAAATTGGCTGGTAGGATGAAGGTTAAGTGTGTTCTTTATGCCTTGGGCCCTTTAGTGTATTGCTGTTATTAATACAAGATGTTCTGAACAAAACTTATCTGGTGATTTTGTCTTTATAAGCTTTAATTTTAAAGAAAAGTATTGGGGTCCAAACAGACCCATATGGTAAGATTAAGGTGTAAAATAGCATGGTAGGATGAGGGTTAAACGAGACTAAAGATGGCGACTTACAAATAATGTGTAAACATCGTTGGAGTTAATAAAGTTTGAACAGCATGAAACCCAACCCCCCGAAATTAATTAAAAAAAATTTCTCAACGGATTTGGCAGAATATAAAAAGGTCGTTTTTTACTCAGAAAAAGCGGAAAACTCATCCCTGCCTAGCTTGTGACCATGTCATACATGCTAACGTGGAGAATATGAACATGCTATTTTGTAACAAAAACCTTCGAACAAAAAGTTCATGTTTTACTTACAGCTTGTGAGCTGGTGGTCGATCGTCTTGACGGCACGGATTAAATGCAACCTCGAAGCAAAACCACTACTGAAGGCACCGAAGTTTGAAAAGTCACTGTGGTTGAAATGATCAGAACACAGTACTAATGCTGCATTATACTTCGCTGGTGGTGTTCCAAAGATAAAGTCCAACCATTTATTCTTCACCTCTTCTATCTTGGGCAAGAAATGCAACGTTGATGTGTTACTGCCACAAATAACACAGGCACGAACTTGTTCAGACATGTTTTCAACTTGCTGTTAGGTCCTCTTCGTTAGCTACTGACGAGATGGGCTCCAGATACTGCTGACGTTTTCCAGCCCAAAATATGTTCAAATCCGCCAAAATGCACTTAAAACCGCCCAATCTGGCAACACTGGCTCTGCTATCTCTCCTCGCGCTTAAATCCGAACTTCCTTCCCGTGGGCGGTCGCAAGCCAAGGTGGGCAAGGCCATGAATACTAATTTACGAAGTGACGCAAGATCGTATGGCTTTTTCAGATCCACTCGTTTTTCCGACTATTTTCTTTCATAAGCCAATACAGGGAATGGGAGTAGAATTACATTTTCACATGCAGCATGCATATGCAACTCGGGAGTGAACTATGGTATTTCAAAAAGAGCCAGTACTAAACGTTTTTGGTGGAAGGGCACCTTTAAAATGGCTGGTGAGTGTATACAATTCGGTTCACCAGTCGAAATAAATGAACTAGACTAAAGAAATTGCTTTCAGACATGTTTATGCTTATGACCGAGGGAAAGTGCATTCCTATTTTAAAATATACTCCAGGTTGTCCCCCTTTCCTCGCCTTCTTCAGCCAGTGGTCCCGTGTGTGATGGAGATGTGATGCACTTCCAAGTTGTTACAGGAAGTTGTCGAAAAGAGTACTGAGACCACTGAGCTCTAGCGCCGGGCCTTTTCCGGGAAATAAGAGTTTCGGTCATGGTGACAGCGTGTGCATGTCAGCCTCAGTTCGGAGGTTTCAGTTTTGAAAACTAAGAGTTGAATAATGTAAAGTACAGACACTTGGTATATTTTACTTCTGTGATTTTTAAATTGTTCATTTTTGGATTACGCTTCATTTTTGTGGCCTCAGAGAGTAAATATATATGCTATATTTACTGTATGGACATTGTATCAGAAAACAATTTTATTTATAAGCAGTAATCACATGGACCCATAGGGTACCCATTTTATATTTCTTCCTTTCATTCATATTCAGTAACCACTTCATCTTGGTAATGCTCATGGTAGATCCACAGTCTCTTGTTCAACACTGGACACAAGGTGAGAATTCCCCCTGGGCACACACCCCAACCCACATACCCATATTTTTTGGAAAGCGGGAAGGAACTTGAGGAAATCCAAAATGGACAAATGGAGATCAGGCATGTTTTTCTTTCTCAATTATTTTAAAAGTCTACTTTTAATAGAATGAAACATCTATCAAGTTCATCTCCATGTTCTGTCAGTAATAAAAATGATGTATAGCAATCACATTTAGTGGAACAGGAATTGTTAAGTGTGTGCGTGTGTGCATGCGTGAGAGATGTTCTGAATTTGCGGTCAGTACATCACTGACCTCTTAATTGTGGGTGATAGCGTAACATTAGCTGCTGATCAATTGCAAGAAAAAAAAAAGCACACAAGGAAATATTTCCATTTTGCTTCTTGGAAACCATCAATGAGAGCCTTTTTTTCTATCAAGTAAGTGAATTAGGAGAACAAGAGCTTGCTAATTTTAAAAGAACATTCAATAAATCAGCACATATGCAACTACACCTTTATGTTAGGCACGTGTTAGTTCAGAGTCTCTATAGTGTTGATAACGACTAGTGGATTAGTGAATTAGGATCAGTGGTATGCAAAACCAATGCATGTGTAATAGAATCAGTGATTATATATTCAAACAGAGATATATTTGAGTGTGTTGGCTGTCCAGGAAGCTCATTTACCGATACGCATGTATTTGTTGAACTTCTGGAAGCCTAATAACCTTCCATTAGACTGTTTGGCAGCTAGAATGTGACCCATTTGTGTGATCTGTGTTTATGTTGAGAAGAAACACACAGTGATGATTAGTACGTGAAAAGATAACCAATAGACATCACCTATATCTAAGTGAGTTTTTATTTCTCACAGCGTTTCATAAACATGTATGCTTCTGAGCTTGAGGGTTTGATGGAAAATGTCAGCAAACACAGTGGATCTGATCAAAGCTCACAGGTTGGGTAGAGACAGACAGGCAGAGCTCACCTCTGGTTACAGAGTTGGCAGGCAAAGCAGTCCAGGTGATAGACATTTTCCTTGGCTCTCATGACCATCTCGAAGGCTGGGATGAGCTTGCTGCAGGCTGCACAGTTCCCCGTCACGCCAAACAACCTGCCAAAACATGGGAAGAATTGAGTATTTTGAAAGACCATCACTAGATAGCCAGGGTTCAATAACACAATGCAAGAGATTGCACAGGGTTGCTTCTTTGGTTTGGATCTTCTCCCCACAGCTCCTCATTATGTTTTAGTGTGATGGGTTAAACAATCATAATAATAATAATGGCTTCAAAGGTGCCCTAAAGGCACAAGAGACAGTTCAAGTGCACTGGAAATATCACAGCGATGACTAGTGCTGCTGACACGGACTCAACAAGGTTAGCAACACAGAGGCCGAGCACGGACTTGGCCCAGGGAAGATCTTATTATTTGAGAGGGTGTCCTTAGAACACAGAGACAGACAAAGAGAGAGAGAGAGAGAGAGAGAGAATTCATTAGGGATTCATAACTGTGACTGTGCTGCAACCTAGTTGGAGTAAAAAGGGGAAAGAAAAAGAGAGAGAGCGATCTGATAACAAAATCATATAACAAAATAACCTATTAGGCAGGCTTCTCCAGGCACTTTTAGCCGTCGTTGTTAAAATGATAAAACTGCACGCCACTCTCAGAGCCTGTAAGAGATCGCAATCTGATAAATGATCTCCAGGCCTGCGATATGCAGGGTTGTTTATTAACCTTCGGAAAATGCATGTTCCCCACAGGCAAAGCACACAGCAGATAGACCGTGCTCTTATGAATACCTACAGAATTAAGGGATACCCTCGACACACCTTGGGACAAAAAAGGCTTTAGTCTGTAGCAGTCAAGCTGACTAAGGAAGAGCAGAAGGAGGTTTCAAACAAGTATATCGCCGCTTTTGAGCTCTCCAAATAGAACTACATTTGTGTTCTCTTACATCCTACACATTTCTTTCCAAATGCCAGAAGGGCTTAATATGAAATAGATGAAATTTTACAGCTGTCCTTGGATGTAAAACCACTAATTATGAATGCGAGTTTGCACTCACGGATTTACGGCACAATAAAATGGATCCTCAAACGACCATGTAAGCAAGATGTACTTTCAGATGATTATGCAGAATTATGATTATGCATGCATGTATGACTCCATAAAAATGCTAAGATTAAACCCTACTTTGTTTAAGGTGAAGAAAACATTGAGCTTCACCTGATGAATGACCGACGACGCCCATATGAAAAAGTGACGCCTCCAGCTTTTTTGTTGTCAGGTCGAATCAAAATGGCATTGAATTCCCCCCCCCCCCCCCACACTCACGCAATCTGTCTTCTTCGACTTCCCATCTCTTGCAAATTTAAAGTGGCCCATGCCTTTAAATGGACTTGTCACGCTATTTTCATTTGAGTGAGTGGGTGCAGAGCTGTGGGCTTTCCAAATACAAAAAGCTTGGCGTGTCCCACTAAGTGGGGAATAAACCTGCCTTTTTCGGCCTGCTGTCTCTCAGCTTCACCCGAAAAGTGCACAGTGGTATGAATAGGGGAGATCAACAGCTGGGCTGCTGTTTTAACAATCTAGAAAAAACACAGACTGTTCATACAAAATAACATATGCAAAGTTAAAGATTGTGTAAATATGAGGCTGAGGATCCTGGGAAACTGGGTTCAGTTTAAGATTAAACCATTAAAAAGATTATCAGCTCTCAGATATCAGAGATCAAATATCAGAAAAATAATACCTTGCTCTTCGGGCATTTGTGGCCATCAAGTCATACTGAAGGTGCTTATTTCATCTATTTCCCTTGACACTGGCCTGTATTTTTAGAAATCACATATTCACTGCCTTATGTCCTAAAGAAACCCTTCAAGACTTGCTATTTTACTTATTTAAAAGATGTAAACCTGTAAAAAATAAAAGTATCCCTTTTTACTGCAATACTGCTATATACTGTATTTATAAAGGGAAAATAATTAACAGTTATTCCACAAAATCGTGCCATACACGAGCTGACGTAGCACCAAGTCGGCTGTAATCCATGTATGATGAGATTGAGTGGAATAACAGTTTTATTCTATTCACATTCACTGGATTTTGAGATACAGAGCATTTATTTATTTTTTGCAAATTTGATAAATAAAAACTTTATACAAAACAGACAAAATTTCCGCTTAGAATGTAAACAAACCGGCGAAATGACAGTACGAATTCGTGAAAAAAAGCGATAATTCTTGAAAAAAAAAAGTTCTTCCCATCAAATACCTTCATTTCATATTTTATTGCTTTTTTTGGGGGGTTTGTTTTCGAGTAGAGTTTTTATTTCGTCCTTGGTTGGTTCAGCAACACGCTCCGCCATTTTGTTTGTCTCTACTCACGATATATGAGCTGATATCCCAGTAGTAGAGTAGTCAGAGTGCACGATTGCTCATATCCAGTGAACATGGAAAGAATAACATTTAATAATTGTAGTCAACGATAGCCAGGTGTCCCATCCAAGGTGTGTATTCCCGTCTCATGCCCAGTGTTCCAGATCCATCACGACTGAGCAGAATAACGTGAATACTTATGATAAATGAATGAATGCATGCATGAGAAACAGTTCGCCAAAAAAAAAAACAAAAAACAAAAAAAACACCACCACAGAAATTTTATCATTAGACAAAATATAATTTCATTTGAGTGTACTATTGGAATTTTATCAAAATCTTGTACGGTCAATTTTGCTTATTCTTTGAAGAGTGCCAGGAAGTCTGGATTTCACTGTAGCTGTGTGCACTTCACAATAAAATGGCTTCACATGAATCTAGTGAATTTGTGCTTTGGTACTGTCCAAACCTATAGTGCATTTCAACAAATAATCATAGCATGATGTGCTTTACAAAGATACACAGGTGCACAGGTGATATCCCTCAGGAGAATTGCTACAGCACAAACCCTGGACCAACTGTCTAACAGGCCATTAGGCAACACACTCTTGCTGGAACTCTTGCACCCAAGAACACTGTGACAGAAAAAAAACAAAACAAAAACAAAAAAAACCCCAAAAACCATATGACACAATGCCATGTCCATTACAGTTCTGTATTTACTGCCAGGTTGTGTGGAAAACTTGTCACAAAGCTCAGATGCTTAGAGAAAACCCAAAGAAAGGGCTAGATCCTGAACACCCTGTAAGAACTGGAACACAACTGCTTACTCTGAACCCTGCTGCCCTCAATGACTGCTTACAGATTTCAGGATACTTTTTTTTTTTTTCTTACAGGTTTACATCTTTTAAATGAGTAAAATAGCAAGTCTTGAAGGGTTTCTTTAGTACGCAAGGCAATGAATATGCGATTTCTAAAAATACAGACCAGTGTCAAGGGAAATAGATGAAATAAGCACCTTCAGTATGACTTAGCAGTCACAAATGCCTGAAGAGCAATGTATTATTTTTCTGATATTTAATATCTGATATCCGATTTCTTTTTAATGGCTTAATCTAAAACCGAACTCCGTTTCCCAGGCTCCTCAGCTTCAACTAACGAGCTACAAACCACATCACCACATCCCCATACTCCATCACTGAACTTTGATTAAGCACACCTGTGCACAATCCACCTCTCCCTGTGTCCGAAATCGTTCACTCGTTCACTACTCCCTACATAGGGAATTAGTATATAGAGGACTATATAGTGAGCTCAGTGGTAAAATGGAAAAAAAAAAACCCCGCTTTCGGACACTAGTCCATCGCGCTGGTATTTACGTCGTTACTGTCGCACAATTAAAATGTGCCAGATCAGTCAGCTGATGGGTTTTCAAAATAATAAATACATGCATGTTTTTTGTGATAAATCCATATTATACTGAGTGTATTTCCCACATTAATCAATACAAAGTACCTGCATCTTTCAGTTCTTTTAAATCAAGGCTGAATACTTTCTTCTTTGCCGCTGCCTTTTATTAAATCAAATTTGAGGCTTTTAATTTGATTTCTTTCAGCACGACCACAATGCATGATGGGATATGTTGCTTTGGTTAGTGACCATCGGTTGTACACTACTTTTTGTGATGCATTGTGGGATACTTTGAGTACACTATACAGGGTGTAAATAATCCTCACTAAGGTTTCGGACAGCACTACAAAATGGCGTACTCACTATATAGTGCCCTATGTAGTGAGTAGGGAGCGATTTCGGACACAGGGTCCGTCTCTCTAGGTGGGTTAATTGCTTAATTCAAAGTAAAAAAAACATTAAATAAATAAAATAAATAAATGAAACCTTAATGAGGCTTTAGCCCATACTGGCCAAGACACCCATAAAATCATAAAATGTGTCAGGTGGTGCCAACATCTTGACGACTTTTATACACACCCACCTGGGGGAACATCAAGTTTGACTGAAATCGGATCAATCCTGTAGGAGGAGCAGCGATTTTTGTAAATTGTGGACAGACGGACGACACACGATTGCATGAGCTCACCCAGTCTGGCCTGTGGCCGGATGAGCTAAAAATCACACACACACAAAAAAATAAGTATATACACTCACATGAAGTGGTTTCAGAAGATTCGACAAAGGAACATTTCGCAAATTTTGAAACAAAGACACTTCACATTTAAAAGTTACATGACCGGACATGAATTGAATTGTCTTGGCCAGCCCTAAGGGTCCCATCTGCATCTCATCATTGCTGAGGAGTGTGCTCCCATCACCCAATCAAGCATCCAGCCAGAGCAGGTCATGATATATTTTACCATATTAACATGCCATTGTTGTGTGTTATGCCTGATGTCAAGACTCTCGTCTCTGTGAGCCTACCACACAGATTTAATACTTGTCATTTTTAGGGCATACCTAACATGTGTTTTCTTTCTCTCTCTCTTCCCCCCCCAATCTGTCCCTCTGAGTTACATGTTGGTCCTGGGATTGAGATGCTGGCCTCTTCTGCCCCTCGGACCTGCTTGATCCATCCTGGTGCCCTGTGTCTGGTCGGAGTTTTATCGCGTTGCTCCTGTGGAGGACGGCCCCATGAGGACAGTTGAGGGTTATACCTGGAAGACGCTCTGGACTCTTACAGTAATGCTTTTATGGCAGAGGACTACAGTTGTCTTGCTAACTTTAGGACTGCAGTTATCATGAACAGTTTTGCACTCAAGTTTCCATCAATGAAGAGTTATAACATCAACGAAAATGACTTCATGTTAAAACTGTTAATGTTATAGTTATGCTGTCTGTTGTTGCCCAAATGAGGATGGGTTCCCTTTTGAGTCTGGTTCCTCTCGAGGTTTCTTCCTCATGTCGTCTGAGGGAGTTTTTCCTTGCCACCGTCGCCACAGGCTTGCTCATTGGGGATAGATTAGGGATAAAATTAGCTCATGTTTTAAGTCGTTCAAATTCTGTAAAGCCGCTTTGCGACAATGTTTATTGTTAAAAGCGCTATACAAATAAACTTGACTTGACTTGACACGAAGAGGAACAAAACCAATGAAAGTCACTGTGCCAACACTTATCAGATCTTGGAGATTTGTCACCATGTTTAATTGTAATGACGCTCATGAGAGCAGAAAAGGGAACTTTACACAGACCATTCGCAATCGTGTTTTGTCGACCTTTTTGAAAAATTGCTTCTATTTTATGTAAAACTGCAATAGAAACCCTCTTTCTTGCTCTCTCTCACACACACGCACCTTTAAATAATCCAGAGCTCTTGGCCAGTGATGAATACAAGCCTTTTTTCCCCCTCTGAAGGGCATTTTCATTTTGACTTAGTTCTATATAGTTTAAGGTTCTTTCTTAGCCTGGTGTATGGTATGAACACAAAGTTTACCTGTCTTTCCTTCACCTTTCAGGTCTTTCAACAGACCTGCATTTCTCTCCCAACTCTCCTGACAGGAATTTTCCGGAAATCTTAACATTACAGCAGTAAAGTTGTTTTTATATGAAATGTTTGTGCAAACATTGGATACCGACAGCATTCACGGAGCCTTTTCAAGGTTTTTTTTTTTTTAATTTACATATACCTCATGTCCATTCACGTTTAAACCTGTTTAGTGTTCATGTTTTTTTGAGCAACTGTGTGAGACAGCTAACCACCAGCTTGACATGTACTTTTGAATAGTTGTGGCATGTTTCAGTTTAATCTTCCAGGAGTCTTATTGAGATCCAAGACTTCCAGCCATTCGATATGCTGCTTACACATGGCAAAACACATCTACGTTACATCCATGTCCCACAAGAACCCTCACCAAAAGTGTATAAAGAAAGTGCAGGGATTTGATCTCATAAACGATGAATGACCAAAAAAAACCCCAACATGTTCCCTTCCTTAGATGCTCGAGGAACAATGAGTAGAAAATGAGCACAGGTATTTTGGGAATATATTTCTCAAGTTGTTTTCAAGTAAAAAGAACTTTTGAATTTGGTTTTGCTCTTGTTCCTCTCTGACGACTTGAGTTGTTGAGTTTCAAAAAGCTTATGAATAAAGGAGGAGGCATGCGTCCAAACAGAAACTCTTCTTTTCATGTTTGTTCTATAAGGCATTAAAATGCAAGACGTTAGTTACTGCAGATTCTTTATCGGATGCAGTTGAAAGGAACCGTTCATATTAATGGCATAGTATTATAGGGATAAATAGTTTGAAGAAATGTTACTGGGTTGGTATTTGTAAGACATGTCCAACAGGGTCAGGGGTTCAACAGAACCACAGGTGCAATTAAAATTAAAACTGACCCATACATGACTGGAACACAATGTATATCTCATGTCAAATACGGTATCTAATATGCACTCTATGAAAAGTTTTCGTCTGGTGGTTAGAATTATTACAGATGGTGATGGTGCACCAAATACTGATGTCTCCTGAGAAGGACCCGAGCTCATGCCATGCACGAGAGGAAGGAGGTGCTAGATGAAGCCCTACCTGCCACTTGTCTTTCCTTGCTCCGTCAGTTTGATGCCACAGACACTAATGGTTCTCTGGGGAGGCAGCAAATTAAGTGTGCTTGGCTAGTAATGAATTCAAAGGGCACATGTTCTCCAAATGTGGTCTCTAAGAGGAGCAGAGGATAGACCTTGATACGCACATATCAACAGTGGATAAGGTACACTACTGTACTCTTTTTTTTTTTTTCGGGTGGGTGGATTAGCTCGAGGCACGGTTAACTTTTGCGTCTGGTCAGGATCCTGGTGGGAAGCCTGTGCGAGGAAATCACTTTTCGCACCGACTCAAAGCTTGACAAAACAGCATATATATTTAAAAAGGCTGAACGAGGCAACACAAAATTAGAATTCCTAGCATCATAGATTTCAGCAGCACCTTATTGGAGAGAAAAGGTGCACAGCAGTACTTCATGGCTGAATGGTATCTATTTGATGAGAGAAAAACAGATACCAATTAAATTATTCCACAAGGCTTTAGCCCAGTGGGTGTAGGAGCGAAACCCAGGCACTCAGCGCGCCTGTAATGATTAGACAACGGCCTGTTGGAAAAAGCACAAGCAACGTCACCTCAACATGCTCACCAAGTTGTACAATTCATATAATTTACTTGGCGTCACACTCGAACGAAAACATTTTATCATCATTATCATGTGCTGAAAGACACTGAAGTAAACGCAAGGAGGTTCAAAGCACCTTTAAGAGTTTATCCTTTTCTCTCCTTTCAACCATTTGGGTATTCTTTAAACATCAACGGCAACAAATTAAGCATACTTTCTTTCAGGGCCAATCATTACTTTTTTTCCTTTCAAGTAAAAAAAAAAAAAAAAAGAGAAAAAGAAAGACCGATAACACAGCCACCTCCAGAGCCATTTGAAATTCTGACAGCGGCTCCCTCTTTCTCCTTCCTCCCCTTCCCCTCTGCCACCCCCGCCACTTCAATTGCTCTGGCCTCGGCGTGCATTCATCAGCTGCCGAATTAGAATTTGTTTCCTCACAAACCATTGATCATCGGCCTATTACCAGGCAAATGACAGTTAATTACCCACTACATTAACCACCGGGACCCGGGGACCAGCTCCGCGTGCCATCAGTCAACATGATGAATGTGGCAAGTTCAGTAATGCACGGCCGTTCTCTCGTCCGCCTGCCACGCTGAGAGCAACCCCTGGATCTCACTTCCCGGCACCCAGGGAAAATCTATGGCAATCTGCATAATTACAGGCTCAGGGTTAATAACAGACAAATGATTTGTTGCGTCTCGAGCAGCAGGCGCCCCACGCTAGCATGCGGCACCGGCTCCGTGGCCCATGCTGGCGTGAGCTTTAAAACATCATGGTTTAGGTAGGGAAGAGAGTCGGAGTGTGAGAGCAGGGGACGGGGAAGGAGAAGGACAGGTTGGTTGATGGAGAGTGGACAAGGTTGGCAATGCGATCAGACGTCTGCTTTCTTCAATTTATACCCTCCAGTGTGTGCGATTTCCAAAGATTAAACAACTCTTGGGGCAAAATTATTTCAATTAAGGGCAGCCATGCTCTGGGAATTGGCTGTGGGATAAGATTTTCCTCCTTGAGTGCCCTGCTTTGCCTGGCTGCTGGCTGGATCACTTCTAATCTGCACCTGGACTCTGATATCCTAATGATGAATTATGCGCCTCTGTTCTCTTCTCTTCCTGTTGCTGCTGCAGTACAGACGGCTTTCTGCCCAAATGTCAGTCCACTTGGGCTGATGCAGGGATCCGAACTAATCGTCAAGAAATACTCTTTCAGGCTCCTGAGCGTCTCAAGAGCATCTCTCACTAATGAGGCTTCATATTTTCCATTTCTTCAACTCTATGCTTCTTTCGTGGACATTCGGACAATAGTCCCAGAAGCCAGGACATTTAATATGGAGAAACACGCTTCCTAAAGAGGGTAATTGTTTTCTGACAGCAAAGGTTACCAGTTCTGTTTGCCGCTACAAGATAATTCATTGTAAACAGCTGTGTAAGAAGACTACAAGTTCGGAAAATGACTACGTTATGAGTGAGATTACGTAGATGAACAAATAACAGATAAGACAGTGGCTTAAATTGCCTGCAAGGGAATAAGAAAAGCCAAACATTTGCATTTGAGTGTGCAGGCGCTGCCGGAATCAAAACGCCACTGTACAGGCTTCCATTTTGTGACTCTTTTCAACAGGAAAATCACAGTGAAACAAAGAAAAAATAATTACGCCCTTGCTAAACACAACCAAAGGCCTTTCAGCACTGAAATTTGGCAGCACTGTGTGGGGACTGGGAGGGCATTTTGAAGAGGGTGTAATGAAAGTTTTGAACCCCCGCAGGGCCCAGATGTGCACTTCGATAGTGCCAACCCACCTGCAGTCGCAAGCTGAGTGCCAGGGTGCACCGCACTAGGCCTGCAATTATCTGCACCAAACACGCGTGGTCCCACGAGTCAGTGCTCTTCACAGCTAATTAAGCTAATCTCGACTGGAGGGGGACCATCCAAAAACATAATGCGTCCAGTCGACTGATTCTCGAAAACCATTTAGAAGCATTTTTAAATGGAAATACTGGTGGTGTGATCTTTAGCTGTTAGAAGCAAAATGGTGGAGAGGGACAATGCTGTAGTGAAGAGCTCCTAAATGGATACAGTGGCTATTGTTCACGATGTGTCCAGGTCAAAACATAGACATGTTTTGCTGCACATATATAGTATCAAGGTAGTACCAGATCAAGCTGCATTGCATGTTATATTATTTATCATAATCACAACATTTTATTTTACAATAATGGGATCGCAGTAGCCTGCGATATGCAAATGAGATTTTTCAACAATTTATTGTGTTTCTGTGAGCATTCGGACCACAGATGCTGGGGGTTCTGAATAATGATCTGATGTAAAAATACATTTTGGTAAAATAGACCAAAGAACCTCTCGGTTCGTTTTCCTATGTTGCAAGTCACAAAGTGGAATGTGTAGCAATTAAACAGAGCCCCAGTCTAGTGGATTCTTTTAAATTTATTTATTTTTGACTTCAATATATTCTCAAAGGGGTGGCACGGTGGTGTAGTGGTTAGCACTGTCGCCTCACAGCAAGAAGGTTCTGGGTTCGAGCCCAGTGGCCGATGGGAGCCTTTCTATGTGGAGTTTGCATGTTCTCCCCGTGTCTGCGTAGGTTTCCTCTGGGTGCTCCCACAGTCCAAAGACATGCAGGTTATGCTGTGTTCACACTTATACCGGTACGAAAGTGGTATAACTGTACGAAAGTGGTATAACTGTATCGATACAAAGTATACCGGTACAGTTTAGTGCATCTGTCCACACTAGCGAGAAACGTTTGCGGTTTTCTTTCACGGTAGTTGAAATGTGCGTGCGCGAAATGTTTCCGTGGTTACCGAGTAACTTCCTTCCGAGAATATATGGCATCCGTTATTCCGTGATCTCGAGAAAACAAAACAATTATTTCATGATCTCAGCTGGATCACTGTATCTCTGTCGGTAGAGACGAAGCCGGGCCAGTCTTCTGCGGAGGTGCCGCGGACTAATTTTGAAATTATCCCTTATTAAAAGACTTAATGCAATCTCTCCCTGTGTCAACCCCTGATCAAAATATTGCCTTATTAGGTGATCGATTATTCCAGACATTCTAATGACCAAAGTTGCGTCTATACAGAATGAGAAATAGCCCCAAAGTCAGCATATCACAAGTCTCTTGGCGTACCTGAATGAACCATTTCTCAGCTGTTTACTCGAGATCATGAAATAATTGTTTTGTTTTCTCGAGATCTCGAAATAACGGTTTTGTTTTCTCGAGATCTCGAATTAGCTGTGTTGTTTTCTTGAGATCCTGAATTAATTATGTCGTTATCTTGGGATAACAAGGTGAATAATAAAAAAAAAAGGATTATATGAAGGGCCTCTCTCGGCTTCCGTACGGATGAAACAACATGTGTGTGCTTTTTGTTGTCAGTGTACAGTCTGTATTTCCGGTGGTCATTTATTCAGTCGAATCGTATAAAACGCGCGAGGCACTTGAGAAAGAAACAAACGAATCTCCGTTCTTCACTATTTTATTCAGCGAAGACATCGATTGAGGTGTGTGACTTTGCGCATGTGCATTATATTTGCATCGATACAGAACCGCTTCATCTGTCCACACTACAGCGAAGCGCTACAGTACCGATACTGTACCGGTACAAAACCCATACATTTGTGGGTTTCGTACCGATACAGTTATACCGCTACAGCACCGGTATAGTTGCTAGTGTGGACAGGTTTTGCGGTACGAAAGTAGTTTCGTATCGGTAAAAAATCCCTAGTGTGGACAGGGTATTAGGCTCATTGGTGGCTCTAAATTGACAGTCAGTGTGAATGGTTGTCTGCCCTGTGATGACCTGGCGACTTGTCCAGGGTGTACCCCGCCTCTCACCCATAGTCAGCTGGGATAGGCTCCAGCTTGCCCGCAATCCTGCACAAGATAAGTGGCTACAGATAATGGATGGATGGGTATACTCAAAGTATGAAGGGAAATTAGTAAAAGTTCTGTTATAATAATGTTTGTTTTTACTTTTGATTGATAAAATTAAAGGTTAAAAGGCATTTTACAGCATTCTGTACAGTGTTCTTATTGTAGGGTTGTTTGGGAATTCCTTATGCACATGCTAAGCTGTACTTAAGTTTAAAAAAAAAAACACACACGAAGCTTCTCTTTTGAGTGTACATGCTAAAACATCTAGTAACTTGTTGCAAAAGCACCATTTTATTACGCGCTGTCAAGGTCGAAAGATGAAAACAATGCCGTCCTACCCTTGAACCATCAGCTGAAACGCGGACACTTCAATCATGACAATTTAGTGCTGAAGAGAAACGTGATTCAGTAATTATGCCTTTATTTCACATTCAACTAATGGTGAATACAGGTGCTCATTCTGACCTCTCTGCATTTACAGATTACATGTGAAAAGCTCTATTTAATTATTGGAAGTGAAGAACGCACATTCAAGAATGAGCCTTAATGCCTAGACTTGGAAAGTAAATTGTAGCACGCAGAGGTTAATGATGGTCAAGCTTCTTTTCTTCTCCGAGCAAAAACAGCAATTAGAAAGTGCCTTTAAAAACAGAATAGGAATAGAACATATTTCTTTGTGATCGTTGATTTTTTTTTTTTAAATCAACTTATATTTTTGCAATTTTGCTGTAAAGGACAGTGAAGTTAGTCGTTGACGATGTAACCTTTATGTAAAAGGGCAGGAAACGAAAATCTAACTCAGAAATATAAATTGAATCTTTGCTAAACACATGTACAAATGTAGTGCAGTTTTGTTGGCCGTGACCACATGCAACATGTTTAAACGTTTTCCCAGCTCAGAGATGTGTTAATACATTCCATCTTCTTCATTAACAGTTTGGTGTAGACAGGCTGGGCTTCCTTTAGCACTGAAAAGCAACAATATAAAAAAGATGACTTCTGTCAAAACAGACAGACATACCTGTCCATCTCTATTAAGATGTTTTGAATGAACCCACAATGAACAGTGCAATTGTGTTATACAAAAAAAAAAAGAAGTGGAATTAATGTAATTAGAAGTGCTTGGTCAAACCTCATCACCAGAACGCTATCACACGTGCTATAGCTGAGAAAAACGTCAGCAAAAAATGACTTCAAATCCTACCTGATTAACTCGCCCCTTTATCTTACAAACAAAAGAAAATACTTAATATAGGTTTTTAATTAGATGAAAGTTCTAAATGGCTCCCCGCAATCAGCATGAGGAGACTTTTTGTAGACGTAATGACTGAAATGTTTTAATCACTGTTAAAATACAGATGGGACTTTTTTCCCCCCCCTTCTCTGTGAAAAAATTCCCACTGTTGGTTAAAATGGGGAAAAAAAAATCCACCTTAATGTTCTTCAGTCTAAAAAGTAATTAGTCAAATAAAAGATAAAGCCAAATGAACTCATGATCAATAAGCTTTCCCCTCCCTCTGCCATTTGAAAAAAAATCAAATTAATTATCCACACCCCCTTTCGGTATCAAAAGCCTGCTCCGCTTTGTGCCAGGGACATATGGGTATCAGAGTAATGCGTTACCGAGTGCAGCGGCTCCACTTCCCCGAGTGTGATGTCTCTTTATTATTCCAATGTGTGGCAGGGAGGAAAGAATCAGGGCAAATGATCTCGCTACCCATGCCTAACAATAGAGGAGTCTCTAATGAATGGACCAAGAGCAGCCAATTATTTTAATGAGAGCACACAAAAGCCTTAGGCCTGATCAAATCCAAATATCTGGAGCTGTTAGAATGTGAGCACAAGCAGCGCTGGGGTAATTCTGACAGAAGGGGGAAAAAAAAAAAGCTTAACTGTTTCATTATGGCATACCTTTTCCCTTTCAGCGAAGGAACTTCTTTCAACTTAAAATAATTACAGACAAAGACTCTTATGAATTCCGCGGTTACGCAGTAATCTAAACTATTACTTGGAGGTGACTGAAGATAAAAGCGTCATATGATTTGATAGATATGTTGAACAGAAGTGGTCTGGATTAAAGTACGAATCTTCAGTCAAAACACACCACTAGATTAGAACAGGAGTAGCTTTATCCTTGTAGCTCTTATTCACACAAATGGCGGCCATCGTGTAGCTTAGTAGCAGTACAACAGCTTTAGGATTCATGCAGGCCTCCGTGTGTGCGTGTGTGTATATGTGTATGTATATGGGGTGCGCAGATGAGCTGGGGTGAGAAATCACCGGCCTGGCACACACGCACGTATACACACACACACGATTCCTTTTGATTGCCTCTTTAGCATTTCAGAGAGATTAAAACTGTATGGAAAAGCGGTGGATATTCAGTACAATCAATACACAACCACCAGCAACTGCCTCAGTTATCTCTCCCTCTCAAACACACACACACACACACACACACACACACACACACACACACACACACACACCTGGATTAATCTGGTGCCCTTATTTCCCCGCACTCAGATAGGTATTTAATGAAGAGGCAGGATGTGATTTGAGGACTGCATTGATTACTTACAGCTCTACAGCACTGCCCTCCCCCATAACACACAGCACGCAGGTGAGCAAGTCTAACTGAGGGTGGAATAGAAGACAGAATTAATACTAGAAATTACTGAAAGCATAAAGAAATGTGAGAAAAGCAGAATGAAAAAAATAGGAGAACGAGAGGAAAATATAGTTCGAAGAGAAAAATGCAACGAACAGATCGGCACAAAAAAGGAACAAAAAAAAAAAAACAGGAGGAGAGAGAGTATTGAAGAAGGCCAGAAGGAGGTCCTACACAGTGTACGCGATCGGCCAGCTGGGACAACATCACGTGACATTCCTAAAGACATTCCGTCAATGGGAAAGTCTGAAATGTTTCATATATCTTCTGTAATGATTGATCCAGAGCCTATCCCAGGATTGGGAATACCGGAAGTGAAGTCAGTCCATCAGCATTCACCATGCACACACATGCACACAAATTAAAAAAAATAAAAAGTTTAGCATAGCCAATCCACCTACCAGCACGTTTTTGGAAGGTGGCAAGAAACCAGAGAACCCAAAGTTAAAGGAGAGCTGAAGTCATTTTTAAACTTGCTTTATTTCTTAATAAATTACGTTTTCAGTTTTAGTAACCTTATATCGTGACTCGTATTGGCAACTAATTGCAATTAAATATTATACTTATCGGCCTATTCGGGTTTTAACCATGTTGAATTTAGTTCGTTTGGTCCACGGCAGGCGTCGCTTATCCGTGCGATCTTCACGAGACTTGTGCGAGACTTCGAAACATGAAATGTCAGCCAGGTGTCAGCGCCGCCATTTTGAAAACTGCTTTCCAAACGAAATATTGCACAAAAACGAGTTTAAATGGCGATTACTGCCTACTTTTTTCAAACTTTCCTGATTGCTATGAAAACAAACAAAACTTCTGGCTTGATTACATCAGCATTCGAAAGAGGGTGCGCGCGTCTTGACAGCGTTGGCAGATGTCGGTCACTTTGATTTCCGCTGTACGTTTTACTTCCGTCCTACGATGTCTCGCACAGGTGTCAACGAATCTCGTTTACGGCCATCGCTTTGACATATGGACTGATATAGAGCATATTTCAAACACTCGTAACTTGCTATAGCAGTGACAAAATAGCTATCAAACGCATTCATATATTTAATAAACTGAGATAAATAAAATTTTGATTTAAAAAAAAAATTGCCTCCACTTCTCCTTTGAGCCATGCAAAAGAGAGAATGTGCAACTCCAAATTTTAAAACTTAAGAATATTTTAAAAACGGATTTAATAGTTGCATGAAAAGTCTTTGAAGCGTGGCTAAACAGAGTCTGGATGTTAAATGAGCTGAATTAATCCTTGAAAAGTGTTGGGATCCTAAGTAGCAGCAGCAGCAGCATGCGGAATAACAATACAGTGCTCTCCTTGCAAAACTTGTAATAAACAACACTAACTAAAAGCGAATTCTGACATTCGCCCTGTGCTGCACACGTCAACGGAGTGACACGCAGCTCAGTATGATGACATCAGCATTCACACAGGAAGCAGTGCGAGCTGTCATGTGCAGCCCATACTGTCAGGTAATGTAATAAAGCTGTTAATTCCTTCAGTGAGACGGGCTTGTTTGTGGCTGCGCCCGGGCCAAGGGCAAAGCCAGAGCAGCTCATTTGCATTCCTCTCTCTCTCTTTTGGCTCACTCATGAATAAATCAAGCTGTTAAAATGGCTGCATTTACATCTCATTTTACAAAAGTACAGCTGAGTGACTGGACTAGATGGGGCTCACTTAAGCAGGTTGAGAGAAAAGAAATCTTCAGATTCTTCCACATATATCATGCACTTAATAGAGCAAAACAGAATCTTACTGGTTTAGATATTAGTCATTCATAAAGATGCATGATAATCCAGAAGAGTCCTACTATTTTTTGGTGCTGAAATGCTAGCAACCATTGGGAAAAAAAAAAAAAAAACCCACAACCCAGCAGCTTTTATCTCCACAGCCAGGTCTGGCTCAATATAAGCATGTGTACTGATGCTGTACCCACAGTAAAATAACCTTGCCCACGTGGTTGAAGGAGATCTCGGGGTGGACGCTGCTTGGAGCATCTAGGAATGTCTCGCAGTTCCGCTAGGCCGCACACTAATTGAGAAGTCACTCGGGGGTACAGTTTAGGGAGGGGGAAGGCTGCCCTTCAGTCCCTATACAAATCAAGCTTTCGTAAAATGGGCCTGACATGGACCGATCACCATCTGAAGGTTTCTCTCGCGCAGCATGCTGAAAAGAATGAAGGCCTTCGCTTTTCAATCAATCGCTAGCTCATTTCCATAAAAGGCTCGTTAAGCAGGGGGCGGTACGACAGGCTTGGAGGACGGCCCTCTCTCGTAGCATAGGCTAATTGCCAGTGGAGCACTGATGAAATACATCAAACTGCCAGTCATACCAAAGAAATGCAGTGAAGCTTATAGGTTCAGAATTCCAGATTGGGCTTCATTAGTGAAGGGAAGTGCATTTGATCAAGCCATGCATAAAGCTGAACCAACTTATACCAGGCATACCAGACGGCGTAGAATAGCCAGGGCGCCAATATGACAAATCTCACATCACAATCCTTTTACACATTTCCATAAAAAGGTAGCAATTGATTGAATAGTAAATTTTAACATCTTAGCAGCTGCTCATTATGGTCAGCAATGTTGAAGTTGTTCAGGTCCTTTTTTTTTTTTTTCCAGAAAAAGAAAACCTGGAGGAAACCCATACAGGCATGGTAAGAATATGCAAAACTCCACACAAAGAATAGCTCGAGATAAGGATCAAACCTCATCTTTGCCACTTATCAAATGCCACTTTGCACCTGTCTTTATCTGGTCATTTATGTTGTTTATTGTACCGAGATAGCTAGATGTTTAGATAGCTAGATGTCGACTTGGATAGCTATTTAACAGTTTTTCCATGAAATTGAGTCGGCTATAAGCCATGTACGATGAGTAGAGTAACTGCTTGATTCTATCCATATTCACTGGACTTTGAGAAACAGAGCATTTTTTTTGCGAATTCGATGAATAAAAACTTTATACAAAACAAACCGACAAAATGACAGTAGCAATTTGTGAAAAATGCTATAATAATTCTTGAAAAAAAATTTAAAAACTCCAAATACTTTTATTCCATATTTTGTTGCTTTTTTATTTTTTGGGGTTTTGTTTTCGAGTAGTTCGTCCTCGGTTGGTTCAGTACCACGCGCCGCCATTTTCTTTTTTGGCAGTTGGCAAACCAACTTAAAGGTACATTACTGCCACCGACTGGACTGGAGTGTGGAACAGGAGATATTGGGGAAAAAAAAAAACTATATTCTTTTATTTAGCCATTTCAGTTTCTTTTAAATACATGATAAAGTGATATATCTGACTTGATGCACTCCTCCATTTCGTTTTTCTCTACTCACGGTATATGAACTGATATCCTAGTAGTAGAGTAGCCAATCAGACCGCGCGATTGCTCATATCCAGTGAACGTGGATAGAATAAAGATAGCTATTTATATGCCTTATTTTGTAATCTTCTATCTTCTCTATGAATGCATCATGGGGACCTTGAGGGAAACGGTATTTCAATGCACTACATACTTGTGGATGTACTGATAATAAAGCTCTCTTGAATCAAACCTGAAGATCTGGGAGCTGTGAAGCAGCAAAGCCAGCCGCTGTACCACTGATGCCCATATTATCATTTTGCCCAAGCAAATCATTTACTTTTAATGCTTAGCATTCAACTCCAACAATGCTGAACTTGCAGCAGAATAAGAAAAATGCTCCATTAGGTATCTATAATAATGCATTTTGAAGAAAGCAGATGTTCTTCATGCTGATATGACCAAAATCCCAGAGCCTGACTTACACTCTCACATACCGCTAGCCAAAGGGCAAACCAAGAAGCCAGAAGGCAGCGAGACAGAGCTTTTGTTCCTTGCACAAACCTCTAAGGAGGGTCCCTTCTTTGTGAGCACGGCACCACACCCCCTGAGCATTTCCTTCGTCGTATGTGTTGCTTTATCTCAGGTGAGAGGCAAGCAGGTTTTAGAGGGATGTGCCAGTTGGAGGCTAAGCTGCAAGATTTCTGGATGGCGCTGCTGTCTCGAGCCAGGATGGTGGGGGGATTCCAAAGCTTAGAGTCCAGAAACAAAAGTCGATCGGTGTCTGCCAAAGCTCTGGAGGGAGCGGGGGGCCTGCATGGCTGCACGTGTCAAACGGCAAGGCTGGTTATCACACTCTCACATGCCGGCAGAGGAGAGATGCCAGCCAAGTATGCAACAACACCTCATCCCCCCCTCCAAAGCTAGTTGAGGCTCCACCAGGCCTTGAAATAACAGCCACTGATCTTCAATTAGCATGTACAAGGCAGAAGACCAGTGAAGCCATAACCATAACACTGTACACATCATGGAACTGGAATGCACACGATATCTGAGAAAGGCAAAATGAGACTCCTTTTATAGCAAAAAAAAAAGACTATTATTTGAAGCAATCACTTAGCCCACGCTCAAAAAAAAAAAAGTAAGTGCTGATAATCTTCAAGATGCTTCAGACAAAAATCACTCAGTCTATGCTTGGAATCTGAAAAACCTTGGATTCTGACCAGTTTAAACAACTAAGCAAAAGCTGGTGGTAATATATGCAAAGATATGACCTGCAGCAATCTACACAAAGAAGGGTTAGGAAAGGTCAAATAACCCCCGAACTATGCTCAAGTTTAATTAATAAGACAAAGAAGAGTGTAATTTATAGACGGTTGGCCCAGATTAGCACTCTTTGCAAAGGGAATCTGGGGCCTAGCATGTTCTAGACCAGGGCTTTTCAAAGTGTGGGGCGCGCCTCCCCTAGGGGGCGCCAGAGTTCTTCGGGGGGGCACAACGTGAGGAAAAATAAACCAGAATAATGGGCCTTTTCCACTACCCTTTTTCAGCTCACTTCAGCCCAACACGGCTCGTGTTTCGACTACCTCAGAGCAGCACGACTGAGCTCACTTCAGCCTTACTCAGCACCCAAAACTCGCACGGTTTTGGAGTGGGGCTGAAGTGAGCCCAACCGAGCTGAGTGGGGCTAGGGGCGTGAGGAGACACTCCCCTGTGCACTGATTGGTGAGGAGGAGTGTCCTCACATGCCCACACACGCCCCGCGAGCACGCTGGGATCTGTAAACACCGTAAACCCGGAAGAAGAAGAATTATGACAAAGAAGATGATGATCAGAAAACTAGAAGATGGAAGACCAACCCAACAAGCCACAGCACCAAGACCAGCAACACTAACGACTCCATGTCCTCCATGTTTATTGTTTACTATCCGGGTCGTGAGACTACCGCTTAAAAGGTCACTGATGTCACGGTTTGCGCCGCCTAACGACATCACGTGACGTCCACCCACTTTCGCTAACTCCACCCAATGTGTCCACCCACTTCCAGCCAGCACGGTTCAGCGCGGTTGTAGTCGAAATGCAACTCCAACAGCCTCACTCAGCTCGACTCAGCACCGCACGGCTCAGCCCAACTCAGCCGCGTTGGTAGTGGAAAAGCCCCATTAGTTACTATTGCAGACATTTAGCGAACTTCAGCTAGCCTGTGCCAGAGACAAAATGGATCGATTTTTAGTACCTAAAGCTACAGTGAGTGAGGAGACAGAGTCTGGGCCAAGCAAAAAAAGAAGGAAGTATGGCCATGATTATTTAAAGTTTGGATTTTCATGGACTGGATCTGAAGATGCTCCACTGCCACAGTGTGTTGTCTGCCAAGAGGTGCTAGCTAACCATGCTATGAGATGTTTAAAATGTGTAAAAGATGTTTTCAAAAAGCACAGACGTTTAAAATGTATAAAAGAAAAAAATAAAAATGTGTACAACCATTTTTTTTTAAAATATGAATGGAACATTAAGTATAGCAACAATTGTAAGAGGGGGGCGCTGTTTATTTGCTCTCTGAGGGGGGTCTGACTCTCCCACACTTTGAAAACCCCTGTTCTAGACGCTCCGAGACCCCCTTCCCAGAAGGCTGTCCACCATCTTTGATGTCAATGAGGGGCATAAAGGTTAACCTCAGAGGAGTAAGGATATCAAATGGTTTGGGGGGGGGGGGGGGGGGGGGGGGGGGGGGGGGGTCTGGTGGAGAGCCATCATGATCACCCCGGAGTGCAGTCAACAGGTGCTTGATTTAATTTCCTCATTGAATCAGTTTCCCAAAATTAATGTCTGCACACTGGGAGGAAAAAATATTAAAGGGAAATATTGTTGAAAAATGAAGTGCATCATAAATATGAAATCACCATCAGAATTGCTACTGCAATGACAACTATTTGAATATATCAAAATAGCACCTAAATGTACTGTCTGAAGTGTGCAAGACTGCCTTGGATATCATGTGAAAATATAAAAAGGACAAAGAAAACTCTAATAGAGCCTAACAGTTTAACTATAATCACCTGTAAGCATTCAGGCACATTGTGAACGCATGCGGTATATAAAGTCAGGCCGTGCCAGCAATAAGCTGAAGCTGCGGCTAGTGGTAAACACCGTACACAAGCAGGTAATGAATATATGCAATAGCTCCGCTCTTGTTCAAAGGCTTCGCTCTGTCAATACAAATCAAACATTAGAGAATTACATCACTACACAGCAAGTAATGGCAACATAATGGCAGGAATCGATACAACAAAAACAACAAGGAGCAGTAAGCTGTGGACAAACAGTTTCTCCCTCTGCTGGGATGATAAAAGATAATATTGCACTGAGCAAATGTCTGACTGTGCTCTTCTGCTGCAATGCTGCTGGTTCACATCAACCAAGCTGTGGTTCGGACCGTTCTAGCAAACTACAATGACTCCAAACCGATATCTTTCCTCCACACCTTGCCATTTCTAAGCATATAATAATTTTTATGGACTCTTGAACATGCCATATCAGGACAATGCAAGCTGTGAAAGACAGAAAAGATTCATTAAAGGAGAGCTGAAGTCATTTTTAAACTTGCTTTATTTCTTAATTAACGTGTTATTCAATTACGTTTTCGGTTTTAGGAACCTTATATCGTGACTCGTATTGGCATCTAATCGCAATTAAATATTATACTTATTGGCCTGGCGGCACGGTGGTGTAGTGGTTAGCGCTGTCGCCTCACAGCAAGAAGGTCCTGGGTTCGAGCCCCGGGGCCGGCGAGGGCCTTTCTGTGTGGAGTTTGCATGTTCTCCCCGTGTCCGCGTGGGTTTCCTCCGGGTGCTCCGGTTTCCCCCACAGTCCAAAGACATGCAGGTTAGGTTAACTGGTGACTCTAAATTGACCGTAGGTGTGAGTGTGAATGGTTGTCTGTGTGTCAGCCCTGTGATGACCTGGCGACTTGTCCAGGGTGTACCCCGCCTTTCGCCCGTAGTCAGCTGGGATAGGCTCCAGCTTGCCTGCGACCCTGTAGAAGGATAAAGCGGCTAGAGATAATGAGATGAGACTTATTGGCCTATTTGGTTTTTAGCCGTGTTGGAGTTAGTTTGTTTGGTCCACGGCAGGCGTCGCTTATCCGCGCGATCTTCACGAGACTTCGAAACATGAAGTGCCAGCCAGGTGTCAGTGCCGCCATTTTGAAAACTGTTTTCCAAATGAAATATCGCACAAAAACGAGTTTAAATGACGATTACTGCCTACTTTTTTTCAAAATTTCCTGATTGCGATCAAAACAAACAAAACTTCCGGCTTGATTACGTCAGCATTCGAAAGAGGGCGCGCGCGCGTCTTTTGACAGCGTTGGCAGATGTTGGTCACTTTGATTTCCGCTGTACATTTTACTTCTGTCCTACGATGTCTCGCACAGGTCTCAACGAATCTCGTTTACGGCCATTGCTTTGACATATGGACTGATATATTACAAAGCATATTTCAAACACTCATAACTTGCTATAGCAGTGACAAAATAGATATCAAAAATGCACTCTTATATTTAATAAACTGAGATAAATAGAATTTTGATAATAAAAAAGTTTGCCTTCAGTTCCCCTTTAAAAGACTCAGATTCATTTATTCCTTAAATTCAAAACAGATTCAAGTGACATAGAACAACTCTATGGATCATTGTGAAATCATCAAAAATGGAAACGCCAAAACACTTATACCGGTAAGAGTGAAAACAGGTTTTTCGTTTTGTTTTAAAATTAAATTCAGAAAAGGTTCGTCATGGACATTTGCCTTCCATCATAACTTAAGGCTACGATGAAAAATGTGCTAGTGAGGGAATTCAGTGTAACAGCAGCAGTCTTCGGCAATAAATCCAAAGCCACTCTGTTTCCACCTCCAGACCAAATCAACCCCATCTCCAGCCCCTGGGTGGCCCTTTCTGATCAGCAGCAGGGTCAAAGTTGACATTTAATCTTGCCACAGACTCATGGAGTCTGTCCACGCATGGCACAGTCAGAGCCGTCCGACATTTCGCTTCCCATAAATCCACAAACCAAATAGGAAGAGAAAAAGTGTGTGCCCCCCCTTCCTTCCTTCCACTCCCCACCATCACAACACCACCACTTTTCTACAGCTCCACTAGCCTGCCATGAGAATGTAAACGTGGCTGGAAAAGGTAGGGAAGATTATCCTTTTATATTCCTCTCCCAGATTAGATGGAAATCATAACACAGACCGGCTCGCCGAACTCTGACCCCTCTGAAACCAATTTCATTTGAAGAGATTGCAGTGATGTAGCTGGATGTCTATGTCCTTTTGCAGAGAAAATTAAAGCAGGATTTGTAATGCATTCAAAGAGAAAGTACACAAGAGGGGAGGTTAGAATGAATAAATTGCTGTTGCTACCTCGTCTCCTCCAAATGTACAGGCCAGTACAACACCACATCAGTAATAACATTTATTTAAAAAAAAAAATCCCCACCCTGTGAATTAGGATTGCTAGAGATGTTAAAAGCAAGTTTTAGAATTTTAACTTTAAACTCAGCAAAACCATGAATACACTTCCCTAGATAATTTAATTCCTTGAATAATGATATGAATAGTTATTTCTCCATATTTTCTCCAATGTCACTTCCAGTGTTACCTCATTGAACACAGTGCGTCTTTAATAGCATGAGGAGCAATTGTAACTTTCCATTCAATCTTCAGCATCCATTTCATTTCAATAGAGTAAACTTTGACAAAACATGGAAAATAGGGCAAGATGCACGAGAAAAGACATTCCCTTTGCCCTGCTCTGTTCTAATAGATAGCTCCCGTGCACTAGCAAAAGGTATCCTTAACAGGGCCAGGTGGTGACATCTTAATTTTTCACGGCTGAAAACATGGCCGTGTACTGGTCCCCAATCGCCCCCATGCATTATTCCTGCCTTAAGCACTGAACGTCTGGGGATGTGGGGGTAGGAAGAGGAGGAGTAGGGGGGTATTGTTTTACAAGGCACCCAGCTGCGGCCTACTTGCCTCGCCCTGGGTTCTTTTCAAGGAGTTGTCGTGGGTGACCCCCTCTGGCTGACAGTTATTAATAATAACGCACAGTGGGGAATAGTTCACCTTGTGGCAATGGAGAGGCCGTTGCGGCTCGCAGGCCGGCTTGAGTCTCTCCAGGGGCAGGAATCATACGACAAACCGCAGGGAGCAAATACAGTCAGCAATGAGCATGGAAACAAGAACTGAGCTTCTGGAAATTTCTGTACACTTGCAATGATCAGGTTCTAACGAAGGGCAGTGAAAAGGCTATTGATATCGGACTTTCAAAATTCATTAGTTTTCTCTGCAGTCACTTAAAGTGCCATTCCACCATTGGATGTATTCTTTGGCATAAAATACAATATATTTTATGACAACATGACTAGACAGAGAAATCTTTTAGCTTCAAAATGATATATCAAACATAATTTTTTGACAATGACAAGTATATTAATTTTGCGACCAAAGTCACCTACCCTTTTAATTTCCGCGCGGTAGTGAAACGTGATGTCATCGGCAGGTTCCCCTTCTTGTGTACCACGTCACGTGTGACGTGGCACAGATTATCAGCAATGGCGGATAGAACGCGATTTCCACTTGTCGATTGCTGTGCCGATATTCACCATCGACCGTCTCCTTTGGGCATCACTTGCTATTTTCCTTCGCTTCTTTTCCGAAGCTGACAATCGCGTTCTATCCTCCATTGCTGATAATCTGTGCCACGTCACACGTGACGTGGTACACAAGAAGGGGAACCTGCCGATGACCTCACGTTTCACTACCGCGCGGAAATTAAAAGGGTAGGTGACTTTGGTCGCAAAATTAATATACTTGTCGTTGTCAAAAAATTATGTTTGATATATCATTTTGAAGCTAAAAGATTTCTCTGTCTAGTCATGTTGTCATAAGATATATTGTATTTTATGCCAAAAAAATACATCCAATGGTGGAATGGCACTTTAAAATCTCCTTAATGTCTTCATGTAAGGAAGAAAAAAAAAGATGCAAGCACTGACTGACACCATCTAAGATCTTGTCTCAGTACAGTAGTTTCTCTGTTCAGCTGCTCTCTGTACATTTGAGTATTGAACAGTCCTGGCCGTTCAGGCATGCTCTATACCTCTATTCATGTCCACACTCGTTTTTTTCACATGCTCAAATTCCCATACACCTCCACTCTGGATGTAGCTGAAATGTTCTACCTCCAAGGGCATTGACATTTGTCAAAACATTATTACCAGTAGTACCAATGGCTAGCTTACACAACTAAGCAGTACAGCAATGCTACGTTATATTTACAGTACATTTTTTCCCCAGATTAGATTTCCAGATACAAAGTACACTATATAAATAATGTCTTTTTGCATAGTGAATATTGTGTGGAAATCCAGCATGTTATTGTTCAGATTTCAGCCACATCGATGATTGGTTTAAATGACCAAGCTCGGTTACCAAAAAGCCAGATTAGTGTAGTTTGAGCACCTTTTTATGGTTTATAAACCACACTATAAAGCTCCATGTCTTCCCAATATATTCAAAGAGCTCACAACTTCATGCTTGACTTTAGAATATTGCTAATCTGTCAGAATACTTAATCCATTTTAATCAATCCGTTTCTACATATGACACTTTTTTTAACCTGTACGTAAAGACTTCAAAAACCGGGGCATAAAATAAAAATAGTTTCGCGAAAAAAAAGTTTGCCTACTCTAGTGATAAAAAGAGGCAATGAAACTCAAATAGCAAAAGACGTTTCATGTGATACTGTGCTAGTGTCCATCACAGGTAATTAAAAAGTAAAGAGGTTAAGATTTTAATACTAAAAACAAAGCAAAATGTCTGTACCTTGCTTTAAAATATCCTTTAATTACTTGTATGCTCAGCCTTTGCCTTTATAATTACCGCCCACATCTTTTCTATCTTCAGACCCCAAAGTTCTTCTTTCGCTAGGTGCGCAGAGATACATTTTTCATCTTTTCACGCCATTTCTCGCGCCCGTATAAAGGCGGCTTCCAGGTTTCTCTTATTAGAAATCTTCCCTTGTCATTGGCTCGAGTGAATTAGTTTACTAAAGTCAGCTTCTTTCCTGAGGAAAACAACCAACAAGTGTCCCATTTCCTCTCAAGAAACATGTTCGTCAGTTTTGTAAATGCCAGCTACTCTTTAAGGACGACACAAATTTGCTGCTGATAAGACCATTATGACAAACAAGGCTGCTAAACAAAAACTTGCGACCGCAAGGGCCCTTGGGGTACTAGTGAGGACATGGGCTCAGTAGTAGGGGACAGAAGGGGCTATCTAATGAGACTGAGCGGATAAGGCGAAGAAGAAAGAAAAAAAAAAAAAAAAGTCTGTTGCTGCAAGTCCATTTAAATCTTGACCAGAAGAGGTCCTTTTGTACACACAGAGTGCTCTATTGTAACAAGTACCGCAGAGACACAAGGTTATCCAGGGCTGTATCCACACTTCAAGTGCTTCTGATACCACTAGACTAAAGGCAGCTCCTAATAGCGCATGCTCTCCAGAAGGATTTGCCTCTTAAGAGTCATTGAAACACCTTCTTTGAGAAACGAGACCTTATAAGTTTGTGCTGTGTGACTGGAGACTTAATAAACGTTCCAACAAAGAAGGTGGATGCTTTCTAACGGAACTTGAAGTTTAAAAATCTTAGACCACGCTTCAGTGATGTACACGTCTCAACAGGAAGCCTGAGATCTTACAACAAGTACAAAAACACTGACATACTCGAGCTATTCATGAGTCTGGTAACACTTTCTTTGTAGCCTAATCATTATAACTCTGCTTATGATTCTTTACAAGTTGGCAATGAGTCCTTGTAAGCGTCCGTAAAACTCTGATAATGTCTCCAAGCTCTAGTAATATGCTGGAGTCATGAGTCATTGTAATGCCACATGCAGTACTATGCAACCTTTAGACTCATCATGACCTGTGAATAATTAGAAAACATTTATTAACAATTCTAAACTCATTATAGACAACGTTTAAAATGCCATTGCTGAGTGCGTCAGGTAAAGTAAACAATCGGCGATAAAGAATTATAAGCACAGTTCTAACAATTTATGAATGCAGGATGTGTTCATAGGAAGTGTTACCAAAAACCTTTCATTCGCTAAAAAACAGAATGTGAAAATAAGCACAAGTGCACAATACCTATTCTGCGTCGCATACAATACGCTTTCAAAATTCAAGCTTGAAGCAGCACTGAGGTTCGACAATGACGAGGTGACATCCACAGAACGGCACAGCAAATTCATCCAAACCTACGTGTCTTGGACTTCATTAGAACTAACCATGTATGCAGACACAATATGGGCCATGATCAGTAGAGCAAAAGCACTTGGTTTTATTCTACCTGCTCACGAGTGCAGTCTTCATCTTGGGTTATATTTACACAAGTGTAAACTATAAATGCACCAGTATAACAAGCCACATTATCTGCTAAAATTAAAGGATGCACATCTTATAATTAAATATACAGGGTGTTTCACAAAAAAAAAAACAAAAAAAACTGATATCTAATAACTTTGCCAATTCTCGTTCAATTGACCTGAAATTTTAACAGCATATGTGGAAACAGGTCAAAATTTTAATGCTTAATGTTTTTTGCTTTTATCTTTTTAGGTATAGAAATGCCATTGACCGGAAAAGAAAAGGCGTTTTGTGTGTTAGAGTACGCTCGAACACGACTATACAGCGTGCATTTATGAGAGAATTCTCTAAAATCGCACCAACTGCAATGCAGATTTGGACACGGCACAAAATTTCAAAGAGGAAGGCTGTCTGTGTGACAGGCGGCACGCAAATTGAAAATTTGTGAAATCGTTCATGGAATCTATACACCTTTGAATGCCTCATTCAAATTTTGAGGAATAAATCTTATATTGCTCAACATTAAGCCTGTCCAGTTTCATTTGCATAGACTATGTAGTTTCTGGGATATTTACATCTCAAATAATATCAATTTTTTTTTTGAAACACCCTGTATATGAAGAGTTGCATAACAATATATAACACTTAAAAAAAATTGCTACATATTTATAAGAATGAGTCACTGAAATGATTAAGAAACTTAAGATTACCATTAAATGCAATTCAGAGCTCTTTATATCAAGAGAAGGCTTTAGATTGTGTTTTGAACACAAAGCGTTTCATTATTCTTTGTGAGTTTAATGAAGGCAACTAATTTGTTCGCTTTGAAAACATGCCTTTCATGAATTTAAATGTTCCAGAGCACTTCACAGTCCTGAAAAACAATGCATTTAAAGTTTGAAGTTAAAAAAAGTAATTAAATTAAAAAAGGTCATCACACCAACTGAAATATACAGATGCATGCAATGAGCACTTATGAGTAGTTCTTCGGTAATTCACAGCAAAATGTGGTAACCTTTTTAATTGCATTACTCAAGATAATTAAATAAAAATTCACACTGTATGGGGTATCTTTTGACCCTAAAAAAGAAAAAGCACAGAAAATTAGCTGTGTTTAACTCTGAACGCAAAGTCTTTTATGAGGAAAGAAAAGTCAATAACAGAATTGCATCAGAAAAAAAACCCTGAACTTTCATTTTTTAAAATTCAAACCAAGATTTCTCTGAAGCAACGTTGCTGTAATTGGGATGATTTTTAAATATGGTTTCAGTACATTTTGCCTCGCATTCCATACTTCAGCAAGATCGCTGAGCTGACAAGCGAAGGCAGTCATTTCATAATTTTGGCCTTTCTGCTGAAGAATTGCCCATATTAAGATGGTATGCATTGCATAATGTTTGATTTTTATTTCCCCCTCTTTTAATTAAGTTTTATGCTGTAATAGCAAAAGTTATAATGCACTAATTATTTACTGTTCATAGCTAAATAGCCACAAGCAGAGAAATAGCAAAAAAGGAGCCAAATACAAATACATTAGTTTGTTCCAGGTTAAACCCTTCCTTGACCTAATGCATGCTACTTTCAGACTAATTTAACTGCACCAACAACTTCATATCTGCATTTTAACTGAATTTCTCTTCTAGGAGCAAGAAATAATGAATAAATTGTTCCAACATGCCTTTTGTTACTGCCGACAATATCTACGACCTCAAAGAATTCATTAAAAACTACCACAAAATCTTTTTAAAAAATATTAAAATATTGCAATGAAAACATGATTACATGAAATTTAAAAAAATATATTAAACAAACAGGATTTGAATGGGAGAGTAAAGTAATTTATGAAGCACTACTGTAAACTGAATAAGGAAGAAAATTGGTAGTTGGGGGAAAAAAAAAAACACCTGTCTGTTTCTACAAAGGCCTAAATTAGAGGAAATGGAACATTAACCTTGAAATACAAAACAAAGATCCCAGTCTCATATTGAGAAAAATATATATATTAAAAAAAAATGTCCATTACTTGTGCATACACATTACACAAGTAATAACATGTGTAGAGAACAATGTGAGAAGGACAAATGGATGAGCAATTACCATAATTAACATATCCATGAAAAATAGTCATGGACCCAAATGTGAGCCTTGTGGGACACCATGTATTTGTGGTGCTTGCAGATTAACTGCGTCTATCAAATTAAACAATACAATTAGGTCCACAATAGAACATTTTCACTGAAACCATGACATGTTTCATTGTGGTGGTACTGTGGTGATGCTGGTATCCACCACCACCATCCTCAAAATGCCAATTGAAGAACTGAATATCTCATGTTCTTTCCCCTGTACACTTCCAGAGACTTGTAGAATCTCTACCAAGGCATACGGAAGCTTTTCTGGTAGCTCATGGTGGCCCAACACCTTGCTAAGATGCTTTATGTTGGTTTTCCCTTTAATTTATCACCCATCTGTACATGCTGTAACACCAGTCCATGGGAGCACACACACACACACACACACACACACACACACACACACACACACACACACACACACACACACACACACTCTCCAGCCTCTGAATATTCTTTGTAGGCTTGTTTTATAAAGGTGGCCAGATTGTTTAGAAAAAGAAGCTGACCAAGGATTCATGCTTGATGCTTGACAGTGGTGGAGTGCAGAGCGAGAGCTCCATATGCACTGGTCATTAGGAGGAGAGCTGGCCTCAATCTTTCAGCTAGTCTCAGAGGAAGTGCACTGCTCCAATCCCCAATGGAGAGACCAGCTAACCTTTCTCAGATGACACAGCTGCACCGTGTCATCAGCAAACTACTAACGAGCTGACACGAATTATTATAGTGATTCATTCATCACAGGGATAAGTGTATGATTTGAAACTTTCTGACCGAGTTTACAGAAGTTCCTACATAACTTTTAGTTGTGCTAAATTAAAAAAAAAAAAAGGCTAAACAGATTCTGATTATATGAGCTCAAATGAACACCTACACCATCGAGGAAGTGTGTGTATGGCAGTCTGGATAAATTTTGACATTTTCTACTATATATAATTCTGAAACTATTGGGGGGGGGGGGGGGTTCCCCCTGAACTGAAATATCTTGCTCTTTTGCAGAATAAGGGCCAACCTATCTTATACATTTATAACCTAAACTTCTGAAGGAAAAACACAACCGGCCCATTTAAATAGTTTTAATTTTACAATGGGAACGGAGTTATCACTTTGATTATTAGCATCGTGCACATTGGTCTCTGTTTCATCAATTGAGGTAAACCACAAACCTCAACATCATCTCTTCATGTTGTCAAGTAGAAATGTCAAAGTATAAGATCTGAAGAAAAAAAAAGGGTCCAAACCCATTTGTCATTCTTGGCGGTTTTCAAGCTATATTTTAATACAGTCATAGCTGCTTAGATGAATTTATTTGTAAAACAAAAAGAAAAAAAAGAGAGAAAGAGGAGGAGCTTCTCAATAACATTCACGTTTTAAGGTTGTGTTTCTATGTAAGGTCATCATTTTATTTTTCAGTGCTGACTTTACACTAAACGTATGATGTGGTTTTGAAGAGATGGGTCATATCATTAATGCTGGCCTAGCCAAAAACGAAACAAGATGAAGATTACCAAGCATATGTAAAATAAATTCAAGACAACTTACTCCAGTTCCCAACTTTATCCAGATAAGGCAAGCCGGTCACACTTTGTTGATCTTTTGTACAAGGCTTGTAGCACGGACTTCAATACACATCAGTTCTGCACTGGCTACGATATGGCAGATGTAAATATGAGAAAAGTCTGAGATACATTTTCAGGGTTCATTTCCATGAGTTTATACAGAACACGGTGGATGTGGTCCAGCAAGTTGCTCCTGAATGAGTGAGGAAGACTAGAAGTTATTACAGCTAAACCATGCAACACATGTTGGTTATCTTTCACCGATAGCCTGCTTTCCAAAATGGTAATAAATCCAGTCATGTCGACGACTTCTGTGAGTTTGCTTGCATTTACAATCTTAGTAAAACCACTGTAGAGGAAAATTGAAGTTGGATTTAAAAAAAAAAAAAATGAATGAATAGTTAGATAAATAAATAAGTGGTCCCCCTGTGCTGTCTTTAAAATGGATGCCTGAAATTTACAGTTTTCCATTAACTGATGCCTAACAGCTTTTCCCCCCTGCTTGCATCCTGGCCTTGGCGGATTGCTTCCATGTCTGTGGCTACTCTGTGGGCTGCAGCAGCAGTTTATTTCCGCCACCTTCCCAACTTAAATATGTTAGTCTCTTTCTTGTCTGGGCTTTTTAACCTTATCGCACTTTGCTCTGAAATGCAAAAGCACCGGTATAAAACACAGTTACTGCTGTTATGTTTTATCGTTAATAGAGACACCAACACGGTATCAAAAGAATCATTTTGGTGATAGGATGCTCGGACACCATACATCTATACTCTGAGTGCAGTAAAAGAATCAAGGCAGGTGTGATATCAATAATTACCCCCTAAAAACACATCAATGCTCCAAATATGAATCAGTTGATGTCGTGTCTCTAGTATCTGGCAGCTGTAAACCAAACGTTCCTGAACAAATGTCCCATCTTGTACTTGATGAAGAAGGAACAAAATACAACAGGCATGACTGTTTTCCAGTAGCAGCACAGCTCAAGTGTTTAATTCCTTTTATACGCCAATGTCGAACAATAACAATTTTTTTAATTAAAGAACGATGCCTCGTGCTATTTATTATTCGTCAAACCTTACATTTAATGTTGTGTCCATGAGACAAGCTAGTTCCTGTTATCACTTACGTTAGAACAGCTATCAACAAGCAATCACTTTTTGTCGGTCTTAAAGTACAAGCAGAAAAATCTTGCAGTTTGCCATTATACCAAGAAACCAGAAAGCGTAGAAGTCATCAGTTACAAAGCACTGACACCGGAGACTCATTTCATAAATTTTACATAAACGAGTCTTTGCAGAAATCTTCACCATATCCACGATTATACATTTTCCTTATGGTTTTCTTATCAAAACATTGTTTTTGTTTGCTTTTTTTTTAACCAATTATTAGCCTTTTATTATTGCATTATGTACATTACCAGTCTCTGTGAATGAGTTTTTACTATAGAAATAACATATCAGAGCTCATTAATATAAACCCGTGATTTTACTTATAGTCAGTACTACTGGCAGAGCTGCTGTTATAGAAAAGTAATAACACCTTCTGACCAACTGAAACAGCCAGTAAAACCAGTCTTTGGAAAATAAAGCTTTTTTTTGTTCCTCTTATTTAATTTATTTTTGTGCGTGTTGTGATAGGGATTATTTCTCAGCTGGTGGGACCACATTGCTCTTGGTCGCTCATGGTTGTAGACCCCTGAAGAATTCTATTAACCCTGGTTATGTCAGGCTTAATAACATGCCACACTGCTAAACAGGACTGGATTGATTCTGCGTGATGGGGGTTGGGTGGCCATGTATAATAAATCCAAGCATAATTCACTTTTAAACAGAAAGCTGAAATGGAATAAATGGGGAGAGAGAGAGAGAGAGAGAGAGGGGTGAGGAGAAAATCAAGTCTCGCTTTATCTCTTTGACCAACTGCAGTGCGAACCTAAGAAAATAAATAAGGGAATGATCAGGTGTCGAGAGGTAGTGCTTTCGTAAAAGTGGCCACTGATTATCTCGGAAATGGAGACCGGGTTTTGTTCAAGGGGCTGCAAACGTGATGTGAGGAGCCAGGCCTCGGCCATGTTTGCTGTTCAGTAAGAGCCAGTGAGCAGATGCCAAGCAGCAGGGACAGACAGGAAAGTCGTGTGATAGCTACAGCGAAATCAATTCAGTCACCTTGAACTTCTGATGATGAAGAAGAAAAAGAAGGAGCAAGCAAGCAACCAAGCAGTGCCTATATCCTCCCAAATGCTGACAAGAATAAAAAGATCTCAGGCAATTACTGAATAAAAGAGCACTACTGTGCTACAAAACCACACAGAAAATGAACTTTGCTTTTTAAATCCATCACTTTTAACATAAACTGCTTATTACCCTTGTATGCGATATCTACTAGAATGCATCAGAGCACTAGGTTTTATATTCCATCAAAGAAAAAATACAAACAAAGACAGTGATACTATCATCTATGGCTCAAATTTATTTTTCTCTTCCTGAGCTGTTGTTTTAAGGCACACAGGCATGCTGTCATGAATGGAGATGCGCTTTAGGAGGATGTAGCCAATGAGGCTTAGTGTTGGAAAGTAATCTGAGCATAGCCTCAGCCCTCTGGCCGCGTATCCATCTCATCTCCCCAAAAGTCTGTTCGTCTGTGTCGTGCCTAATGGAGACTCATCCCTTCTGCCGAAATTAAATGAACTGTACCTCTGTAAAGCACCAAAGCGCTATAGCGGCTTCTACCATGTTCAAAAACAGCCTGCATTCCTGAAGCGGTGGTGCAGTGAGTTTAAATAGACGCATGCTTTTTAACAGACACATAAGTAACTACAGTAGGTCCATGCAAGGGTGCCCCCACCCATGATAAAAAGGCACCTGGTGAAATATTGACATGAAGCCATAAGTACGAGCAAATACTGGCATGAACTGCCACCCTTGGTGTTCCTTCTAGTATTATGTCATCATGATTACTGATACGGTCACTAATATCCTAATACTAGGAAACAAGTCTACATGGATGAATTCTTGACATCATTTTTGACAATGAATCGTTCTGTACTGGAATATTCTGGATTTTTTTTTTTCAGTGCACTTCTCATTTCTCTGGTGTACATTTTCCTGAGGAAATGCTTAAATCAAGTAGACATTACTTTTTTGTACTTTATGAACACTTGCATCATTTATATAAATGTAAACAGCTTCAAAATTCGAAAAGGTTCATTAGCATTCCCAAACTATCCCAATGGAACCAAACTCGGGCCAACGCCAGCGCAGTTACTGGACCACCTCAGTGTGCATACTGAGCCAAACCATAATGAAAAGTGTGCAAACAAATGAGAGCATGTCAGTCTTGAGTGGTACAATAGTGTGAAAAGCGCTGTAGTGCTCGCTAGACTGGACACTCAGCCTTCTTTTAGTGAGAGGAAAATGGGCAGGATCTGGGGTGGTCTTAAACTCAATGCTCCAGTCTCTGTGGTCCAGCACACTAATTGGATCCAACAAGTGAATTCCTTCAAACCGAAGGAGAACCGCGAGCAGTTTATTGGCTCATAAAGAGCCATCTTTTTCGATTAAGAGTACAGCATATGTAAAGGCACAGGAGAATACTCAGAATCTCAATGTGGTGAGTAGTCAAGGCTTTTAGACATTTGCTTCAACACTGTCTCAAAGAACCAAGAAGGCCGCTTTTGAATGTGGTCAATGCAGCCATGAGGACCAGTTTGGCTTTGAAATTGATTTCAGGCATCAATCAAGTAAAAACCTCAAGTCCCACTATCTAAGTTAAAGAACTTTCTTGATCAATGTAGACCTTATTTTCCATTTTGTTTAGGTCATGCATCCTACGTCTTTCACCAGTCTATCCAAATATAAACCTGGTAAATAAAGACGTATATGCTGTAAAATGAAAATTTTTTTGGACACGTAAGCCAAACACATTAGCCCAATGAATCCTACTCTTACCTAGTAACTAGTCTGGATAGATGCTAGTTGCTGTTTTGAGCATGGTGGAGAGTCTTACCGGAGGTAGTCCCGCCGGCAGAGGATGAGGTTGGCCTTGGTATACAGCGTGGAGCCCACCTCGCCAAGGCGGCAGTCACAGCATGCACACTTTAGGCAGTCTTCGTGCCAGTATTTGTCCAGGGCCTTCAGCAGGTAGCGGTCCTTGATCTTCCGGTTGCAGCCGGCACAGCCCTTTGGCTTGGTGTCCGGCTGGACGGAAAGCATTTGTATACCTGCCAAGGAGAATAAGATCAGACCAGAGAATTTGAGAACGCAATAATTACTGATACAGCAATGACTCAGACGAAGTATAAAATGCACAGCGAGACTTTTTTTTTAAAAACCATGACTACCAAAGATCCTAAAAGAGCTGGCCAGACGATTACTTATAACTTGATTACATTTGGTATACAAGCACTAACCCAACAACAAATCTAACAGCTGCACAGTTCTTCGCATCTCTTGCTCGCTTTTCTCCTTTCTCTCTGATTCTTTCTTCTCTCGCTCTCCATAGGAGGGGCCAGGAAAAGCTTTGCCCCCAGTGCAGCCATTGTGTAACCCCCATTTAGGCTGTGAAAGGGCTTTGTTGGGTAGAGAGGCTACAATGCAGGCTCATGCAGACGGCCTGTAATTAGTATTCTCCTTCCATACAGCTAAGAGTGAGCTCTACCCGGCGCCTGCTCTCCTGGTTCCCCTTTTGTCCTGTCCTAATAGTTTTTGTCCTCCATTAGAAGCGTGCCTGATTCCTGCCTGATGTGTTGACACCGGGACGAACCGCCTCACCCTCCCCTTGCGCTCACCTCGTATAGCTTGCTAACCTAAAGAGTAAACATGCATGAAGAAAGACCAGACTGGGTGTTAGGAAACTTTAAATTGGGTTGTTTGGGAACCTACCTTCTGGGGGGGAGAAGGAAAAAAAAGTGATTTTTACAAAGCAACAGTGGTTAAGGATGCGATTAAGATTTCTGCAGTCATTGCATTTCTTAGAATCATCACACACACACACACACACACACACACACACACACACACAAAATTTTACTTGTCCTTGAATACTAAACCAAACCCTAATGGCTTTGGTGTTCTTAGGTACTGCAAAGTGTGGAAAGTTGGATAATTTGCCAGAAAGAAAAAACAAACACAGGTTAAGAGTGTGCAAGTTGCTCTGCATTCAAACTGCTGACCTTTTAATCAGACCGGATGGGACGGTGTGAGACGCGCGCGCTGATGATCACCTCCGTTCCAGGCCAGCGGCGCTCATCCGCAGCGCTTCACACCGCACAGTCATTACCAAGACAAGCTGACTTTAGAGTTTGGACTCCACTCCGTCCACCAGAGGGTTCGCAACCCAAATGCACCGAATATGCACGTCACCCTTTTCCTCAGGATCGAAGCACTGTTGAACAGATGTAGTCTATATAACCGGAATCAGCCTGTTAGATTCGAACACATCCCAGCTGAAATGTCAGAGAGCCTCCGAGTGACTTATTTTTATTATTATTATAATAAAGAATCCGTACAGAATAAACAGCGCTGCTGGACGGTCTGCTTTGATCGGAGCGCGAGCGCAGAACAGCTGCACGAGTCGGTGCTGCTGCTGCTGCTGCTGCTGCTGCTGACATTTCACCCGCTTATCAGTTTAATTACTGTTGCCATGGCAGCCAAGCGCTCGGAAAAGGCCAATAACATTGGCTGTTATTACAGGAAGCCCAATTTTCGAGGCACGACCACCAAACGGAAGCACAGTTCAAACCACTCAGAATCCCGACACACGCTAGAACGCAGGCACAAATTATAGCGAACATCTGGGGTTTTAAGGTAAATAAACCCCCCCCACACACATACACAAACAAACATAGGGCTTTCGAATAAAAACGTTCTGTGCGTCTGTTTAAACTCCAGGCTGGTCGCGACCCAAATATCGTTAGGATTCGAGCAGGTCACGCGCATAATAATAATAATAATAATAATAATAATAATAATATTATTATTATTATTATTATCATCAGAAAAAAAACGTCCACACTGAGACCTTACCGAAACTTTTCTCTCTTTTCTGCATTTGTCGATCCGCTCCGGCGCGTGAAAACACCACCATGCGACGAGACGAGAGGGTTCGTTTCCCTTCTCCTTCTCCGTGAAGTGAGCAGCTGGATGGGGGGCGGCTCGCTTTTGTTACAGCCAACAATCCTGTTTCGCCTCGCGAGAGAGAGAGAGAGAGAGAGAGAGAGAGAGAGAGGAGGGGGGGAAGGAAACGCGAAAAACGGCAAACAAAGGCACACATGCACGCACACGCGCGCACACGGGGGGTTGGAAAAAGGGGGTTCGAGCTCAGAGCCGTCCGTCTGAGCCCGACTATGATATTAAACCTATGAAGAGCAGCAGGAGGAGCAGCGGCTGCCGTGCAGAGGCGAGAGAACCTAATGACAGTGTGGACGACAAAGGCGTAGGGGACTACTCTCTCCACTTCACCCCTCCGCGTGCCGTCATCCCGACACCGTGTGGCGCGGCTCGAGGTGCGCGCGCAGGAACCGAACACACAACCATATGACACCGAATCGCGCGCGCTTCTTAATGAATGCATCAAACATAATTAGTCTCTCTCATATATATATATATATATATATATATATATATATATATATATATATATATATATATATATATATGAGAGAGAGAGACTAAAACCCACACCCTTCCAAATGAAGAAAGAAAACTGAAATTCAAGCTCTCCAATCAATCAGTGTTGCAATGTTGATGCATTTAACAGAACACCAAACAGGTTACATTCAGGTCGCTTAACGAAGTATTGCATGCGTGCAGCACGTGCATTTTATTATTATTCTTTTTTTCTTCTTCTTCTAAAAATCTCTTCAACACTTTGCTCTTTTATTCACAAAAACTTCGTATCGAACTACCTACTCGACAACAAGACACTCACCTTCTTGTCCAACTTATGCAGAAGACTGAACTTGGTTACGCTGGTGCACTCTCACTTTATAGTCCTCGGAGCAAGAAAATTAAAAAAAGTTCACGAAACCGACCTCGAGCTGTAGATCACGGTTATCTTCCGCTCGGAAATAACGAGGTCCGCGTGGATCGTGCGCGCACTCACACTCATGCACACTCACTCACTCACTCACACTCAAGCTACAGGTGTTTGCGCCTGAGTGAGCACAGATTAAGCACACCGGTCCGGAAAGCTCGGAACAACTTGCTGAACAGCAAATGAGACTCGAACAAGAGCGGATGGTGGTTTTATGATCTCGCGAAGCCAATCCCTCACCGGTAAGACAACTAGACGAGGAGGAAAAACAGGTCGTTAGCTTAATAAGAGACAGCCGGAGTGACGGTGCGCGCTCCCCAGAGAAACTTTGCGCTCTGACTGGCGCGCGTGCACGCGAGCTCTGCTTTGGAGAACCGTAATAACGGATCGAGTTCGTCTTCATACGACGCGCGAGATAGACACCGAAGATCACTGTGATCTTCTCCATGTACCATCATTAGCTGCAGGACCCTCCAGGAACCTGTAGAGCCATGACTCATTTGGTTCCTGTTATTTCAGTACCAATAAAATGATCAGGGGCCATTTTATAAGCAGTTTATATATCAGTTCTAATCATCGAGACATCCATAGTGTGCACATGTTTTTTTTTTTTTTTCAGCTCCAACACGCTTTAAACCTGTGGTACTGAGATGGAACCAGTACACCATGCACATTTAGAGATAAGGGTACCAAAGTGCACTTTTTCCTTGTCGGTGCATGATTTATATGTTTAGTATGTATCTATACTTGAGAAAGTGCCTGGTGTGTAGCATTTAGACTAAAGCTGTAATGGTGCACCAGGTCCAATCATGTATGTATGTATGTATGTATGTATGTATGTATACTATATTCACAATCCCAGTTGAACGAGATGTAGTGCTGATGGTACATTAATACACCAGTAAGAGAAGGTACATTTTGCTACCTTTATTTATAAGATTCCTGGAGGAAAAGCCGTACACATCCATCCATTATCTGTAGCCGGTTATCCTGTTCTACAGGGTTGCAGGCAAGCTGGAACCTATCCCAGCTGACTATGGGCGAAAGGCGGGGTACACCCTGGACAAGTCGCCAGGTTGTCATAGGGCTGACACATAGACACACACACACTCACATTCACACCTACGGTCAATTTAGAGCCACCAATTAACCAAACTTGCATGTCTTTGGACTGTGGGGGGAACTGGAGCACCCGGAGGAAACCCAGGCAGACACGGGGAGAACATGCAAACTCCACACAGAAAGGCCCTCGCCAGCCTCGAACCCAGGACCTTGTTGCTGTGAGGCGCCAGTGCTAATCACTACACCACCGTTGCCACCCTAGCTGTAGACACATTTAATAAAATGTTTTCGTGTACGCTAACTGAACAAACATGTCCAAGTCTCAATGCATCCATGAGGAGAAGAATTTATGAGTAACCACGCATCCCTTAATCTAACCACTTAGACCAGATGAAAGCATTTCAGCTCCACCCACACTGGCTTTAGAGGTCAGGCTGTGAGTGTGTACAGTGTGCAGTTTGCATAATAGCATTGCAGCAAATGATTGGGTCAGTATCTTTATTCTCATTTCTCAGTTGCAGCATACACTACTGCAGTAATTACTGTTTTTTTTTCACCAAGTGGAGTGTTTGTGTATAGGTCTTATATCTGTCCTCTGATCCCCTGTGCAAAGTAACTCTACTTGTTCCTCACCCAATGGCTACACCTGCAGACTCTAATTAGTGCCTATTGATGCCCAGGTTGCCAAGGAGAATGATGCATAAGGCCTCTCTCTCCCTCCCTTTATAGTATACACACACACACACACACACACACACACACACACACACACACACACACACACACACAATTAGCTTTTTTTTGCTGTTGACAATTGGCTAAAACTTTTCTCGGTCTCAGTGTGAAATCCCTCAATAAGAGAGCAGGGAGAAATGCGAAAAGAAAAGAAGTGGGAGAGATGGTGTCAGACTTGGTGTATTCGATTGTTAGCATTGCGGCCTCTTGCCAATCACTGTGCCTAAAATGCAGCGGTAATGAGATGGGTCATAAAAATGCTCCTCGCCACCATTATGACTGATGAGATGCATTAAAGCTGACAGGGTATATGACCTGCCAGTAATTAGGTTTTTGTCATGGATTGAATTATTTCAGAGCGGAGCTATCTGCGTAATCATGCCATTTGTGTGTAAAGGAGAAAGAGAGATGGGCAAATGGGAAAGGAGGTGTGGGAGGGCTCGAACCTCTTTATCCTTTTTTTTTAAAACCCCCTCCACCTCCACTTTATATAGTATGCTATCACGTCAATTACTCACCAAAGATATCTGAATTATTGGGAGTGATGAGCTAGAGAGAGTGCCATCGTTAAACCATGCAGAGGAAGAGTGCACTCTGTGAGTAAAACACTCCAACCAGTCTGCCCAAGGTGAAGTGACAGGATTACACAATATAACCCTTATCAATCATTACTGCATCATTTATCAATCATCAATCATTATTGCAATAAGGCGTACAGTTGCGATTTCCAACAAATCACTGGTCTGTTTTATGAAGTGCTGTGTTCATCCAATGATCCAGATTTCTGGATGGGGGTTTGATGGATCGCCGTATCCACACATAGCAATGCAGTGGGTTGCTTCTTTTTCATGCGTGATATGATGTGATAGGAAGATGATCACTTGAAACTGTTTTGATACCGAGCTTCTCGGAGTCGACTCTGTCTGTACAAGTTTCTATCCCAAACTTCTGCACAACATCAGAGGTGTGCGATGTTCATGTCGATGGTCTGTTTTGTTCCACGCGCCCGGAGGACAAAATGCACCAGTGGATTGCAAATAAGTCAAGCCTACTGCAATAGCAATCCAGCTGATACTCTGTTATCGACACTCTGTACTGTACTGTACTGTACTGTATTTCTTTTCAATACATCCTGAATGCACATGATCCGACAAATATCAAGAACTTTAGTGAAAATAATATACCAGTTAATGCAGTAATTAATATAGTTATAATTGCAGGATAATTGTGTCATATTAGGTGATATAAATCACAATATTCAGCATATGGAGCATTTGTCCTCTCTCTCTCTCTCTCTCTCTCTCTCCATACACAGCCAGTAGGAGGATGTTATCACTCCATCCAAGCACTCACTCTATCCACTCGACAACACTCCATGCAAAAGGACCCGAAGTATGCTGAAAGCAGACGGCACGAAAACTCAGAGCTTAACGACTGCAGTGCAATATATATATATATATATAATAATTTTTTTTTTTCTTTCGGAAGAGCAAACAGAGGCATTTCCGGAGCAAGCACAGAGGGTTCAGAGCCTAAGCCTCCTTTCAGTAGCATGCATTTTCACGGAATCCCCTGACTCGAGCAACATAGTCGCAGTTGCGCACTTGCAATTTGTATAATAATAATAATAATAATAATAATAATAATAATAATAATAATAAAAGACACACGCAGCATTTTGATATGTTTGAACACATCGCTTTTGCTTCCATATATATATATATATATATATATATATATATATATATATATATATATATATATATCATATGCACACATTATACACAGCCCGACAGTGCGCATTACTGCTCGTGCGTCCGCGCGCGCTGAGGAAACCGTACCGTACCGTACCGAGGGAAAGTTGCGGCGTGCGTGTGACGAGCTTGTGCGCTTCGGGATCAAACTCCTTCCTTCTGTGGATCACTCTCGATCTCAGAACCCCCCGTGGTCGTCCTCCATGCGAGAAAAAAAAAAGGCTCGTATCTTCCGTTCGGCAGCAAGGCAAGACCGACCTGAGCGCGCTTCCTTCCTTCCTTCCTTCCTTCCTTCCTTCCTTTCTTTCCTTTCTTTCTTTCCTTTCTTTCTTTCTTCCCTCGCTCCCTCCCTTCCTCTCCTATTTAAGCACCTCCAGCAGGTCCCCAGTTAGCAGCGCTCTCCGGCTCATCCAAGGAGCTGACAAGCCCGGTTAGGGAGAGGCAGCGCATGTTGCTCTAATGGACCTCATTAAGCTCTACTTACAGATGTTCTCTTAACATAATTGATCTGCTGCGAGTTGAGAGGACGGCGGCCTATTCCCCAGCCCCCAATTATGGCCCGGTAATTAGATCCCCAACCTCCAGCTCTCCGTATTCACCCTTCTAACATTCCGAAATATCAAAGTATCTCTTTCTCTCAAAGCCTTCCCCTCATCATCACCACCTCCTCCTCCTCCTCCTCCTCCTCTTCCTCATCCTCATCCTCACCTCCATGTATCCTCCTCCTCCTCTCACTGCCTCCCCTCCCAAAGATTCCATTCCTCTGACAGTATTGACAGTCAGATCTGCTAACCTTTGTAGTGAAGCCAAACTTAGTAGTGCACTCACTCCAATTGACAGAGCTTAGTCTTCTTTTTCTCCCTGTCTCCCTCCATCTCTTGTTTTTCTCCCTCTCTGTTCTGAAAAACCCTGGGAAAGCACGAAGGATGATGCGTGAGACGTAGGCCTACAGAAAGGGATAAAAGGAGGCCAAGAGGAAGGAGAGAGAAAAGAGAGAGAGAGAGTTTTACTTTTGATTAAAGGTGGTAATGATAACTTCTGTCAGGGGAGGGTCTTTTTTTTTGTAATGGCATTTCATCTTTTAATGATTCCTCTGATGGCAACTTTGAGGGTGGATACAAAAAGAGAGGTGATGCGAACGGTGCGAAGTGATGGCGGAGCGTTTAAAATGCCAATCAGAGCCGCTCACATTACTCATCTAATTAGCAGCATGCTAAAACCTGGAGCACTTAAGGGAATAGCAATGTTACACTTTTTTCACTTAAAAGGCGAGACAGCTTCGTCACATAGAAGCACTGCAGATGCACTTGATGCCAATCATAACTAGGCAGGTTTTTTTTTTTTTCCTGGAGCACAGGTTTTTGTGCAAATTTTGCATTTCAAATCTCTCTCTCTCTCTCTCTCTCTCTCTCTCACACACACACACACACACACACACACACACACACACACACACACACACACACACAGACAAAACATATCTGACTGTAAGCAGTCAACATTGAAAAACAGCAAACCCTACATCTTAACATCTGTTTGGAGAACGTACAACGGTGAGATTCAAGAGCAGCAACACAAATTGACTAATTATGTCTAAGTTTAAAGCGCTGAACATATACCCAGTATAATGTACCTGTTAAAGGAATACTCCGGTGATATTTACAGCATCTACTATATCTGCACATATCATAGATAAGAATTTCAATGAGCTTAACCGAAAGACATTTCTGATAGAAGCTTGTAAGGTCTTATCTCATCTCATCTCATTATCTCTAGCCACTTTATCCTTCTACAGGGTCGCAGGCAAGCTGGAGCCTATCCCAGCTGACTACGGGCGAAAGGCGGGGTACACCCTGGACAAGTCGCCAGGTCATCACAGGGCTGACACATAGACACAGACAACCATTCACACTCACATTCACACCTACGGTCAATTTTAGAGTCACCAGTTAACCTAACCTGCATGTCTTTGGACTGTGGGGGAAACCGGAGCACCCGGAGGAAACCCACACGGACACGGGGAGAACATGCAAACTCCACACAGAAAGGCCCTCGCCGGCCACGGGGCTCGAACCCAGGACCTTCTTGCTGTGAGGCAACAGCGCTAACCACTACACCACCGTGCCGCCCTTGTAAGGTCTTATAAGCCTTCTCATCTCATCTCATTATCTCTAGCCGCTTTATCCTTCTACAGGGTCGCAGGCAAGCTGGAGCCTATCCCAGCTGACTACGGGCGAAAGGCGGGGTACACCCTGGACAAGTCGCCAGGTCATCACAGGGCTGACACATAGACACAGACAACCATTCACACTCACATTCACACCTACGGTCAATTTAGAGTCACCAGTTAACCTAACCTGCATGTCTTTGGACTGTGGGGGAAACCGGAGCACCCGGAGGAAACCCACGCGGACACGGGGAGAACATGCAAACTCCGCACAGAAAGGCCCTCGCCGGCCCCGGGGCTCGAACCCAGGACCTTCTTGCTGTGAGGCGACAGTGCTAACCACTACACCACCGTGCCGCCCTTGTAAGGTCTTATAAGCCTTATAAGGGAAAATTGCTGAATTTCATGAATAAACTTAAAAAAAATATTGACTACAGTGCCTTGCAAAAGTATTCATCCCTCTTGGTGTTTGTCCTGTTTTGTCGCATTACAAGCTGGAATTAAAATGGATTTTTGGAGGGTTATCACCATTTGATTTACACAACATGCCTACCATTTTAAAGGTGCACATCGTTTTTTGTTTTTTTTTACTGTGACACAAACAATAATTAAGATAAAAAAACAGAAATATGCAGTGTGCATAAGTATTCACCCCCTTTCGTATGAAACCCCTAAATAAGAGCTGGTCCAAACAATTCCCTTCATAAGTAACATAATTAGTTAAGGTCCACCTGTGTGCAATCAAAGTGTCACATGATCTCTGTATAAATCAAACTGTTCTGGAAGGACCCTGACTCTGCAACAGTACTAAGCAAGCAACTTAAGAACCAAGGAGCACTCCAAACAGGTCAGAGACAAAGTTGTGGAGAAGTATAGATCAGCGTTGGGTTATAAAAAAATATCCCTAACTTTGAATATCCCACAGAGCACCATTAAATCCATTATAGCAAAATGGAAAGAACATGGCACCACTACAAACCTGACAAGAGAAGGCCACCGACCAAAACTCACAGACCGGGCAAGGAGGGCATTAATCAGAGATGCAACAAAGACACCAAAGATAACACTGAGGGAGCTGCGAAGATCTACAGTGGAGATGGGAGTATCTGTCCAGAGGACCACTTTAAGCTGTACACCCCACAGAGCGAGGCTTTATGGAAGAGTGGCCAGAAAAAAGCCATTGCTGAAGAAAACATGTTTGGAGTTTGCCCAACAGCATGTGGCAGACTCCCCAAACACATGGAAGAAGATTCTCTGGTCAAATGAGACAAAAATTTAACTTTTTGGCCATCATGGGAAACGCCATGTGTGGCACAAATCCAACACCCTGAGAACACCATCCCTACAATGAAGCATGGTGGTGGCAGCATCATGCTGTGGGGATGTTTTTCATCTGCAGGGACAGGAAAGCTGGTCAGGATTGAAGGAAAGATGGATGGCACTAAATGCAGGGCACTTCTGGAGGAAAACCTGCTTGAGTCAGCCAGAGGTTACAGACTGGGACGAAGGTTCACGGTCCAGCAGTACAATGACCCGAAACATACTGCTACAGTGACACTGGAATGGTTTAAAGGGAAACATTTAAATGTCTTGGAATGGCCTAATCAAAGCCCAGACCTCAATCCAATTGAGAATCTGTGGCATAACTTGAAGATTGCTGTACACCAACACAACCCATCTAACTTGAAGGAGTTGGAGCAGTTTTGCCTTGAGGAATGGGCAAATATCCCAGTGGCTAGGTGTGCTAAGCTAATAGAGACATACCCCAAGAGACTTGGAGCTGTAATTGTAGCAAAATGTGGCTCTACAAAGTATTGACTGTGGGGGTGGGGGATACCTATGCACACTCCAGATTTCTGTTTTTTCATCTTAATTATTGTTTGTGTCACAATTCAAAAACAATGTGCATCTTTAAAGTGGTAAGCATGTTGTGTAAATCAAATGGTGCTAACCCCCCATAAAAAAAAAAATCCATTTTAATACCAGCTTGTAATGCAACAAAACAGGACAAACAATAAGGGGGATGAATACTTTTACAAGGCACTTTACAGGATGAAAATTCAAAACTGTAATCATTACACACTAATAAAACATCATAAGAGAGATGAAAGTAAAAAGCTATTCCAATTAAGGCTTTCTGGTATCGAGGCGGCATCAGGCATAAACCGGGTTTAGTCTGAGATAGTGGTGTTAATATAGTGTTGTTTGTTTTTAGCTAGCAGTGTTATGCTAACATGAGTTCTTGTTTATAATCATCCATCCATTATCTGTAACCACTTATCCTGTGTAGGGTCGCGGGCAAGCTGGAGCCTATCCCAGCTGACTATGGGTGAGAGGCGGGGTACACCCTGGACAAGTTGCCAGATCATCGCAGGGCTGACACACGAGACAAACAACCATTCACACTCACATTCACACCTACGGTCAATTTAGAGTCACCAGGTAACCTAACCTGCATGTCTTTGGACTGTGGGGGAAACCGGAGCACCCGGAGGAAACCCACGCGGACACGGGGAGAACATGCAAACTCCACACAGAAAGGCCCCCATCGGCCACTGGGCTCGAACCCAGAACCTTCTTGCTCTGAGGTGACAGTGCTAACCACTACACCACTGTGCCTCCCCTGTTAATAATCATTAGTAATATAAAACCTCAATTGCTTTTCTCAGAAAATTAATCCAAACTATAAAATTATACAGGGTTTGAGTTTCATTTGCAAGCAAGAAACAAAATGTGACATGGCATGCTGCTATAGGAAAATAATTAACATGGGGTGGTGTGGTACTGACCTGACACAAAGCACTATTCCAACTTTCAAAATTGTTTTTATTATTATTTTTTTTGAACAAGCCATGGTATCACTTTGCTAATCAGAATGATCAGAGAGTAAGTGAAAAATCTATGAAAGTCTATAAAAACCTTTCCCTTTCAAAGCTAATGTCTCCAACCCTTTGATCGGATGTGATTTGAAAAACTGCAAAAGAGGATCTTCTACAGAAGCCACGAGGGTTCATGGTTTGAAAACATGGAGTCATTCAGTGCTTTTTATTCATACATTGAATGGCTGTGCTACATTATTGGTTAGGTCCACCCAAATACTTTGCTAACCACCAAAAGATGACTCCTACTTTCGGAGTATTTATTTGACTGAGGCTTAAAGATCATAGGCAACGGTTTTAATTTTATGCACATTTGAAACTTTACATGTTAAAAAACCCTCTGTAATTTTCTTCTGGTCCCAAGAAGTATTGTTAATAAGTAATAATTAAAATAAGTTGGTGCAGATCGCGGCGAATTTCTGTTCGGCGATTTTCGTGACCACTCGGCGTGTGACGTCATTCAAGACAAACAAACCGCTTGAGTTGAGTCCACTTCCGTTTACTTGCATTGCCGTTCGGCTTGAGTGCAGATGTGCGTTTGGGGATTTCCAAAGAAAAACCATGCCTTATTGTTGTGCAGTGAACTGTAACAACGGGACCAGTTCAGGAAGAAGTTTTTACCTTTTTCCGAGAGAGGAGAAGCGGCGGAGAGAGTGGATTGGCTTTTTCCGGAAGAGGAGAAGAGGCGGAGCGAAAGGATTGGCTTTTTCCAAAAAATGAGAAGAGGCGGAGTGAGTGGGTTGGCTTTTTCCAAAAAAGGAGACGAGGCGGAGAGAGTGGATTGTGTCCATGAAACAAAATCAAGCAGTCAAAGAAGAAACAGAGCAGCAACGCTCAAGCAAAAAGGAGAAGATTGGAGGTAAACATTTTTACTTTTGCTTGCAATTGACAAGTCAAGAGTCCTGAGGGATCCTGTACAATCATTGTGGAAATGAGACAAAGGGATATTTCCTCGCTTAGAGTCGGCTATAAATAGTATATTGCCATGGATGGCAGGCTAATGTGGCCTATCGGCGCACTGTCAAGTAATCGTTACCGATATCCACTAGGGAGGGCGGTTTAATTATTCTTCAAAAGGGCTCTTATTTAGTATTATGATGAAAATAAGAATTTATCATAACTACCAGGATAAATCGTTTGGGCGCAAGTCTTGTCAAGGTCTGGGGTCACCGTGATCAGAGTCAGCCGAGTCGCTGTCCGATTCCGAGGCCGCACGGTCAAACCAGTGAGTCACATTCACCGATTGCATTGCAACGGCCATAGGTTCATACATATATGGTTTCACCTCTCGATATTCAATTTGGAGAGTTCCTACTTCAAAATCGCTATCGCTTTCAGACATTTTACACAACCTCTCACGACCAAAGTCCGTACACGTGTGCTCGGTTCGCAGGTAAACACAGAACTGCTCCCAGTCTGTTTGGCTTGAATGACGTCATGATGACGGTCCCCTGGCGGTGAAAGTGCGCATAAGCGAGATGTAAACAAACCTTCGGAAATTGGGCAAAACAGTATATTTTAACCATTTCACCTCCAACCATTGCCTATGACCTTTAAATGCGCCAATGTGGAGGCAGGATAGTGAAAAGTGCGAGGTGCATGAATGCTATTCTACTTGCCAAGAGACTCTGGGTGTTAGTGTCCAGGTGTGATGCCATGTGTTGTTTTATTGTGTTGATTTATATCCCTCTCCTGCTGACTGAGGCCCTCTGCTGAGGCTCACTGGCATTTAAAAAAAAAAGCCACAGGAGCCTGGCCTGTATTCTCATCATATGTTGTACTTTTAATATCTGCAAACGAAGGCGAACAAGTGAACTTTACCCAAACACGTAAGCTACAGACACTATTCCCTCTTTCTGACTTTTCTCTCCAACCTGGAAGACACAGGGGTAAAAATGTGACCTTGCTCTAATGACCAGCAGAGCCTCTCCTCAAAGGGACATTTGATAATTGCTTCAGGTAGGTGACCCTCAAGTAGGGACAAGGGATGCGTAGCTTTTAATGCCATCCTTCTCTCACATTTTGCTTCTCTCTCTCTCTCTCTTTCTCTCTCCACCCCGCTGACCAAATTTAGCTTTTGGCAGAAAGGCGACTACTGTGAGTTACGGAGACTGTCTTTGACAAAGTCTGAAGGATCACCTTTAGTAATGGGTCTAAAGGGAGCCCTTTGGATTTAAAGAATATCCACAGCACAGGAAATTGGGTCCTGCTGTTACACCAAGAGGAATCGATGGAGATTACTTAATTCAACTGGCAATTCATTTGTTCAGAACAAGCAAAGGCTAGTCCAAGTGTAAGAATATTGAAGCGAATGAGGCAAAAGAAACAGATGTTTGTGTATACCCTGAGCAAATAGGCAAGCAAACCAGGATATGGCAAAGTTTTGAGAAAAGTTACAAAACAGGCTTGCAGTACTTGAGTCTGACTCGTGCCCTAATTTTAAGGACTCGTGACTTGACTTGGACTTGAGCACTAATGACTTGGACTTGGACTCGGACTCGTACATTAACTGCATTCAGACTCGTAAATTGGAGACGAGGACTTGGATTTTTTTCTTTATTTTTATGTAACACACCATAATAATTTGGCATAAGATATTTATATCTACATTAATTTTTATACTAATTTCGTGCAAGAGAATGCACATTCACCTGTTCATGTGTCATGTTTAGGAACAAACTAACGTTAATGGTGCTAAAATGCCTGGAGAGAAGCCCCTAGGATTGTCTGCTTTGCTTATACAGACTTCTCGTGCAGTGGGAAAAAATGCACTGCTATGTGTTCCATATGTAGAAGAACGACGACGGAGATGATGGGGACAACCTCGAACTTCAATCGTCATTTGGCAAGACTCCACCCAGAGAAGGAAGTGACACGCTATGTTCATTGCCCTGTTGATAGCAGGGCTTGCTTGCTGAGTGATGAACTAGCTAGTGTTAACCCTCTCTCATGTTATTTGCCCTGTTGATAGTGGGCGGGGCTTGCTGAGCGATGAACAAACTTTTTATCAGTAGCCTATTAACTAGAATAGGGCAGGCAAGCAGTAACGCTAGTCCAACACAGTAACAGAGACGGTTTCACATAAAACCAGGAACAGCCACCGTCAAATGGTGCAGTTGGAGTCTTGTTCTCGGACTTGACTCGTATCAGTAGTGGACTTGACTTGACTTGAAATTTTCTTTAATGACTTGGACTTGAAGGGCAGCACGGTGGTGTAGTGGTTAGCGCTGTCGCCTCACAGCAAGAAGGTCCGGGTTCGAGCCCCATGGCCGACGAAGGCCTTTCTGTGCGGAGTTTGCATGTTCTCCCCGTGTCCGCGTGGGTTTCCTCCGGGTGCTCCGGTTTCCCCCACAGTCCAAAGACATGCAGGTTAGGTTAACTGGTGACTCTAAATTGACCGTAGATGTGAATGTGAGTGTGAATGGTTGTCTGTGTCTATGTGTCAGCCCTGTGATGATCTGGCGACTTGTCCATGGTGTACCCCGCCTTTCGCCCGTAGTCAGCTGGGATAGGCTCCAGCTTGCCTGCGACCCTGTAGAACAGGATAAAGCGGCTACAGATAATGAGATGAGATGAGACTTGGACTTGACTCAGACTTGAACACTGGGAACTCGACCCTGGACTCGGACTCGAGATTTAGTGACTCAACTACAACACTGTTACAAAATATATCTCAGATATTCTAGTCATAATTTTTTTCTGGACCATGCGAAAACAAATCTATGGTCAATATGACAGTTAACATCACATTCACTGTAACATTAACATAACTTTGTTGTACTTTACATCTTAAGTATATCTAATCTCAGCAAGAAGGTTCTGGGTTCGAGCCCAATGGCTGATGGGGGCCTTTCTGTGTGGAGTTTGCATGTTCTCCCTGTGTCTGCATGGGTTTCCTCTGGGTGCTCTGGTTTCCTCCACAGTTCAAAGACATGTGGCTAGGTTAACATGGGGTGGCTTTGGGCTGAAATGCCCTTTAGCAAGGCACCTGACCCCCAACTGCTCCCTGGGTGCTGTAGCATAGCTGCCCACTGCTCTGGGTGTGTGTGTGTGTGTGTGTGCTCATTGCTTACGTGTGTGTGCATGTGTGTGTTCACTGCTTCAGATGGGTTAAATGCAGAGAGGAATTTCACTGTGCTTAAGTGTATGTGTGATAAATAACGTTCTTCTTCTTCTTCTTCTTCTTCTTCTTCTTCAGCCTGCACTGTTACCATAAAATACAAGTCAGGAACAAGTAAGGTGTCACACATGCCTCTTTAAATTGACACACTGATGAAATATGTGTCATTTTCTTTGAAGAGTAAAATTATATCCCACTCTGAAACTGATTAGGCTCAGCACATCATATCTGTTTTTATCAGTGACCTACATAAAAGATTTGACTCAGCAGTGATCAACCTCCTGTTAAATTATACCAACATTGAGGCTATGTCTTTGAACAGTAAAGGCCAATCATAGCTTCTATAATTTAGCTCCTGTTCATGATCAGTAAGAATTTTTGGTCAACTTGTTAACTGAAAATCCTTGATTCTCAGTAACTCATCATCTTGACTTGATAAAAGGTCAGCCTACAAAAACAGCAAGATTACAAAGGTATGGAAGACAACAGTTAGCACTCTCCTCCAAACATGCTCAGCTCATCTATAATGTTTGTTTACTGGTGTTCTGTAGTTTGAAAAGATACACTAGGATGACCATCTGTAATGGAGCCTGTAATACAGAGTGCTTAGCCACGAATAACTGTGCTATCTCTGAATCTCCTGGAAGGTGAACATGTGCACCATCTATGAGCTCATTGCTTCAGAATTGACGATATCAAGGATGCTGTGTTCGACTCTCACATCCATTGTTTTTTGCCCAGATGTTGCATTGTGGATTGCACACACTGACAATACATTAACTATTCTCCTGAGAGCATTGAAGCACTCCCTCAATGTGAAGATTTTGACCCCTCTGTAAGGGAGCTGGTTAACACCTCACTCCTGGCAGTGAGACACATGGGCCAGGATATGGGGAGGCTCTCTGCTTAGTTGGACCTTCTGCAAAAGAGATCCTAGATTGGAGGTTGCAGGTTTTGGAATAACAGTCAGCATAGCCAACTGGACTGTCTGTATATATCACACCCTGGTTCCATGCATTTGTTTGAATCCATGGAGCAGGCTCTAAGCCAGGGGTGGGCAATTATTTTTTCCATGGGGCCACATGAGAAACAGAAAATTTAGTGGAGGGCCGGACCAAAAGGCTGAACTAAATTCTGCATAATATTAATTGTATTTCTTTATCTAAAGCAGTAAATAACATTGTTTTAACAAGCTGCTAAGACTGGTAAGAGTATGGAAAAAATGAGGTTGCCTTACAAAAAATGTCATTTATTCAATCAAATTTCCCAAAACAATGGTTAACAAAATGTCAACGTTTGTACCATTTTTTTCATTCACATTCACCCCAAAACACAATAAAGACATCACAATATTGTCTTTCTACTCCAAATATCAAGCAAGATACATCATATTGGGGCGGCACGGTGGTGTAGTGGTTAGCGCTGTCGCCTCACAGCAAGAAGGTCCTGGGTTCGAGCCCCGGGGCCGGCGAGGGCCTTTCTGTGCGGAGTTTGCATGTTCTCCCCGTGTCCGTGTGGGTTTCCTCCGGGTGCTCCGGTTTCCCCCACAGTCCAAAGACATGCAGGTTAGGTTAACTGGTGACTCTAAATTTACCGTAGGTGTGAATGTGAGTGTGAATGGTTGTCTGTGTCTATGTGTCAGCCCTGTGATGACCTGGCGACTTGTCCAGGGTGTACCCCGCCTTTCGCCCGTAGTCAGCTGGGATAGGCTCCAGCTTGCCTGCGACCCTGTAGAAGGATAAAGCGGCTAGAGATAATGAGATGAGATACATCATATTATAATGATGATGCTCACGTTTGTAGTCTAATCACCTCATTTGGTGTTTTTCAGTTTTTTTATTTGTTCAGTGAGAGAAATCTAGTCTCTGTTGGTCTTTAACGAGTGCATCAGAGTCAGGTTGAATGTCTGAGGTGGAGATGCGAAGCACAGCTGACAGATGATCATCGGTGAGAGAGGATCTATACCTGGATTTGTTAAACTTCATCACTGAAAACGTCAATTCGGTGTAGGTATCAGATCTACAGATCGGCTCAGGCTCCGGCGCCTGCTGGTGAAGTCACACTATGTGATTGGCTGGACTGTTTGAAGGATGACGTACAAGTTTGTGGTTGGTCTGGACAAATTACGGAAGTAGTTATCGCGGGATTAGGTTTCGTGGGATTTCATGTCATGTTCATGTCGCGCGCATTGCGTTTTTGTTGAACACAGCTTCAAAATAAAAGCAATGCACATTCAGTCCATGCATGAGGTAAAATTAGAAAATACGTTTATTTTGTAATTTCTAATTAACCTTACGCTGGCCGGTCAGAATGAACCAAAGGGCCGGATGTGGCCCGCGGGCCGTAAAATGCCCAGGTCTGCTCTAAGCAATGCCATAGGGATACAAAGAAATGTAGTGTATGTGACATGTAGTGCAAACCATACAGCCCCAGGACTAGTTCACATCGGAGGATCTGCGCACCGCTCATGTTCATGTTTCTATTACTCCAGAAGACAGATGCTTCTTACATTTTACCTTACAATGGAAGACATTAGATAGATAGATAGATAGATAGATAGATAGATAGATAGATAGATAGATAGATAGATAGATAGATAGATAGATTTTATTTCAACAGGGTGGCCCATTCAGCACAGCTGGTATCCATAGGGGCCCTGCAAAACTATACTAATTTACAATTTCAAAAATACAATATAGAACTATACTAATTTACAATTTCAAAAATACAATATAGAACTATACTAATTTGCAATTTCAAAAATACAATATAGAACTATACTAATTTGCAATTTCAAAGATACAATAAATAATCTATTAATAATTTCATTAATATGATTAATCTAAAATTTTAATTACAACTACCATTATGGTCTTAAGAGGAAAAAACATACAAAGAAAATTATAAGAAAAAAAAATAAAACACCAAAAAAACCCCACATTTTATATATATTTGGGTCTGTCTCAGAAACTGGGTACTGTGGGGATACCCCACTAAATATACTCTCAGTCAATAAACTATACAGTTTTGAATGGTGATGTTGGTTTTAATTTGAAATAAAACAATGAAAGAAATAATACAGATAAAACTAAATCTTTGATGTGAATACTCTATTCAGAATTTGGCAAAAATTCTGCAAATTTGTGGAAAAATGGCTGCTTGATCTGAGACATGATAAATGGTTGGCTACATCGCATTCCCTTAAAAAGGTTGTAGTCCACTGAAAATTCTACAGTTATCACTAATAGTATTTTAAGTTGTAACTTTATACACCTAAGGATCGTGCGCTCACAGAATAATCATAACCGTAATAAAACTTCATGCAAAATATTGATCACCGTTGTAACTCCATTTTCCGCAAACCCAAAACCAATACGATCGTGTGTTTTGATCTAAATGGAAAGCCTCAGGGTCAAGGTCACTACCTCACCAAAAGTAGTAACTTAAAATCACTACGTCATATAAAAATTTAGTTATAAATCTGCAATTTTGTTTTTTAAAACGAAAGCTGAAAGTCAGGTATAGAATATGTTTCTTACAGAATGTGTTACGATGGTAGCTGGTCTTGTATGAATTTCTGAGCTATAAAATGAATTGTGGTCTATTTTTTACCGTAGCGTGTTATTTGTGTGCGGGGAAGGACACACGTTAACAATTTGCATGTGTAGAATGGAATTTTCCACTCCAACAGTTGGAAGTTGATCGTGCTTCCATTTGCGGCCTTTCTGTTATGCGGGTGATCTGTTCGGACGTTATCACTGAAAAGGTGAGTTTTGACAGTTTTAGTTTGTTTTAGTCTTGCAGTATAAGGCAATAGAATGTTTCTTTTTCATCTTACTTTCATATTTCATAGTGTTTGAGTATTTTTGGCCAATATTTTGCAACCATGGTCAATTTAGATCGAACTTTTGATAGAATCTACGGCCAGTCATTTTGCACCGCCCCGCGCTCTGTCCGGTGCAGTAGTGATGTCCCGTTGCTCGCGCGCCACAGCAGAGACCCACACGACCTTCAGCTGGTACAGCCACTGTTCTTTTACCACCGCCGTTATTCTCATCTTTCCGGTGTGTTCTTGATTTTTCCATTGTGTCCTATTTCGCCATATCAAATACCCAAAATGTATCATTTTATTCATATTTAAGTGAATAATCAATTCAGTCATCATAACTTGGCATTTTTAACCCAAGCAATCAAAAAGAGGAAATTTATTCAATATTTTCACTCATCTGTGAAGGAGGAGCTTTAATTCTTCATGATGTAGTTATTTTATATGTAAATCAATTTTACAAAAGCATTTGAATTGTAGTCAAAAAAATTTTCCACAGTGGAGACCAGACAAAGCAAGATACTATCTTTATTCTTATTAAACATGACAAAAGAAACATTGAGTGTTAGGTAAATGCAAAAAAAAAAAAAGTAAAATTAGAAAATTTATTTTTTGACCATAATGTCCCAAAGGAGAGACCAGTTTCTGAGACGGACCCATATATATATATATATATATATATATATATATGAAACTAACAAAAATATCAAAATAATTATATAATATAAATAGGACTATGAAGGGGGCGGCACGGTGGTGTAGTGGTTAGCGCTGTCGCCTCACAGCAAGAAGGTCCTGGGTTCGAGCCCCGGGGCCGGCGAGGGCCTTTCTGTGTGGAGTTTGCATGTTCTCCCCGTGTCCGCGTGGGTTTCCTCCGGGTGCTCCGGTTTCCCCCACAGTCCAAAGACATGCAGGTTAGGTTAACTGGTGACTCTAAATTGACCGTAGGTGTGAATGTGAGTGTGAATGGTTGTCTGTGTCTATGTGTCAGCCCTGTGATGACCTGGCGACTTGTCCAGGGTGTACCCCGCCTTTCGCCCGTAGTCAGCTGGGATAGGCTCCAGCTTGCCTGCGACCCTGTAGAAGGATAAAGCGGCTAGAGATAATGAGAATGGGGATGAGGACTATGAAGGGGCGGCACGGTGGTGTAGTGGTTAGCGCTGTCGCCTCACAGCAAGAAGGTCCGGGTTCGAGCCCCGGGGCCGGCGAGGGCCTTTCTGTGCGGAGTTTGCATGTTCTCCCCGTGTCCGCGTGGGTTTCCTCCGGGTGCTCCGGTTTCCCCCACAGTCCAAAGACATGCAGGTTAGGTTAACTGGTGACTCTAAATTGACCGTAGGTGTGAATGGTTGTCTGTGTCTATGTGTCAGCCCTGTGATGACCTGGCGACTTGTCCAGGGTGTACCCCGCCTTTCGCCCGTAGTCAGCTGGGATAGGCTCCAGCTTGCCTGCGACCCTCCAGAACAGGATAAAGCGGCTAGAGATAATGAGATGAGATGAGATGAGATGAGGACTATGAAGATTATGACCTATTGAGTCTTTTAAATTGATTTAAAGACATAGTTGATTTTATATTTGCTGGCAGTGAATTAAAAGTTATTGAACCTAAATATCTAAGAGTCTGTTTACATAGCATAAGCTTAGGTTTTGGTAAATGCAGGTCAGATTTACATCAAGTGTTATAACTATGAATACTTGAGTTCCTAATGAAATAATCGCTCAAATATTTAGGAACTAAATTATGAAGGCATTTAAATACTAGCAAACACATCAATTTTTCTGTTTATATCTAAATCCATCCAGTTTAAAACTTCTATAGCATCTTTAGTGGAGTGTCGTCTGGTGATAATGCAAGCAGATCAATTTTGTAGCCTCTGTAAGTTCGTGCAACTTCCAACGGATAAACTACCCCATGCACTGTCAACATAGTTTAGAACTGGTTTAATTATACTATGATAAACACGTTCAAATGCAAAGATTTTCTCTTTGGTCACTCCCTAGCACCACAGGTGCTTTCAAGATGTATACATACAGCCTTCTATCCCCTGATCGCCACTGGCATATAGGATATTGCTGTATGTGGATGACTAACTCCTGTGTGGCCCCACCAAGAAACAGGTCATCTGGAACACATCCACGCTCCTCATTCACATTACTGTGCTTGGACTCAGAATGAATTCAGAGAAGAGCTCCCTTACATCAAAACAGGATACACAGTTCATCAGAATGCTAGCCACTTCATAACCTCGGGATGCTACTTATAATATCAGTGTGTGTTGGGAATGCTCAGACATGATGGTGGCCGCATCAATTACATTACATTATTTAGCAGACACGCTTATCCAGAGTGACATACAACATACCCAGAGCAGCAGTTGGGGGTTCGGTGCCTTGCTCAAGGGCGCTTCAGCCATTCCTGCCAGTCCAGGGAATCAAATCGGTGACCTTTTGATCCCAAAGCTGCTTCTCTAACCTTTAGGTCATGGCTTCTCCTCAATAAATTACCTCCCTAGATTTCCTAGAACTTTGGGCTTTGCAGAAGTGGGTTATCAGATTGTGACTAGACCCCAAACACCACAGACTGAAATGTGTCCTTGTCTCAGCAAAAGAAGCTCAAAGATTAGAGAGATAATCACCATAGAGTCCTCTTTTACAGGTTGGAGGGCGGGGTGGTGCTACAGGGATATAGTGGGCATATGGCCTGGTTCTTGGCAGGTTCTCAGAGGTTGCCACATGCTGTTCCACAACATTGTGACACTATATTGATTGTCAGGGTAGCACAAGGTTGAAACGGTGTGCACATCTAAGGGAGTGGCATCTGTACCCAGATAAGGTAGCCTAGATTTGGGAAAAGTTTAGTGTGGCATAGGCAGTTTTAAATCAACACATTTGTGGGTGTAGTTCTTCTTGCCAGAGCTGAACAGCCTGCTGATGGATGTCCTGCCCTTTTCCTATAGATGCACGGAACTCCCAGTCCTTACTGTGACCGTGATCATGCTCCAGATTCGACAAGGTTAACATGGGCTCCCAAAGGTGCACGTGTCGTGATAATCTCTGACCACCTTTCAGCACAGTATTATGCTGACTCCTGTTTCTTATGACATTGTTGGTATTTGTTATCCAGGTGTTTCATACCACTGATAGGAAGGGTGAAACAGGATGCTTTTTATGAACCTTGGATAAGCACCAGGGTTTCTTGTCATTCAGAACCTGCACTGGCTCAGCAATTGCTGTATGATGACAGAATTTATTGCGAATAATGCAATATACATGATTGCCTGACCTTGTTACAAAATGTCAGCATGTGCATGTACAAAAGGTAATATCCAAGTGTTTCACATGGTTTATAAAACCACAGTAACAATATATAACTAGTATTTTAGTCTTATAAATTTTTAAAACTGCCAGATTTGGGGCATTTGTGAGTAAAAGGCTCATACAGTGTAACTGTAAACATCAGAGCTTACTTTTATTCACATTTCTCCAACAAATCTCATCTCATCTCATTATCTCTAGCCGCTTTATCCTGTTCTACAGGGTCGCAGGCAAGCTGGAGCCTATCCCAGCTGACTACGGGCGAAAGGCGGGGTACACCCTGGACAAGTCGCCAGGTCATCACAGGGCTGACACATAGACACAGACAACCATTCACACTCACATTCACACCTACGGTCAATTTAGAGTCACCAGTTAACCTAACCTGCATGTCTTTGGACTGTGGGGGAAACTGGAACACCCGGAGGAAACCCACGTGGACACGGGGAGAACATGCAAACTCCACACAGAAAGGCCCTCACCGGCCACAGGGCTCAAACCCGGACCTTCTTGCTGTGAGGCGACAGCGCTAACCACTACACCACCGTGCCACCCTCCAACAAATCATGCATCACAATAGACCTATAGTGTCAATGAAGTTTTGGGATATGAAGCCACACAAGCACGCATGCACCCATGCAGAGATGTCTAAAACCAGCAAGAAGACGAACCTTGAATATTATCACTTCAAGTCTTTAATGATAACCTTACGCAGTGCAATGTGATACTGGCAACTGCTACAAAATATCAATCGATTCTCCTCAGCATGCTATCCTTGAGTAGTTCGGCTGAAATTACTTGTGCACTCAGAACTGAGCATTTCGAACAGACTGCTGTATACCTACCTCCATGGCAATCAATCAGCCTTAATCCAAAACCAATTTACTCTGCCTGAAGAGGAAAATATCTTTTAATCTCTAACAGACAATCCCTGATTGCAGTGCAGAGCATCAGTTGACAGTAAAAGTGAACTGTTCTTGCAATGGAACCTTCTGCTTATGTGCTACATCAAAAGTCCTTGATTTACTGGTATCATTTTAGCATTTAACCTAAACCCGAATTTCCATATGAGCTTTGGAACAATCTATGAGATTTCTTGATGCTCAAAAGCCAATTGAACAAGTGAACATTACATTAATGGCATTTAGCAGACGCTTATCCAGAGCGACATACAACATACCCAGAGCAGCTTGGGGAGCAGTTAGGGGTTAGGTGCCTTGCTCAAGGGCACTTCAGCCATTCCTGCTGGTCCAGGGAATTAAACTGATGACCTTTTGGTCCTAAAGCTGCTTCACTAACCACCAGGCCATGGCTTGCCCCCCCATATCTCTTGATCATTTAGCAATAATATTTCCCCTCCTTATATGCATCCCTTTAATTATCCCCCACCCAAATGGAGCTTGGTGGGGGATATAGAAACGGGTTCCATTTGTTTAAAACTACTGAAGATCTCTTCATGAAACTTTGTATATATATCAAGCAACATCTGAACTGGTGCCTTTTGCTATTTTGGATTTTTTTTTAAAAGTATTTTTCAAATGTTTACATTGAAAATAGATCTTGACTTAGAAACTAAGAGCAATGTTCATTTCCGGTGCATATATCCAAAACTATTCATGATACAGATTTAAAACTTGGTATACATGTTAACAAAGTGATGTAGATGTGCCTTTTTATACTAAGAAATTGGAGAAATTTTAATTTTTCATATTTCCATGGAAACAATTTCAGACTTAGGCCCTGTCCACACGGCAACGGATTCAGGTGAATCTGATAAAATTGTTTATCGTTTCGGCCTGGCGTCCACACGGCACCGGCGTTTTGGGTGCCCCAAAACGAAATCTTTTGAGAACGGGTTCCAGAGTGAAAAAATCTGGCAATGGCGCCGTTGCGAAGTCGTCTGGATGAGTAGAACGGATTTGTTTACAATGACGTCACAACCACATGACTGTCAGTGCTTCACGCCGGGTAGAAGTGTAACGAACTCAATGCAAGTTGTCAACAAATCCTATAACTTGGTTCATGAAACGCGCTTACAAAATATTTTCACTGTGAATATTTATTGTGTAATGGTGCAAAGTGAGAGAGAGAGAGAGAGAGAGAGAGAGAGAGTGAGAGAATAGCCCTTAGGGCCAAGTCTTTAGTCCAAACACTGCAGAAGTACTGAGTATAACCAAACCGTGCACCGCCCGTGCGCTTTCCAAAAACAAAAACAATCCCGCCAGCAAAAATAGGAAAAAAAAAGGAGCGATCTCACCTCTTCAGATGTTGGTTTAAGTCTGACAATACATTCCTCAAAAAGGGCATAGAAGAACAAAGTAATCCATCAATGTGTAGCATTCAATTTATTCGGGACCATTAAAGAATTCTGGAGGATATCAGAATGTTGGCGTACTGGCTTCCATCTACCCCCGTTCATTCCTCTTTCTGCGTCTTTCGTTTTACGCTACTGATTAATAATCAAAACTTTATGTGGCTGATGCTACAGAAGAAGGGGTTTATGCGCATGCGTCTACTTCTTCTATTGTTCTGGTGTCTCCGATGGGACCGTCTTACAGCGCACGTAGTGGTGTGGCATGTGTATTGCATCGTTTTCAGCAAGCGTTGCATTGCCATATGGACCTGATATTTTACTGATCCATTGCCCATGTGGACCGGATATTTAAAAAAAAATATCTCGTTGCCGTTGTCGTGTGGATGTAGCCCTAGTCTCTCAGGTTAGTCTTGGGGTAGGTTTTGTTTCCAGAGCAGAACTTGAAAACTATGAGTGGTATGGTCTTGAAAGTTGGTATATGTGTTGATTAAGTAATGTATATGTGCCTTTTGATCCTAAGAAATGTGAGAAATTTAAATTTCTAGCTTACCTGGACCAAAGTTCTGGTGGGTTTATGCCATGGGCTGCTGAGGTCAGTATAAAGAGGTAGGGTTGGTTTCCTGCAGCAGAACTTGAAAAATGTGACAAATAATATCTCGAAAGTTAGTATATAGTTGATATATAGGGCGCGGGATATAGATGACTCTGTCTTCTTGTTTAACTAAAATTTGGTCACTGGGTAGTGAATATGTTGAAAAGGCTCTTGTTATAAAATGAAAGGTTTTGGAAGCATCGTTTATATTTGCGGTGTATTTTCTCTTTTGACTATTTTTCTATTTCATGTAAGAAGCTATATCTTGTGAGGTGCAATTTTTTTCCACCTCAGTGCTCATCTGAATACCAATCAATAATCATTTGTGATTTCAGACAGAACCGTCAGTGCAAAATGAGCAGTCATCCAGTAAATTCCCTGTCAAAATCCACATCCAATTAGCGAAGCATTTTGTGTACAACATATGATGGAAAAGAGAAGTTTTCTATTTTTTCTTGCTTGCTATATAACAGCCCTAAATATGAAACTGAAATCTGTTACTTATTATTTTCAGTTAGGACCAAATTATCAGTTGATCAAAAAAAAAAAAAAAAGCACTGGTATCTGAAGTCAGTGTGTAATACATTTGATGCTATATGATAAAAAATAGATAAAAATAAAAAAATAAATAAAAACCGGGGAGTTTTTATGGGCTAAGCAGTGCTAATAGAAATCAAAGCAAATGTTATGAATGAGCCTGAAATCTCAGTTAGCGTTTATGTTTCAACATGTTAGTATTGTTTGTTTGAATAAAATGTACGCTTCACCAAACTTGTTGAAGAAATTTATTGTAACACCAGCACAAGATATTATGGATGCCAAAATAAAGTTCCTAGAATGTTATACCTCATGGATCTCCATCTGAGTTGCTACAGAAGACTTTGCCTCCTACCATTCATGCTCTTGATGGCAACCCCATTGGAAAAGGAAGTGTAATGCAATCACCATCCTGCTAATCATATGCACAGGGCTCCCATATAGTGAGTAAATTTCCTACTTCATTACTATGTCCTCTCACAATCACATAGTACTAGAGATCACCTGGCTTTCTGGTCACAGCCCTTTTATCTCCTGGAGTGATGGAGAACTGATGGCATGGAAAAATGTGCAAAATTTAAGTACATACATCTCCTTACCCTGCAGAACAACCTAAGTACAAGGCCGCTGAACTAGATAAAAAGGTTCAGATCCCTGGGCAGCACGGTGGTGTAGTGGTTAGCACTGTTGCCTCACAGCAAGAAAGTTCTGGGTTCAAGCCCAGTGGCCGATGGGGGCCTTTCTGCGTGGAGTTTCCATGTTCTCCCCGTGTCTGCGTGGGTTTCCTCTGGGTGCTCCGGTTTCCCCCACAGTCCAAAGACATGCAAGTTAGGATAATTGGTGGCTCTAAATTGACCGTAGGTGTGAATGTGAATGGTTGTTTGTCTCTATGTGTCAGCCTTGCGATGACCTGGCGACTTGTCCAGGGTGTACCCCGCCTCTCGCCCATAGTCAGCTGGCATAGGCTCCAGCTTGCCTGGGACCCTGCACAGGATAAGCAGTTATGGATAATGGATGGATGGATGGTTCACATCCTTGCCCCTTTTTCCATTTTAGTTTGTAGCAAAATTAAAGCCCCTGAGTTATCACTACATCATCCTTTGGATTGTCCCATAGACTGTCTGCTAGGAATATCACCACCATATAGTCAGATCTACTCATTCTCAGTCTCTGAAATGTCCATGATGGAGGAGTATATTCAGAAGACCATGTAGTCGACCAGAACAGCTGCACAGTTCTGTCTAGGCCAGATGTGACCAAATCACATGCAAGTCGCCAGGACATAATGGCATCCAAGGGCATGTCCTCAGAGCATGCATCAACTCGTTAAGCCGAGTGCACACGATATGACTTTCCAAATCTGAGAAGTACTGACTCGATCACACTACACAACTTTAATCACTTGCAATCAGTTGTTTTGGTGGACACTATACGAGTGCTCACACAAAAGGCTCACGCAGTACACAATTTTCACCTGGAGAGATCTCTGCCAAAGCATCTGATCCCTTAATTTTCCTCACAAAAATTAATGTGTAAGTGATCTATCATGTGACATTGTTACTGTTTTATATGGAAACAAGAAAATGTACAAATAAGAGAAAATGTGAAGGGCAAATTGGTTGGGAAGTGATGGTTTTCTGTTAAAAATCAAGTCAAGTCAAGTCAGTCAAGTCAACTTTATTGTCAAATATGCTATACATGCTCGACATACAGCACAGATGAAATTTCAGTCCTCTCTGACCCACGGTGCAAACAGGCAACGCAATAAATAAAAATAGAATAATTGAAAAAACAAACAATATAAACAGTATAAACACTCTAGATAAGAACTATACATAGACTAAACACTCATAAACAAACAATATAAACAGTATAAACACTTCTAGATAAGAACTAGACATAGACTAAACACTCAGACAGACAATATAAGCAGTATAAACACTTCTAGATAAGAACTAGACATAGACTAAACACTCAAACAGACAATATAAGCAGTATAAACACTAGCTAAGAACTAGACATAGACTAAACACTCATAAACAGACAATATAAGCAGTATAAACACTTCTAGATAAGAACTAGACATCTAAACACTCATAAACAGACAATATAAGCAGTATAAACACTTCTAGATAAGAACTAGACATAGACTAAACACTCAAACAGACAATATAAGCAGTATAAACACTTCTAGATAAGAACTAGACATCTAAACACTCATAAACAGACAATATAAGCAGTATAAACACTTCCAGATAAGAACTAGACATAGACTAAACACTCATAAACAGACAATATAAGCAGTATAAACACTTCTAGATAAGAACTAGACATAGACTAAACACTCATAAACAGACAATATAAACAGTATAAACACTCTAGATAAGAACTAGACATAGACTAAACACTCATAAACAGACAATATAAGCAGTATAAACACTTCTAGATAAGAACTAGACATAGACTAAACACTCATAAACAGACAATATAAACAGTATAAACACTCTAGATAAGAACTACAGTGGGGCAAAAAAGTATTTAGTCAGTCACCAATTGTGCAAGTTCTCCCACTTAAAAAGATGAGAGAAGCCTGTAATTTTCATCATAGGTACACTTCAACTATGAGAGACAAAATGAGGAAAAAAAAAATCCAGAAAATCACATTGTTTGATTTTTAAAGAATTTATTTGCAAATTATGGTGGAAAATAAGTATTTGGTCAATAACAAAAGTTAATCTCAATGCTTTGTTATATCCCCTTTGTTGGCAATGACAGAGGTCAAATGTTTTCTGTAAGTCTTCACAAGGTTTTCACACACTGTTGCTAGTATTTTGGCCCATTCCTCCATGCAGATCTCCTCTAGAGCAGTGATGTTTTGGGGCTGTTGCTGGGCAACACGGACTTTCAACTCCCTCCAAAGATTTTCTATGGGGTTGAGATCTGGAGACTGGCTAGGCCACTCCAGGACCTTGAAATGCTTCTTACGAAGCCACTCCTTCGTTGCCCAGGCGGTGTATTTGGGATCATTGTCATGCTGAAAGACCCAGCCACGTTTCATCTTCAATGCCCTTGCTGATGGAAGGAGGTTTTCACTCAAAATCTCACGATACACGGCCCCATTCATTCTTTCCTTTACATGGATCAGTCGTCCTGGTCCTTTTGCAGAAGAACAGCCCCAAAGCATGATGTTTCCACCCCCATGCTTCACAGTAGGTATGGTGTTCTTTGGATGCAACTCAGCATTCTTTCTCCTCCAAACACGACAAGTTGAGTTTTTACCACAAAGTTCTATTTTGGTTTCATCTGACCATATGACATTCTCCCAATCCTCTTCTGGATCATCCAAATGCTCTCTAGCAAACTTCAGACGGGCCTGGACATGTACTGGCTTAAGCAGGGGGACATGTCTGCCACTGCAGGATTTGAGTCCCTGGCGGCGTAGTGTGTTACTGATGGTAGCCTTTGTTACTTTGGTCCCAGCTCTCTGCAGGTCATTCACTAGGTCCCCCCTTGTGATTCTGGGATTTTTGCTCACCGTTCTTGTGATCATTTTGACCCCACGGGGTGAGATCTTGCGTGGAGCCCCAGATCGAGGGAGATTATCAGTGGTCTTGTATGTCTTCCATTTTCTAATAATTGCTCCCACAGTTGATTTCTTCACACCAAGCTGCTTACCTATTGCAGATTCAGTCTTCCCAGCCTGGTGCAGGTCTACAATTTTGTTTCTGGTCTCCTTTGACAGCTCTTTGGTCTTGGACATAGTGGAGTTTGGAGTATGACTGTTTGAGGTTGTGGACAGGTGTCTTTTATACGGATAACGAGTTCAAACAGGTGCCATTAATACAGGTAATGAGTGGAGGACAAAGGAGCCTGTTAAAGAAGTTGTTACAGGTCTGTGAGAGCCAGAAATCTTGCTTGTTTGTAGATGACCAAATACTTATTTTACCGAGGAATTTACCAATTAATTCATTAAAAATCTTACAATGTGATTTCCTGGATTCTTTCCCCCATTCTGTCTCTCATAGTTGAAGTGTACCTATGATGAAAATTACAGGCCTCTCTCATCTTTTTAAGTGGGAGAACCTGCACAATTGGTGGCTGACTAAATACTTTTTTGCCCCACTGTAGACATAGACTAAACACTCATAAACAAACAATATAAACAGTATAAACAATTCTAGATAAGAACTAGACATAGACTAAACACTCAAACAGACAATATAAGCAGTATAAACACTTCTAGATAAGAACTAGACATAGACTAAACACTCAGACAATATAAGCAGTATAAACACTTCTAGATAAGAACTAGACATAGACTAAACAGACAATATAAACAGTATAAACACTCCAGATAAGAACTAGACATAGACTAAACACTCATAAACAGACAATATAAACAGTATAAACACTCTAGATAAGAACTAGACATAGACTAAACACTCATAAACAGACAATATAAGCGGTATAAACACTCTAGATAAGAACTAGACATAGACTAAACACTCATAAACAGACAATATAAGCAGTATAAACACTCTAGATAAGAACTAGACATAGACTAAACACTCATAAACAGACAATATAAGCAGTATAAACACTCTAGATAAGAACTAGACATGGACTAAACACTCATAAACAGACAATATAAACAGTATAAACACTCTAGATAAGAACTAGACATAGACTAAACACTCATAAACAGACAATATAGGCAGTATAAACACTTCTAGATAAGAACTAGACATAGACTAAACACTCATAAACAGACAATATAAGCAGTATAAACACTCTAGATAAGAACTAGATATAGATGGCCTTTCGATTTCATTAAATCGGTGAAATTTAGTTCCCTCCGAAATTTGGTCATTGTGATACATGTTTACTTCTGTAATATCTCACAAAATATCAGGCCATTCTGTGGCTGGGAAGTTGTTTAATTTGAGGGGATTCCCGAGCAAATAATGTGCATGAAATTGCTCACTTCACGCAGTCAAGCAGACAGAGGAAGTCTGTTTGCGCATGCACAGGTTTACCTTGACCGTGCACTGACAGTTACGTCATTCTGTCGCTAAACGAACAGCTGATCACACCGAGGTGCTCACTGACCACCGATATTTATTAGTTTGGTCCTGCGTTTCCTTTCCTTCTCAACATAACGTCTTTTCTTCTCGCTTTCCGTTACTGTAGTCAGTCTTTCACGTTTCATTTGCACACTCACGCCCTCCATTTTTCTCTCCTGCTTCAGATTTGTATCCCACAATGCCTTGCGTGAACGGGGAAAGCCCATCACATGATACATGATGTAGTATCTTGAATTGGATCCTGGTGAAGCAGGAAAAAATAGCTGAGAATTTAGGGCCATGTGGCCCTAATTGTTCTGTTAAATTAAAAAAAAAAACCCTAATAAAATTGGAAGTCTGTGATTCGAATTCAATGGCTTTTGGTCCACTAAACAAAAATAATTGGGTGTCGGGGAAAATTATTTTTATGACCTAAACTTGAAAAATCTGAAAGGCAGTCTACATTTAATATTGAAGCATTACTAGTGTGCTTACATTTTGCCCTTGCCCTCTTACAGACAGATTGGTGATAAACTAGATTCAGGGATCTGCTGCTTATGATAGCAGATTAATTTGATTTCCTCTTGGACTCTCATACCGTAGGCTGTTTGTCAGTGATGTTCTTACTACTAGCTGCAGAGAGGCTCACATTGTGCAATTAAGCTCTGAGCATGTCAGAGACTTGGCGACTGCTCACAAACTGAGAAAATCAAGTCACTGAATTGCTCACATGACATGAGTGGTTCCTGTAAGCCTGTGGCGTGAGTCGCTGCAGAGGTGACTATGGCCTCTAAGCCTCTCAGCCATCCCTTTATGCTTCAAGAAGACCACCATCGTTCCAGTTCACAAGACACCTGTCAACTCCTTTCTGAATTAGTACCACCCTGTCATACAGACACCCACTGTCATAAAGTACTTTAAGCGCAAAGTCAAAACCTATATCTGTACTTCTGATCATGTGCATCCTTTTCTCTGTATAATTTTACTTCCCTGGCAGAGATGATGTCTTCCTTCATGCATGTAAAAGTGTGTAGGGGGAACCTTCAGAATTATGCCCTGTGTCCGAAATCGCTCACTCGTTCATTACTCCCTACTCACTATATAGGGAATTAGTATATAGAGGACTACATAGTGAGCTCATTGGTAAAATGAAAAAAAAAAAAGCTTTCGGACACTAGTCCGTCGCGCTGGTATTTACAATTAAAACGTGCCAGATCAGGCGGCTGGTGGGTTTTCAAAATAATAAATACATGCATGTGTTTTTGTGATAAATCCATATTATACTGAGCGTATTTCCCACATTAATCAATACAAAGTACCTGCATCTTTCAGTTCTTTTAAATCAAGGCTGAATACTTTCTTCTTTGCCACTGCCTTTTCTCATCTCATTATCTCTAGCCGCTTTATACTGTTCTACAGGGTCACCGGCAAGCTGGAGCCTATCCCAGCTGACTACGGGCGAAAGGCGGGGTACACCCTGGACAAGTCGCCAGGTCATCACAGGGCTGACACATAGACACAGACAACAATTCACACTCACATTCACACCTACGGTCAATTTAGAGTCACCAGTTAACCTAACCTGCATGTCTTTGGACTGTGGGGGAAACCGGAGCACCCGGAGGAAACCCACGCGGACACGGAGAGAACATGCAAACTCCACACAGAAAGGCCCTCGCCGGCCCCGGGGCTCGAACCCAGGACCTTCTTGCTGTGAGGCGACAGCGCTAACCACTACACCACCGTGCCGCCCCAAATTTGAAACTTTTAATTTGATTTCTTTCAGCACGACCGTGATGCATGATGGGATATATTGCTTTGGTTAGTGATCATCGGTTGTACACTACTTTTTGTGATGCACTGTGGGATACTTTGAGTGCACTATATAGGGTGTAAATAATCCTCACTAAGGTTTCGGACAGCACTACAAAATGGCGTCCCCACTATATAGTGCCCTATATAGTGAGTAAGGAGCGATTTCGGAGACAGGTATAGTGTGACTGTGTGACTTCTGCCAACCAATTATGGGTTACTTCCTGACTCTCTAGTATATCTACCCATTGGCAACACATTGCAAGTTCTTGCCACTTCTTAGCCTTGTATTTTTGTTGATCATCTGTGCTAATTGTGACCCTCATGCATACTCTTTTGGTTTATTCTTTGTGTTGCCCTTTGACCTGGTTATACTGTCTACTCATGTTTTAATTACTGCCTGTTCACCCACATTGCATGCCTGGATTTTACAGTTAACTTAAAGCATATACGCAGAACCATGGCCTCACTTTCATTTATAAATGCCTTGAGAGCTCAAGAATGGCACAGGAATAGTTTTAAGCATTAACAAAAAATCTAATATAGTAATTTTTACAATTCAAGTGATTCATTCATATAGTGTGGCAGCGGGGGCGTGGTCAAGCGCCGGTCTGTGACAGGAGGGCGGAGTCAGGGAAGGTAAGTGGCAGAATCACTACACCTGAGAGCAATTAACCTGTGTTTGTGTGTCTTCCCAGTGACCGCGCCCTATATCAGGAGGGAGAGCGAGAGCGGAAGGAGCTCTCTCCACAACCAGATGACTGGAATATGTGTGCGTGTGTGGCTGAGAGTAGAAAACATTTGCACTGAAAAGTGAAAATAAAACAGTCTGTCAAACCTTATCTCTGTCCTGCCGTCCTCTGTGCTCCACCCACCAACACAGAAACGTTACATATAGGTAGCGGTCTGAGTGAATGACGTTGACCTCCGTAACGTCACTGCAGGAAGTCGTTCGGTCTCATCGCCATTTCCACTATACTGAAACACAGAGCTGACTGCAACTCCAATCCTCATTTTGAACTAATTTATCGCCATGCCACGTAGATCTGCCAGCAACACGACAGAAGGTGGATTTATGTCGCATTCATGGTCCAAGAATGTTCAAACTGCAAAGATTTGGATGCATTTTGCAAGAAGTTCATGGGTACTTTGGGCGCCTACGAAGTGGTCTCTCCTCTGCTCTGCACATTTTACTGAAGACTCGTACGAGACCTCTGATCTCTTGAGAAGCGTTGGCTATAAGCCCATATTGAAAGAGGGTGCAGTACCAACAATTAAATAAAACTACAAGAAAAGGAAAGCATTTATATGATTTATTTTTTAAAAGGAAAGTAAGTTCAGTTGCACCAGTTCTCCCAGAGTGTGAGCCGAGGGTTGTTGGTAAAAACCAGGAAAGGACATATTGCTCGGGCAGTGACCTCCCTGCAGTTGTTGCTAAAACCGGTGACATTCTGTTCTCTCCTTGGTTTTAGCAATTGCCTGAGCCGAGCAGTAATGGCGGAGTACTCAGTATAGAGAAAATGGAGAATGAGTGGAGCAGCCATTTGATTCCTCCGCTGGATATTGCTGCCATCTCGCCCTTACATGGAAGAAGCGAATGAACGGAGAACTGAGCGAACAACTGAAAGTCAGATTGTTTCAAAACAATCGGCCACAAGATCGGCCTTCAAGAAGTGAGAACACAGCCGGGTAAACTCCGATTCTCATTTGGATATAAAACAACAAAAACAACACTCGTTGTTTCCCTACATTTAGATTAATACATGTAACTTGTATTGTGTGTTTAAGTTACCAGTATAAGATTATTTAATTTGCTTCAGAATGTGATCGTCTCAGTTCATCTGATTATTTAATTAGCCTTTTACATTTTATCAGTGAAAATGCATGCATGTACATGTATGTTGCATAAGCTATAACACCTATCCTGTTTTAATGAGAGTCAACCCACAATCAATGAAGTCAAATCAGTCTTAGTTGAGCAAGTTGCTAATGGTATTTCTTACTTTCACCATACATTTTTATTGATATGACTTTGGTCTATAGCTGTCAAAGGCCTCGGCCTTAAAACGGGTTCCTGCTCTGACGTCATGGGCTGGCTGGCTGAACGGGGCAGCTCGAATGTCAACTTTGCGGTCGATTTTAACTCTCAAAAATATATATTTTTTACTCCCATTTATGCAGCATACAAGAGTCAAGGGTGGAGATACTATTGTGGCAGCGGGGGCGTGGTCAAGCGCCGGTTTGTGACAGGAGGGCGGAGCCAGGGAAGGTGAGTGGCAGAATCACTACACCTGACGGTAATTAACCTGTGTTTGTGTGTCTTCCCAGTAACCGCGCCCTATTTAAAGAGGCAGAGGGAGAGCAGAGGAGAGCTCTTCCCGGGACAAGAACACAGCGTGTGTGTGTGTTTATCAGAATAAAGCTTTTTTGTTATACTGAAAAGTCTGGCAATAAAAGCCTATTTCGTACTTGAAGCTTTGTCCTGCCATCCTCTGTGCTCCACCCACACCTCAGAGAGCCCTACAGTGGTGCCAAAACCCAGGAAAAAGGTGGAGCACCAACCCCGCAGCCCCATGGAATCCTCCCCGTTCGCGGACCTGGTCCACGCCCTCGCCACGGCTCAGCAAAGCCAGCACCAGGCACTCGTCACGCTCCGAAAGGAGCAAGAGCGGCGCTTCGAAGCCCTGGTGCTGGCCCAGCAGGAAGATCGCGAGGCGTTCCGGCATCTCCTCGCGTCGGCGGGGTCCACCAGCGCCCCGGCCGTGGGCCCATCTCCCCTCACTGTGACCAAGATGGGCCCGCAGGATGACCCCGAGGCGTTCCTCACATTGTTCGAACAGGTTGCCGAAGCCTCGGGGTGGCCGATGGAGCAGCGCGCGGCACGCTTCCTCCCCCTCCTGATGGGAGAGGCGCAGCTGGCCGCGCTACAGCTCCCTGCTGACCGCCGGCTGGCCTACGCGGACCTTCGCCGGGCCGTCCTCCAGCGCGTGGGGCACACACCAGAACAACAGCGCCAGCGCTTCCGCGCGCTGTGGTTGGAGGAAGTCGGCCGGCCGTTCGCATTCGGCCAGCAGCTCCGGGACGCCTGCTGGCGGTGGCTGAGGGCCGACGATCATGACGCCGAGGGAATCATCGATCAGGTGGTGCTGGAGCAGTTCATTGCGCGCTTACCAGCTGGAACCGCGAAGTGGGTCCAGTGCCACCGCCCGGCGTCGCTGGATCAGGCAGTAGGACTGGCGGAGGATCATTTGGCGGCTGTTCCAGCGGCAGGACAACCGATGACATCTTCTCTTCTCTCGTCTTCTCTCTCTCTTTCTCCCCTCCCTTCTGTGTCCCGTCCTCGCCCCATTCCCCCACCACGGAGGCGGGGGCCGGCTCCACCCCAGCCGGCCCGCCGCACCCATGGTGCCCTCCCGTTTCTCCCTTCTGTGTCTGTCTCTCCCCCCCCTCAGGTGAGTGAGCCCCAGAGCACAGGTGCAGAGGGAAAGCCCGGGCCGGTTTGCTGGCGCTGTGGGGAACCGGGCCACCTGCAACAACAGTGCGCAGCAATGGAGGTGGGCGCGGTGGTACGGATCCCCAACGCGCCAGAAGCTGCCCTCGATCGGGCCGGAGCATATTGCATACCGGTGAGTGTCCAAGGGGCTACATATCAGGCGTTGGTGGATTCTGGTTGCAATCAGACCTCGATCCGCCAAAGCCTGGTGCAAGACGAGGCATTGGGGGGAGCACAGGGGGTGAAGGTGTTGTGTGTGCACGGGGATGTTCACAGCTACCCTTTGGTGTCGGTCCACATATATTTCAGAGGGGAAAAATCTATAGTGAAGGCGGCGGTTAATCCTCGCCTTACCCACTCTTTAATTTTGGGGACTGATTGGCCGGGATTTCGGGGTTTAATGACGCGCCTAGTAAAGAGTGGGTCCTGCCATTTGACAGGGGGAGGTCCCGGTGTCGCTTTGGCTGCTGTCGCAGAGCCGTCTACGCCATCTCCGCGACAGAGTGAGGAGCCGCCGGCTCCTCCTCTTTCTGTTGGGGAATCCCTCACGGATTTCCCATTAGAACAATCGCGAGACAAGACTCTGCGACATGTGTTTGACCAAGTGAGAGTAATCGATGGTCAAATGCTCCAGCCGAACGCCACCCCGTCCTTCCCCTATTTTTCTATTATGAAGGATAGATTATACCGAGTGACGCAGGACACTCAGACGAAAGAGCGAGTCACACAGCTGTTAATTCCAAAGAGCCGCCGGGAATTGGTATTTCAGGTGGCTCACTTTAATCCCATGGCTGGACACCTAGGGCAGGATAAGACACTAGCCCGGATAATGGCCCGATTCTATTGGCCGGGGATTTGCGGCGATGTCCGTAAGTGGTGTACAGCGTGCCTCGAATGCCAGTTAGTAAATCCAGCGGCCATTCCAAAAGCGCCTTTGTGCCCCCTACCATTAATTGAGACCCCGTTCGAAAGAATTGGGATGGATCTCGTCGGGCCATTAGATCGGTCAACACGAGGGTACCGCTTTATATTGGTTCTGGTGGACTATGCAACGCGAGACCCGGAAGCGGTGCCTCTTCGCAATATCTCAGCACGCAGTATTGTGGAGGCCCTCTTCCACGTCATCTCCCGGGTTGGAATCCTGAAAGAGATTCTGACTGACCAAGGCACCTCGTTTATGTCACGAACACTGAGCAAACTGTATGGGCTATTAGGTATTAAGCCGATCCGCACCAGCGTTTATCACCCACAAACGGACGGTTTAGTTGAACGGTTCAATCGCACCCTCAAGAATATAATTTAAAAATTCGTAAGTGAGGACGCACGTAACTGGGATAAATGGCTTGAACCCTTGTTATTTGCAGTGCGAGAGGTCCCCCAAGCCTCCACGGGGTTCTCCCCATTTGAATTGTTATACGGGCGTAAGCCGCACGGCATTTTAGATGTGCTGCGAGAAAATTGGGAGGAGGGACCTTCACAGAGTAAAAACGAAATTCAGTACGTTATGGACCTGTGCGCAAAACTCCACACGCTCACACACCTAACTCAGGAGAATTTGCGGCAGGCCCAGGAACGGCAAGCCCGCCTGTACAACAAGGGCACGCGCCTTAGAGAGTTCACTCCGGGAGATAAGGTACTCGTACTGTTGCCCACGTTGAGCTCCAAATTAATCGCCAAGTGGCAAGGACCCTTTGAGATCACACGGCGAGTCGGGGACGTCGACTATGAGGTAAGGCGAACGGACAGGGAGGGGGCGCTACAGATCTACCACCTCAATCTGCTTAAACTCTGGAACGAGGAGGTCCCCGTGGCGTTGGTGTCGGTAGTTCCGGAGAAGGCGGAGCTGGTGCCGGAGGTTCAAAAAGGGACATTGGCATCACGTACCTCTCCGGTCCCCTGTGGAGACCACCTCTCCCCGACCCAACTCATGGAGGTCGCCCAGTTGCAGGCCGAGTTTTCGGATGTGTTCTCGCCCCTGCCCGGTCGCACTAACCTCATAGAACACCACATAGAGACGCCCCCGGGGGTGGTAGTGCGTAGCCGCCCTTACAGGCTACCCGAACACAAAAAAAAGGTGGTTCGGGAAGAACTTCAGGCCATGCTCGAAATGGGCATCGTCGAGGAGTCCCACAGTGACTGGAGCAGCCCGGTGGTCTTGGTACCCAAGGCCGACGGGTCGGTCCGGTTCTGTGTGGACTATAGAAAAATCAATGCGGTGTCTAAATTCGACGCGTACCCAATGCCTCGTATTGACGAGCTGCTCGATCGACTAGGCACAGCTCGCTTTTACTCGACACTGGATTTGACGAAGGGATATTGGCAGATCCCCTTGACTCCATTATCCCGGGAAAAAATGGCCTTTTCCACACCGTTCGGCTTACACCAATTTGTCACACTTCCTTTTGGGCTGTTTGGGGCGCCCGCTACGTTTCAGCGGCTGATGGACAGGGTCCTCCGGCCCCACGCCACCTATGCGGCCACATATCTCGATGACATTATCATTTATAGTAACGACTGGCAGCGGCACCTGCAACACCTGAGGGCCGTCCTTAGGTTGCTGAGGCGGGCGGGTCTCACTGCCAACCCGAAGAAGTGTGCGATTGGGCGGGTAGAAGTACGGTATCTGGGCTTCCACTTGGGCAATGGGCAGGTGCGTCCCCAAATTAATAAGACAGCAGCGATTGCGGCCTGCCCAAGGCCCAAGACCAAAAAGGGGGTGAGACAGTTCCTGGGGCTGGCTGGCTACTATCGTAGGTTTATACCTAATTATTCGGACGTCACCAGCCCGCTGACTGACCTCACTAAAAAGGGGGCGCCAGATCCGGTCCAGTGGACGGAGCAGTGCCAGCGGGCTTTCTCTGAGGTAAAGGCTGCACTGTGTGGGGGGGCCACTATTACACTCCCCTGACTTTTCTCTCCCTTTTGTGTTGCAGACCGACGCGTCGGACAGAGGGCTGGGGGCGGTGTTGTCCCAGGAGGTGGAGGGGGAGGACCGCCCCATCCTGTACATTAGCAGGAAGCTGTCGGTGCGTGAGGGGCGCTACAGCACTATTGAGAAAGAATGCCTGGTGATCAAGTGGGCGGTCCTCGCCCTCCGTTACTACCTGCTGGGGCGCCCTTTCACCCTCTGTTCGGACCACGCGCCCCTCCAGTGGCTCCACCGCATGAAAGATGCCAATGCGCGGATCACCCGTTGGTATCTGGCACTCCAACCCTTCAATTTCAAGGTGGTCCACAGGCCGGGGGTGCAGATGGTTGTGGCGGACTTCCTCTCCCGTCAAGGGGGGGGGAGTCGGCTGCGGGCCGGACGGGCGCCCGGCCTGTGTCGGGCGGTGGGGGTATGTGGCAGCAGGGGCGTGGTCAAGTGCCGGTTTGTGACAGGAGGGCGGAGCCAGGGAAGGTGAGTGGCAGAATCACTACACCTGATGGTAATTAACCTGTGTTTGTGTGTCTTCCCAGTAACCGCGCCCTATTTAAGGAGGCAGAGGGAGAGCAGAGGAGAGCTCTTCCCGGGACAAGAACACAGCGTGTGTGTGTGTGTTTATCAGAATAAAGCTTTTTTGTTATACTGAAAAGTCTGGCAATAAAAGCCTATTTCGTACCTGAAGCTTTGTCCTGCCATCCTCTGTGCTCCACCCACACCTCAGAGAGCCCTACAACTATCCACTCAGAAATTTATTTTAAAATAAAAGGTTCGTCATATCTCCTTTAAAGAAAATGTCTCGCAAATAAACAAATTGAGCTAAAAGCCAGTCTTTACATCTGTCCTATATAAAAAAGCTGCATGTTGAATTTGTTCTTAACGATATAACCACTAAAGTGATGAACATGTACGAGACTGTTTTTTGTCAGGGAGGCCGCCATAACTCCATCGTGCCTGATGTCATTTTCCACGAGCAGACCGGAGGTGTACAAATGCATGCTATACTCAATTATAGCATAATATTCCAGTCTAGCGTGACTTCTCAATCAATTTGTTTGCATTTCTTGACAAAAAGTATGGCAATGCAGTATTAGAAAAGGAATAAAAAATAAAGTAGTGGCAAGTTTATTGCCTGTTTATTAAAAAAGTATATTTACCTGCTTATTTTCATTTCATTTCATTCCATTTATTTGATTAGGACATTACACATTAATCAATACATCAGTAAAAAACATCAATATAAATATGCCGGAGTTAGCATAGTTGCTAAATTTCATCCATTGTCCTAAGGCAGGTATCATAAACCAAACAACAATAAAACAAACAATACAATATCACAAAACATGCAAACATTATACTCATACATCACAAACACAAAAAGCATACCATGTCACACATCAAATGGATTTTCCATCCATTTGATGTGTGACATGGTATGCTGTCATGCTGCTGGTGTCAATGTTTTGTGGTGAAACAAAATCAGGATCGCGCCTGGTTTCAGTTGTCGTTCCTGCCTTGTGTCTCACTTCTTCCCAGTGATTTTTTCATCCAAGTCCTCCACAAAACAATCTTATGTAAAATTTTGCGGCTTTTTCCAGGAGTAAAGTTTTCTCGCTTTACTTGATGAAGCCACTCGGCCAAACGTCTTGGATCCAGGACGGAATGAAGAAGACATGAGGAATCCTATGTCATGCAGTGTCACCCTCGTTTTTGTCTCCTGATACATCCATGTATCTGGCTAATCCAGTACGGCTGCACCTGGGGAAATGGCACAATGGATTGATGTTACAACTTTGACATGTTTTTTAAGCTAAAGTCTGCTTATTTTTTTTCATCTAGAACATCTTGTATTAATGTATAATGATGACATTTCATAACCCTCATCTCATTATCTCTAGCCGCTTTATCCTGTTCTACAGGGTCGCAGGCAAGCTGGAGCCTATCCCAAATGGCTACGGGCGAAAGGCGGGGTACACCCTGGACAAGTCACCAGGTCATCACAGGGCTGACACATAGACACAACCATTCACACTCACATTCACACCTACGGTCAATTTAGAGTCACCAGTTAGCCTAACCTGCATGTCTTTGGACTGTGGGGGAAACCAGAGCACCCGGAGGAAACCCACGCGGACACAGGGAGAACATGCAAACTCCACACAGAAAGGCCCTTGTCGGCTGCTGGGCTTGAACCCAGGACCTTCTTGCTGTGAGGCGACAGTGCTAACCACCATGCCACCTGCTTTATTGATTGATTGATTGATTGATTGTGACCCTTTTTTTCATATATAGTGGCTTATATAATGATTTCAGGATGTTGCTTGCGGAAAGTAAAAATGTTAATGACGTTAAGTGTTCTTCTAACATCTGCCCCTGCTTGCTCTGCTGTGACATTCCTAGAGCAACTAACTCTGCACTGAAGGATGCCTCCTCTCTCATTAATACTATTAACCTTCAGCCTATTCTCATTCTCACTGTTCAATAATTGACTCATACATGCATGAATTGTGAGGCGCTCAGCATGCGATGAAGGTACAGACATGACACATTGGCTTCATTACAATATGGTAGAGAACAGAGTGGCAAAAATGTGTGAACAGGGAACTCTACTTTGACCATGAATAAAATGAAAGCAGTAGGGTTAAATTGACAAAACATGCATTGAGGAGCTCCTACAGCTCAGAAGGCTATGCTATAAATACATGGAGCACTTAGCACTGAATGAACATTATTAGCCTTAAAAGTCACTGAGGATTGTGAAGATGACAGATTCTCAGAGGCATAGGTTCCTGATGTTGAGGGGAATTCAAGAGATACAAACGTAAGAAATGGGTTTATTCACTACGTAGTTGAGCGCCATCAATGTAAGACCAGTAGAACTTGAAAGAAAAATCAGCTGAAGTGTTTGTCAGATATTCTATTTGACTCAAGTGCAGACCATACTGGCAGTTCCCTACGACAGCATCCTTGATAAGCTTTACAACATTTTACCAAGATGTGGGGTTATGCTGATTCAAATTGTCCTGCCACTCTTCAATTGGTCCTTAGAGAACTTTCCATTATGAAGGAAGGGCAAGTGGTGAAGACAACAGCTTATTAGGAGAATTAATTTCACTACAATTTTATTACATTTTTTTGGTAAATATTTGTAACACCCTTACCAGAAATAACACATAGCCAAAGCCTTAAAGGAGATACACAGAACCTCATCTCATCTCATCTCATCTCATCTCATCTCATCTCATCTCATCTCATCTCATCTCATCTCATCTCATCTCATTATCTCTAGCTGCTTTATCCTTCTACAGGGTTGCAGGCAAGCTGGAGCCTATTCCAGCTGACTACGGGCGAAAGGCGGGGTACACCCTGGACAAGTCGCCAGGTCATCACAGGGCTGACACATAGACACAGACAACCATTCACACTCACATTCACACCTATGGTCAATAGAGTCACCAGTTAACCTAGAGTCACCAGTTAACCTAACCTGCATGTCTTTGGATTGTGGGGGAAACCGGAGCACCCGGAGGAAACCCACGCGGACACGGGGAGAACATGCAAACTCTGCACAGAAAGGCCCTCACCAGCCATGGGGCTCGAACCCGGACCTTCTTGCTGTGAGGCGACAGCGCTAACCACTACACCACCGTGCCGCCCCGCAATAATAATAATAATAATAATAATAATAATTTAAAACATGACTTCACTGTTAAAAATCGGATCGCACTGTGTTTCATGTTGGCTGTGTCAGGTGATCTGTGTATCTCAGTCCAGAGAGCCCAGTCCAGTACAGAAAGGCCCTCGCCGGCCACGAGGCTCGAACCCGGACCTTCTTGCTGTGAAGCAACAGCGCTAACCACTACACCACCGTGCCATACACAGAACCTTTATTTTTAAATACATTTCTGAGTGGATAGTATCTCCATCCTTGACTCTTGTATGCTGCATAAATGGGAATAAAAAAATATATTTTTGAGAGTTAAAATCGACCGCAAAGTTGGCATTCGAGCTGTCCCGCTGAGCCAGCCAGCCCTGAGTGCGTGACGTCACAGCAGAAACCGGTTTAAAGACCAAGGCCTTTGACAGCTATAGACCAAAGTCTCATCTCATCTCATTATCTCTAGCCGCTTTATCCTTCTACAGGGTCGCAGGCAAGCTGGAGCCTATCCCAGCTGACTATGGGCGAAAGGCGGGGTACACCCTGGACAAGTCGCCAGGTCATCACAGGGCTGACACATAGACACAAACAACCATTCACACTCACATTCACACCTACGGTCAATTTAGAGTCACCAGTTAACCTAACCTGCATGTCTTTGGACTGTGGGGGAAACCGGAGCACCCGGAGGAAACCCACGCGGACACGGGGAGAACATGCAAACTCCACACAGAAAGGCCCTCGCCGGCCCCGGGGCTCGAACCCAGGACCTTCTTGCTGTGAGGCGACAGCGCTAACCACTACACCACCGTGCCGCCTAGACCAAAGTCATATAAATAAAACTTTATTGTGAAAGTAAGAATTATCGTTACCGACTTGCTCAACTAAGACTGATTTGACTTCATTGATTGTGGGCTGACTCTCATTAAACAGGATAGGTGAAACTTGTGCAACATACGCTTCCAGTTGAGAGTACGTTGTGCGCATTCTGGCTGTCCCTTCTCACTAGAGCTTTTTTTATTTTAATTTTTCTCTCTTTTTTATTTTATTTAAAAAATTTTTTGTGTGTTTGATGTTTGTGATGTAGCTCCGGACCCAGTTTTGGGCGTCGGTTCCCTCCAGGCCATGGTTCACAGTGGGTGATGCCTTTGCTCCTAGCTATGGACTGCAGTGAGCTCGTTGCTCATTTTAACATCGGGGTTGTCCAGCGCTCTGTGCTTTAGTGCTTGGCGTGGTGTTCCGAGCGATGTTGCTCGGTGACGTTGCAGCGGCTGTGCAGGTGGTTTGGGACGTACTGGCGCTCTGCGTGGTGGTGCTTCTGTGCTCGCTTTGTGGATCCATGGCGTGGTGTTCCGAGTGATGTTGCCGGCGGCAGCACAGCGGCTGTGCTGGCGGTGTGGGACTTGTTTTCATGCGCCTTTTGGTGGGACTGTGGCTGCTACACTATTGGAATAACATCCTGGCCTCTATTCGGTGGACTGACTTACTTTATTTATTTATTTATTTATTTATTTATAACTGTAAAGTGACCTTGGGTTTTGTGAAAGGCGCGATATAAATTGAAATTATTATTATTATTATTATTATTATTATTATTATTATTATTAACATAGATGTACATGCATGCATTTTCACTGATAAAATGTAAAAGGCTAATTAAATAATCAGATGAACTGAGACAATCACATTCTGAAGCAAATTAAATAATCTTATACCGGTAACTTAAACACACAATACAAGTTACATGTATTAATCTAAATGCAGGTAAACAACGAGTGTTGTTGTTTTGTATCCAAATGAGAGTCGCTTCTTACCTGTCTGTGTTCTCACTTCTTGAAGGCCGATCTTGTGGCCAATTGTTTTGAAACAATCTGACTTTCAGTTGTTCGTTCAGTTCTCTCTTCATTCCCTTCTTCCATGTAAGGGTGAGATATTGCTGCTGAGGCAAGCATATCCAACGGAGAAATCAGACGGCTGGTCCACTCATTCTCTATTTTCTCCATACTAAGTACTCCACCATTACTGCTCGGCTCAGGCAATTACTAAAACCCAGGACGGGACGGGACATCACCGGTTTTAGCAACAACCCTCAGCTCACACTCCGGGAGAACTGGTGCAACTGAACTTACTTTCCTTTTCTTGTAGTTTTCTGTTCCTTTAATTGTTGGTACTGCATCCTCTTTCAATACGGGCTTATAGCCAACGCTCCTCAACAGATCAGAGGTCTCGTACGAATCTTCAGTAAAATGTGCAGAGCAGAGGAGAGACCACTTCATAGGTGCCCAATGTGCCCGTGAACTTCTCACAAATCACATCCATATCTTTGCAGTTTGAACATTCTTGGGCCATGAATGCAACGTAAATCCACCTTCTGTCATGTTGCTGCACCTGCCAGCAACACATCTACGTGGCATGGGGATAAATTAACGCAAAATGGAGTTGCAGTCAGCTGTGTTTTAGTATAGCGGAAATGGCTATACTAAAACACAGACCGATACGAGACTGATAGCCTTCCTGCAGTGACGTCACGGACGTCAAGGTAATTCACTCAGCCCGCTACCTATATGAATCATTTTAATCGTAAAAATTACTATATTAAATTTATTGTTAATGTTTAAAACTATTCCTATGCCATTCTTGAGGTCTCAAGGCATTTATAAACAAAAAGTGAGGCCATGGTTCTGCATATCTCCTTTAAGACTGTCCTACACGTATCTAGTTACTGCAGAGGACATTCTGTATAAAGCATTACACAGAGACCAAATTCAGAGAGTGTGCCAGACATTCACACTCCTCATGACACGTTTTTGCATATACAATTGGAACATCAATATTAACTAGATAGAGACTGTGACTAAAGTCACAGTGATTTGCACTAGCTCTTACAAACCTGGACATCTGGTTACCGTACCCTATAGATCCAGAATGGTAAGAGATAGAGAATGATGCTTAGTGAGGAAAAGTTGTGCCCTACCACCCTGAACAAAATAAATAAATAAACTGATTGAAAAAATCATGAAAATTGGCATAGTTATAAGTGATTGAAAAAAAATTCCATTTTTCATGGATCATTCTGGTTCGGTGATCCAGATCAGTACCAAAAGTTATAGCAACGTAATTCAGCATGCAGGCAGGCATGGTGGTGTAGTGGTTAGCACTGTCACCTCAGAGCAAGAAGGTTCTGGGTTTGAGCCCAGTGGCCGATGGGAGCCTTTCTGTGTGGAGTTTGCATGTTCTCCCCATGTCTACGTGGGTTTCCTCCGGCTGCTCCAGTTTCCCCTACAGTCCAAAGACATGCAGGTTAGGCTAATTGGTGGTTCTAAATTGACCGTAGGTGTGAATGTGAGTGTGAATGGTTGTTTGTGTCTGTGTCAGCCCTGCGATGACCTGGCGACTTGTCCAGGGTGTACCCTGCCTCTCGCCCATAGTCAGCTGGGATAGGCTCCAGCTTGCCTACGACCCTGTACAGGATAAGTGGCTACAGATAATGGATGGATGGATAATTCAGCCCAGATGTATTCTTCATGTGAAATTTGGTGATGGTTGGTTGAAAACTGAGGGAGAAATAGCGTCCTAAAAATGTTAGGATAATAATAATAAAGTAGAAAGATCCTAAGTGAGAGTAATAATTTGCACCAGTGCTGCTAGCGCAAATTAATTAGACTAACAGTACAATCACAACACATGTGGGAGTATGACAGTTATCCGCCAAATATATTTAGTGAAACCATAAAAATACAGAAGTGTCAAATGTTGTTTACTGTATTAAATACACAAGTGACAACTACCGCTCAACTAAACTATATATTTTTACTTTCCTGTAGTTGTTTCAGCCACTAGAATTTTCTGAAGCAAATTTCAAGCTGACAGAAAAGCAAACAAACATTATGCATTGTGATACTTTTGTGCCGTAGCACTGTGTTGGTGATACACTGGATTTATGATGTTGCATGCATAATAATGTAATAAACTATCCAGTTAATATGGTTGTCCATTGAGCATTCATGGTATGCAAGAAACAGATTCAGACTCAACTCTAGTGTTTGGTTCCTCATTAGCATGTTAGCATCATGTTAGCAGTGTGGGAAAAGCACAAGGAGGCGTGCCAGCTTATAATGAGAACTAGCCATGTTCAGGTGACTTGTTCGTTATCTAATGCCCTCATGTGTTGACGAAGCCTTGACAAAAGGACAAGCAAGACTTGCACATTGTGAACTCTTACTAACCAGTCAGTCTGAGGGCAGTAAATAGATACCCGAATGAACAAACATTATGAACAAATGACTTGTTAATCATTTTGTCATAACCTCTTGCATTCCTGTGCAAAACTGCAAATTAGGCGTGCAGTTTCTGCTCCTTAGAGCTTCAAAGCCACTCAAGATACAAATGAAGTAAAAAGCGAACAAAGCACAGTGAAGAAAAAGAGAGCTGATACACATTCAAAACATGAATCCCTACAATCTCACCCCTGAGTTTAAGCCCCACCATCAACCCACCCACCCCTATTTTGTGTTGAAGCGACAGAGTCTCCTCATTCATGTTTTAATTGGCTGCTCACTTTGCTTGTTAGGTCCCAGTGGAATAGTTAGCTAATCCTCCTGTGATGATCACATCAGATTGTGTTCTCAGAGGACCAGGGACACCAGGCACCCGTGTCTCACATCACACCCTATTGTACCATCAGTTGTGATGAATCAGGTGTCATCTCCACAGTAACCAGACTTAATCACAAAGGTAGCAAGCACATTTTCTTGAAATACGCAAAAAAAAAAAAAAAAAGGAAATGCAACCCCCTACTTTTTAGGCAGGTTCAAAATCACTCTGATTTTCACTCTAAAGCGCTGCACCTTTTAGTATAAGAAAACAACGGAATTTTAAGTTGGCTTAGGAAGGTGGAAGCAACAATGTGCCAAAGTAAGAAACAGTGTACTGAGCTTCCTAGGTTCTGTTAGAAGACTGTACAAGTCGACACACAGCCCATTGTTTCTCTTTGTGAGGCTTTGTCTTATTCACATACTCCTCAATAATAATGGATTGTGGTGATATTGAAAAGTTGAAAAGCACTGAGGTGTCTAGTCCAGTATACTGAATTGGGTATGAAGAGTTCAGGGGCAAAAGCAGCCAGGTCAATTTTTCTTGTTTTTTGTAAAGATTGTTGTTGTTTTTTTTGCCATTTCATATAGGGCCAATCTGAATTAATATACTATAAGAAATTACTTGTCATGATCTGAAAAATCAGGCGGCATGGTGGTGTAGTGGTTAGGACTGTCGCCTCACAGCAAGAAGGTCCTCGGTTCGAGCCCAATGGGCAATGAGGGCCTTTCTGTATGGAGTTTGCATGTTCTTGCCGTGTCTGTGTGGGTTTCCTCCGGGTGCTCCGGTTTCCCCCACAGTCCAAAGACATGCAGGTTAGGCTAACTGGTGGCTCTAAATTGACCGTAGGTGTGAATGTGAGTGTGAATGGTTGTTTGTCTCTATGTGTCAGCCCTGCAATGACCTGGCGACTTGTCCAGGGTGTGCCCCGCCTTTCGCCCATAGTCAGCTGGGATAGGCTCCAGCTTGCCTGCGACCCTGCACAGGATAAGCAGCTACAGATAATGGATGGCTGGATGGATTTGAAAAATCAAATTTTATTAAAACACATTTAAAAAAAAGTTTCTGATCAGTTTTGGCAGCAGAAACAGACAACACAATTTTTCTCTTAAAAGAGAACTGAAGCCCAATTTTTTTTTATCAAAATTCTATTTATCTCATTTTATTAAATGTAGGAATTCATGTTTGATAGCTATTTTGTCACTGCTATAGCAAATTATGAGTGTTTGAAATATGCTATGTAATATATCAGTCCATATGTCAAAGCAATGGCCGTAAACAAGATTCGTTGAGACCTGTGTGAGACATTGTAATAACAATAATAACAATAAGTTCAATTTATATAGCACCTTTCTCAAAACCCAAGGTCGCTTTACAATTATAGGGAAAAAAAATCCACCAAATAGAGGTCAGGATGTCATTCCAATGGTGTAGCAGCCACAGTCCCACCAAAAGGCACACGAAAACAAGTCCCACACTGCCAGTACAGCCGCTGCAATGCTGCTGGGCAACATCACTCAGAACACCATGCCATAGATCCACAAAGCGAGCACAGACATACCGCCACGCTGAATGCTGGTATGTCCCAAACCGCCTGCACAGCCACCGTGACACCACTAAGCAACATCGCTCAGAACATCACGCCAAGCACTAAAGGACTGCCGCACAGAACACTGGACAATCACAATGTTAAAATGAGCAGTGAGCTCACTGCAGTCCATAGCTAGGAGCACACGAATCACCCATAGCGAACCAAGGCCTGGAGGGAACAAAACTGAGGCTGGAGCTACACCACAACCGGCGGACAAAAACACTCAAACAAAAACAAACATCAAACTACACAAACACAATAATAATAATCATAATAATCATAATAATAATAATAATAATAATAATGATAAAAGATAAAATTAAAAGCTCGTAGGATGGAAGTAAAACGTACAGCGGAAATCAAAGTGACCAACATCTGCCAATGCTGTCAAAAGACGCACGCGCCCTCTTTCGAATGCTGACGTAATCAAGCCTGTTTTGATAGCAATCAGGAAAGTTTGAAAAAGTAGGCAGTAATCGTCATTTAAACTCGTTTTTGTGCAATATTTCGTTTGGAAAACAGTTTTCAAAATGGCGGCACTGACACCTGGCTGACACTTCACGTTTCAAAGTCTCGCACAAGTCTCGTGAAGATCGCGCGGATAAGTGACGCCTGCCGTGGACCAAACGAACTAAATTCAACATGGCTAAAAACCAAATAGGCCAATAAGTATAATATTTAATTGCAATTAGTTGCCAATACGAGTCATGATATAAGTAGGGTGACCAGACGTCCCGGTTTTACCGGGACAGTCCCGATTTGGGGTTGTGTGTCCCGAGTCCCGACAAAAGTCTGTCGGGACACGGATATGTCCCGGTTTTTGCCACTCGCAACGTTTGTGACTGAGCAGCGTGGGAATCATTAGCGGATAAATGTCTGCATTTACTATTTTGATGAATTGACAGGAATCGCAAACTTTCCTGGTTACTGCCCCCTGGCCCTGTGGCATGGGTGTTTATTTAGCCACATTATTCCAGACAACAGGACGTGTTGCCATGCAACAATAAAATAAACATTAACTGGCGTGAATGTTCTTTGTCTAGCAGCTAGCAGCAGTAATGCCGCAGCAATTATGCCGGAAAGAAAACGTACCTTTTCCAAAGATTTACAGGGCACCTACCCCTTCCTCCGAGAGGTGCAGAACAATGTGCACGAAGCCTACTGCACACACTGTAAGTGCTTTGTTCTTGTACTGAGTTGGGTAGCCTATGTTGCAAATGCTGTGTGCTCCTGTGGGGGCTTTCCTCGGGCTGTCGCCCCTCTCCTCCTTTACTGCTGTTTTGTTTGAGTGTATATTTTACGGAAGCCGCGAGAGGCCCTTCATATAATCTTTTTTTATTCACCATGTTATCCCGAGATAACGACATAATTAATTCGAGATCTCGAGAAAACAAAACCGTTATTTCGAGATCTCGAGAAAACAAAACAATTATTTCATGATCTCAGCTGGATCACTGTATCTCCGTCGGTAGAGACGAAGCCAGGCCAGTCTTCTGCGGAGGTGCCGTGGACTAATTTTGAAATTATCCCTTATTAAAAGACTTAATGCAATCTCTCCCTGTGTCAACCCCGGATCAAAATATTGCCTTATTAGGTGATCGATTATTCCAGACATTCTAATGACCAAAGTTGCGTCTATACAGAATGAGAAATAGCCCCAAAGTCAGCATATCACAAGTCTCTTGGCGTACCTGAATGAACCATTTCTCAGCTGTTTACTCGAGATCATGAAATAATTGTTTTGTTTTCTCGAGATCTCGGAATAACGGTTTTGTTTTCTCGAGATCTCGAATTAATTATGTCGTTATCTCGGGATAACTAGGTGAATAAAAAAAGGATTATATGAAGGGCCTCTCTCGGCTTCCGTAGGTATATATTCTCAAATCACTTGTCTCTTCTTTGTTTCTGTTTAACATACCATTCTGACAGTTTGGCCATATTGCTGTGTTGAACAGCTTGTTGCACCTTCCATTAAAGTGTTCACTTTTGTACACATCATCTTGCTTTATTCATTCAGTTGTGGGGAATGGTTAGTAAGGTTGATTCTGACCTAGGCTATGTTGACGTCACATATCTACTTTTTAAGTTCATGCTATAGTGCATACAATTTTAGAGATATAGCCTACATGTGCATATGCATTCTTCTTGGTGTTCTCACAAACAGGTGAAATAAATCAGTGTAAATTTGGCCTATGGACATAGCCTGGCCTATTCTCAGCCATTACAAAATCTGTTGTCTGACCATAATTTAACTGATCTGTACACCACTGTGCTACTAGATAACAAAATGCCTGTTTGTTTTATTTCATGTGAGATGTTGATAAATGTGAGCTTCAACAAAATGATAAGAGCACCTCTCTGAGTGTCACGTTTACGTAAAAAAAAGGTGTGCGTGCACGAGCATGGTCGCGCGCAAAAGTGTCCCGGTTTCAGACTAGGGAAATCTGGTCACCCTAGATATAAGGTTACTAAAATTGAAAACGTAATTGAATAACACGTTAATTAAGAAATAAAGCAAGTTTAAAAATTACTTCACTTCTCCTTTAAGGGTCCCATGGCATGAAATTTTCACTTTCTGAGGTTTTTTAACGTTAAAATGAGTTCCTCTGACCTTCTTAAGTCACCCCAGCGGCTAGAAATTTCATAATGTGTAAACCAAACTATGCCCAACATTTGAGAATGGCGCATCAAAACGGCGCGTTGATAAACTCTTCCCTTTACTACGTCAGCAAGGGAGATGATCCCCACGCCCCGCCTCTGGATTCCCACCCACTGTATGAATTGCCCCGCCCAGTTGTAGTGAGGAGACCATAGAGGACACAACAACATGGCATCACCTAAGCGAGCGAAACATGGAAATTGCGCTGTACATGGATGTGACAACACAGAAAGGAGTCTGTTTTTACTGCCGACGGGAGAGCCCCTGAAGACGCAGTGGCTTAATTTTATTTACTTCAATAATACGCCGTCGAGTCTACCTAAGACGGTGTATGTTTGTCGGAAGCATTTTCCTGAGGAATGTTTCCACAACTTGGGACAGTACAGGGCAGGTTTTGCACATCAACTGTCACTGAAGCCTGGGTCCGTACCAAGCATCCCTGCCGCATCAGCCACAAACACCGAACAAGTAAGTGTATGACTGTTAAGTCGTTTTGCCGTGTTTTAAAATCGGTGCCACATTAGCCTTGCAATGGCTACATTAGCTGTGCAGCTAACCGGGATCCTGCAGTTAGCCAGGTAATCTGCGCTACAAAACCAAAAAGCATGCAGCATGCTCTGTTATAATAGCCAATCAAAACAGTTTTTACAAAGACACCCACATTCTTTTTTTTAAGTCACTCGTTCATTTTATTTGTTTGTTTGTTCAGTAAAAACCCAAACATTTGTTGAATTTATTTTATTTCCTCGCATCGCACCTTAATGACGTCACCGCGTGGTATTTTTCCCTTCGCGGTTTGTTCCTTCTCTCTTGCCATAGTAAGACACCCACATCCGCTTGTTCTGACCCACTGGAGGTAGCGTCACAGTGCTGTTAGCCAATCAGAGGTAACACGTTTACATGTAATGAATATTAATTATAAGACCCGCCCCCACCCTCTACCCTTCCCCGCCTCCATGCTTCTCATTAGCAAAACGATGCACTGGGAAAAACGCTGAAATGGGGCTTTCTCCCAGGAGGCTATATCTACGTGCCGAGGGTTCATTTCGAGAAAGGCTGCGGATATAACATCCGGAAACCTCCACGAGCCCGTTTAAAGCATCAACAAACCACCATGCCATGGGTCCTTTAAAAGCAGACAAATTCAAATTTAGTGTATTTCAGAATTTAGTCACCTGTTCAACGATATCTTCAAAGTGCTCCATGTTTTAAAACGTTATTTGGTGAAATAAATATTAACCAAGAAAAGTCAACAAATCATGGGTGCAGCCATGATGAATGATGCCACTAGCTTTGGAGCACTAAAATGAAGTTGTCAGTATCTGCAAAAAATGGGACGTGGCAGTTGTAGGTTTCTGAAACAAAACCACAAATATAGCAGGATTTTACAATGCCGATATCTGGTTTCGTGGAAAAAGAAAACAAACCCGATGAACAGAAAGATGGCATCACCATCGAGCTGCTGATGGTCTTGGTTCAATTTTTTTTCCAGTTTGGTGCATGTCAGCTTTTGTGCTTAAACTCTTCATATATTTACACGCACCAACAACTTTATTACTAACACCTCTATACCTGCTCATTCATGCAATTATCCAATCAGTCAATCATGTTCTTCTTTTAGTGTTCTGCCTGATGGCAGGTCTGAGTTTCTAGGAAAGAATTATAGTAGTGGTTTACGTTGCCTTCTACCAGATTATTTATAGAGATTTTCTCCTCTTAACCATTCACACACACATTCACACCCATGGGCAATTTTGAGTAGCCAGTTAACCTAACTGCATGTCTTTGGACTGTGGGGGAAACCGGAGCACCCGGAGGAAACCCACGCAGACACGGGAAGAACATGCAAACTCCACACAGAAAGGCCCCCATTGGCCACTGGGCTCGAACCTAGAACCTTCCTGCTGTGAGGCGACAGTGCTAACCACTGTGCCAACCCAGTCTATCATGTCTAAAAGTCTAAGGTCCTTCCTGCGCCATGCGGTCAGGCACATTGGACGGTCCCGATCGCCATAGCCCTCAGCCTCTCGCCTATACAACTAGGGTTACAGTGGGGGGCTGGTCCTCTGGTAACTGCGAGAGTTTGACTCCCCACTCGCATCTGTATTACAGCGTGCCTTGCCAAACAGCAGTAGGTACCATTTTTACCATGGTCTTTGGTATAACCCGACCACGAGTAGAACTCGCGATCTCCCGATCGAGAGGCGGACACACTAACCACTAGGCCAGCTCACGGTAGTCAAGCATGTAGCAACAGCTAAAATCATGTAGATACATGAACTTTGGTTAATGTTCATGTCAAACATCAGAATGGAAAAAAAATGTGATTTCACTGACTTTAACTCAGGCATAGTTGCTGGTGTCAGACAGACTGGTTTGAAACATTCAGTGAGCAGCAGATCTGCGGATGGAAACATGTTACTGATGAGAGAGGCTGGAGGAGAATGGCCATACTGGTTTGAGCTGACAAGATGGCTACAATAACTCAAATAACTATTCTTTACAACCATGATGAGCAGAAAAGCATCTCAGAATAGACAATGAAATGCTGAAGTGGATGGGCTACAACAGTGGAAGACTACATCAGGTTCCAATCCTTTCAGGAATCTGAAGCTACAGTGGGCATAGGCGTATGAAAACTGGACAGTTGAAGATTGGATGACCAAGTGACATACCCTTCCTGTTCTCTCACGCTAGTATGGCTATTCTCCTCTGACCTCTCTGATCAGCAAGGAGGTTGCGACTGAAGAACTACTGCTCACTGGATGGTTCACACCAGCTGCTCTGGCACCAACAACCATCCCTCTGTCTGAAATCGCTCACTCGTTCACTACTCCCTACTCCCTATATAGGGAATTACTATATAGAGGACTATATAGTGAGCTCATTGGTAAAATGAAAAACGCTTTTGGACACTAGTCCGTCACGCTGTTATTTATATCATTATTGTCGCACAATTAAAACGTGCCAGATCAGTCAGCTGGTGGGTTTTCAAAATAATAAATACAGTGGTGCTTGAAAGTTTGTGAACCCTTTAGAATGTTCTATATTTCTGCATAAATATGACCGAAAACATCATCAGATTTTCACACAAGTCCTAAAAGTAGATAAAGAGAACCCAGTTAAACAAATGAGGCAAAAATATTATACTTGGTCATTTATTTATTGAGGAAAATTATCCAATATTACATATCTGTGAGTGGCAAAAGTATGTGAACCTCTAGGATTAGCAGTTAATTTGAAGGTGAAATTAGAGTCAGGTGTTTTCAATCAATGGGATGACAATCAGGTGTGAGTGGGCACCCTGTTTTATTTAAAGAACAGGGATCTATCAAAGTCTGATCTTCACAACACATGTTTGTGGAAGTGTATCATGGCATGAACAAAGGAGATTTCTGAGGACCTCAGAAAAAGTTTTGTTGATGCTCATCAGGCTGGAAAAGGTTACAAAACCATCTCTAAAGAGTTTGGACTCCACCAATGCACAGTCAGACAGATTGTGTACAAATGGAGGAAATTCAAGACCATTGTTAACCTCCCCAGAAGTGGTCGACCAACAAAGATCACTCCAAGAGCAAGGCTTATAATAGTCAGCGAGGTCACAAAGGACCCCAGGGTAACTTCTAAGCAACTGAAGAGCTCTCTCACACTGGCTAATGTTAATGTTTATGAGTTCACCATCAGGAGAACACTGAACAACAATGGTGTGCATGGCAGGGTTGCAAGGAGAAAGCCACTGCTCTCCAAAAAGAACATTGCTGCTTGTCTGCAGTTTGCTAAAGATCACGTGGAAAAGCCAGAAGGCTATTGGAAAAATGTTTTGTGGATGGATGAGACCAAAATAGAACTTTTTGGTTTAAATGAGAAGTGTTATGTTTGGAGACAGGAAGAGACTGCATTCCAGCATAAGACCCTTATCCCATCTGTGAAACATGGTGGTGGTAGTATCATGGTTTGGGCCTGTTTTGCTGCATCTGGGCCAGGACAGCTTGCCATCATTGATGGAACAATGAATTCTGAATTATACCAGCAAATTCTAAAGGAAAATGTCAGGACATCTGTCCATGAACTGAATCTCAAGAGAAGGTGGGTCATGCAGCAAAACAATAACCCAAAGCACACAAGTCATTCTACCAAAGAATGGTTAAAGAAGAATAAAGTGAATGTTTTGGAATGGCCAAGTCAAAGTCCTGACCTTAATCCAATTGAAATGTTGTGGAAGGACCTGAAGCGAGCAGTTCATGCGAGGAAACCCACCAACATCCCAGAGTTGAAGCTGTTCTGTACGGAGGAATGGGCTAAAATTCCTCCAAGCTGGTGTGCAAGACTGAGCAACAGTTACTGGAAGTGTTTAGTTGCAGTTATTGCTGCATAAGGGAGTCACACCAGATACTGAAAGCAAAGGTTCACATACTTTTGCCACTCACAGATGTGTAATATTGGATCATTTTCCTCAATAAATAAATGAGCAAGTATAATATTTTTGTCTCATTTGTTTAACTTGGTTCTCTTTATCTACTTTTAGACTTGTGTGAAAATCTGATGATGTTTTAGGTCATATTTATGCAAAAATATAGAAAATTCTAAAGGGTTCACAAACATTCAAGCACCACTGTACATATATGTTATTTACCAGCTGGGAGGTCCGTATCGTGAAATACCATGACCGAGGACTTGAAAGTACTGACTGAGGCCCTCTGGGCCGAGGTCACGGTATTTCACGATATGAACCGACCTTAAGCTGGCAAATAATATATTTATTTTTTTCTTTACCAAATTCTAACAGATAACGAGAAAACCCGAAAGGGAAAACCGAGGCGAAACGCCATTTTGAATCTTCATTCACAGCTGTAATGTAAATTGCTTCCTCCTCGGTATACAAGTGCACTTCCATGGCAGGAAAAAAGCTACATTTTGCCGCCTATGTAGTCCCGTATTTATACAAAATTGAGTCATTCAGGATTCAGCCATGTTTTTGCTCGGCGTTAGCAAGTTACAGGGTTTTAGCTTTCTCCTGAAATGTTTTCTTTTGTCTTCCTCAGGGTAGTAAAACTCGCTTTCGCTGTGAGGACTGTCATTATCGCTATCCATGCTGTAAAATTAATGCTATTTTGAATCCTCATTCACAGCTGTCATGCAAATTGCTTCCTCCTCAGTATACAAGTGCACTTCCATGGCAGGAAAAAAACTACATTTTGCCGCCTATGTAGTCCCCTATTTATACAAAATTGAGTCAGTCAGGATTCAGCCATGTTTTTGCTCAGCGTTAGCAAGTTACAGGTTTTTAGCTTTCTCCTGAAACGTTTTCTTTTATTTCTTCTTCCTCAGGGTAGTAAAACTTGCTTTTGCTGTGAACACTGTCGTTATCGCTATCCATGCTGTAAAATTAATGCTATTCTCCTGAGAAATGCTGGCAAAAATGTATAAGATTTTTGATAATCTTATAAATTAATCTTATAAAAAAAAAGATAAATGTTGACAAAAAATTCTACTATGTTTGTTGTTGTTGTTGTTGTGAACAAGCGAGTCGCCAGAGGTCCATAACCGGGGTCCATAACTGGGGTCCGTATCGTGGGATACGGACCCACTCGCCAGTCAATCACAGCGCAGGAGTTGATGGAAACCACACCGCGAAAAAAATAAATGCATGTATTTTTTGTGATAAATACATATTATACTGAGCATATTTCCCACATTAGTCAATACAAAGTACCTGCATCTTTCAGTTTTTTTTAAATCACGGCTGAATCCTTTCTTCTTTGCTGCTGCCTTTTATTAAATCAAATTTGAGGCTTTTAATTTGATTTCTTTCAGCGCAACCGCAATGCATGATGGGATATATTGCTTTGGTTAGTGACCATCAGTTGTACACTACTTTTCGTGATGCATTGTGGGATACTTTGAGTGCACTATATAGGGTGTAAATAATCCTCACTAAAGTTTTGGACAGCACTACAAAATGGTGTCCTCGCTATATAGTGCCCTATATAGTGAGTAGGGAGCGATTTCGGACACAGGGCATGTCAGGGCCAAAATCAGTGACATTATTATTATTATTATTTTTTTTTTTCTTATCAGGATGTTTGATGTGAGCATGAATTGAAACTCTTTACATGTATAAAGCATGATTCTATGCATCACATGAATCAACAGGTGTATAGGTGTTCCTATTAAATTGGCCAACAACTGCATATATGAAAGTCATATGCGGAGATGAACACATCCTAGCTGAAGTGCTGATGAAAACCAGCAGCAATTTCCCATTTCAATTCAGCTCAGATAAACGGTTTTGAAATTGGAGCAGGATTTATACCATTGACTGCATTACTGAATCTCCAGGCTGCGATATTACATCACTGACCTCAGACTACAGACATGGAGGGAAAAATAGACAGAAAAAGATCGTAGGGAAAAAAAACCCCAGCCATGTACCCATCTTTAACATCATATCCTTACACAAAGTAGTGTATCGTGGGTGGAAAAACTTTTTTTCTTTCAATGCAAAATGCGAGCTACTGTTATTATTGAAGACATACACTTGAGAAAAAAGGTGTAACCATAAAAGACCTCGCTAATCGTTTCACTTTGGGGCTGTCATCTATGGCAGCCATTTTGATGTTCTCTGTGCCTCAGCACTCTTATGGCTCAGATAAGTGATATTCTCAAAAGCACTCAAGTCATCAGTGAGGGGGAAAAAAGACGTCTGTGATCAGTGAGAGACCGACTCGGAAAACAAGTCAAAAGCTGCTGTGAGTGCCTCATAAACAACACACTCTGTGAAATATTGAACATGTGACAAGGACCCACTGAGTATATGTGCAAAGCTCGTGATGGTTGTCACAACAGTCATACTTTTTATGTCAGAACACAGGACTAATCAGCCTAGGCACACATTTGTGAAAAGTGTGTCTAAATCAGAAATATTTAAAATGAATCAGGGCTGCTTGTAGTACTCTGTTTGAAACCGAGGCATTGACCAAAAGGTGTAAGAGGAAAGCCAGATCGACTCAATATAAATCGCAACTCATTCATTCTTGATGCAAGTGCAGAGTCTTCGACCAAAATCATTTGGTTCGGGTCCAAGCCGTGATAGTGGACGCATAACAAATGACCTCGCTGCTGAGGTAAAAAGTCCATTTTGTTCAATACTATTAAACTAAATGTACGAAAAGTAAAACTCACTTTTTTTATTTTCTAATACATTTACAGAGGGGCGGCACGGTGGTGTAGTGGTTAGCGCTGTCGCCTCACAGCAAGAAGGTCCGGGTTCGAGCCCAGTGGCCGGCGAGGGCCTTTCTGTGTGGAGTTTGCATGTTCTCCCCATGTCTGCGTGGGTTTCCTCCGGGTGCTCCGGTTTCCCCCACAGTCCAAAGACATGCAGGTTAGGTTAACTGGTGACTCTAAATTGACCGTAGGTGTGAATGTGAGTGTGAATGGTTGTCTGTGTCTATGTGTCAGCCCTGTGATGACCTGGCGACTTGTCCAGGGTGTACCCCGCCTTTCGCCCGTAGTCAGCTGGAATAGGCTCCAGCTTGCCTGCGACCCTGTAGAACAGGATAAAGCGGCTAGAGATAATGAGATGAGATGAGATGAGATGAGATGAGATGAGATATGCACCTCTGAGATGAGATGAGATGAGATGAGATGAGGCGTGCCCCACACTTTGAAAAGCCCTGGTCTAATGTAAACCCCACCTGAATTGACCGTAGGTGTGAGTGTGAATGGTTGTCTGTGTCTATGTGTCAGCCCTGTGATGACCTGGCGACTTGTCCAGGGTGTACCCCGCCTTTCGCCCGTAGTCAGCTGGGATAGGCTCCAGCTTGCCTGCGACCCTGTAGAAGGATAAAGCGGCTAGAGATAATGAGATGAGAGATGGGGACATTTACAGAGGATTAACTTGCTCTCAACCACTTGTGCATTTTTTACTTGTCGTTTCTACGATTGCATGTATGAGAATACTATAAGTCCCATGAGACTATGACTCATAATAAAGAGAGATTTCATTAAACTGGGATTCACTACAGTCTGCCATGGAGTTAAAGAAATTCTCACAGCTCTTTTCAGAAGCCCTGAGACTGGCACTAAACTGCTAACTTAAAAAAAAGCCTCTATTTCACTGTATCATGAGTGACAGAGTAGATATACAATAACCATTTTTAAAACCTTATATTCCACCACTGTCCACTTTAATAGGAACACCTGTACACCTGTTCATTCATCAGCAAATTGTATGGCAGCAGCACGATGGATAAAATCTTGCATATACAGGTCAAGAGCTTGTTAATGCTCACATTAAATATCCAGATTAGTGAAAGGGGAAAAAAAAAAAGATCTCTGTGACTATGATCATGGTATCGTTGTTGGTGCCAGATGGGCTGGTTTGAGTATTTCAAAAATTGCTGGTCTCCTGGGATTTTTGGGAGTTTGAGCTGACAGGAATTCTACAGTACCTCAAATAACAACTTTTTACAACCGTGCTGAGCATAAAATCATCCCAGAATGCACCTCCGAACACACCGAACATTGAAGTGAACGGAGGAAGAGCACAGATTCCACTACTATCAGCCAAGCGCAGGAATCTGAGGCTACACTGGGTACAAGCTCACAGAAACTGGGTGGTTTAAAACTGGAAATAGACCAAATGATGATATTTATTTTCAACTGTCCACTGTCAGTGATATTTTCAATTCATCCATCCGTGATCCATGACCGCTTATCCTGTACAGCAGTGATTCTCAAACTGGGCTCCATTCTAGTGGTACGCCAAAGAATTACTTAATTCAGTGGTTCTCAAACTTTTTTCACCAAGTACCACCTCAGAAAATACTTGGCTCTCCAAGTACCACCATAATGATCAACATTAAAATACAGTAGCGTAGTAGGCCTAAGTATTCATTAAAAACAAGGCGGAGGTTTTATTTAACAAGTATATTTAATATTGTTGGCCACTGTAACATTACACACAGTACTTTGAACAGTAACACTGTGTTTAAATATAGGGAAATAAAACACTGTACTTAAATAATGAATCAAATAAAATTATGTGTCATCTCTTTGGCTAATGGTAAACACAGCAGTTCCCCGATTGTGTGCGGCTTACCGGCTCTGGCGATCAGGAGGCTGGCACGATATGAAGCTTCCTGTGCTTTGGCTACGGGTGTACCATAGGACAGAATGGTGGACTTGGACTGCTTCAGTTCATCACGTTTTCGTAAAAAAAAATCCATTGGTTTGTCCTTTAGTGCTGTGTGTTTGGTTGTAAGATGCCGTTTGAGATGCGACGGTTTCATGGACTCATTGCTCAGAACGTCGCCACATACAACACACTGCGGCCTGGGCAGCTCCTCTGTCCCGCTCCAAATGAATCCCAGTTTTATGTATTTTTCGTCATACTTCCTCCTCACTGGTTTCTGCCATTTGCTAGCAGTTCTGGGGCTGGTTTTGCCACTGTCGTTAGCATCTGCGCTCGGCTCACACACGTCCTCTTCAGTTCTCCCTCTCCCCTGATCCACGCTCCCATTCGCAGATTTAAGCCACGACAGTAATTTTGTCCTACTCGTCATAATTAGCAAAGCCACCTCCACCTTTTCCCATCACAGCCTAATCTACCAATGGCGGATAACCGTCTGTCAGCGGAACCGGCGGGAATGCGTACGTACGTATGGCTACCCAGAAGCACTTGCAAACTTTTTAAAATTATTAACTTAATTTGTATCTCCTTTCATTTTCTTGTCATCGGTTGATAAGATATTTTCATCCATTCGGATATTATGGATAGTATTTCACGTTTTATTTATTTTATTTTATTTATATTTAATTAAGTAATTCTTTGGCGTACCACTAGAATGGAGCCCACGTACCACTAGTGGTATGCGTACCACAGTTTGAGAATCACTGATCTAACCTGCATGTCGTTGGACTGTGGGGGAAACCGGAGCACCCGGAGGAAATCCACACAGACACGGGGAGAACATGCAAACTCCACACAGAAAGGCCCCTGTCAGCCACTGGCCTCGAACCCAAAGCCTTCTTGCTGTGAAGCAACAGTGTTAACCACTACACCACCGTGCGACCCTGCCATTTTCAATAGATTTGCCAATTTTTTTTTTTTTATTAGTTTTGGCCGGGCACCATCCGAACTGATAATCACGTCATCAGGTTTTCTTTGGCTAATCAGACACAAGGTATACCAACACTCTTGTCAGAGCAGTTGGGGGTTAGGTGCCTTGCTCAAGGGCACTTCAGCCAGTCCTGCTGTTCCAGGGAATTGAACTAGTGACCTCTTGCTGCTTCTTTAACCATTAGGCCATAGCTTCCCCATGGTTTGTCAATAAAAGTTGTTTTTAAACAATTTAATGGACATGTGCCCTGTTGTTGGGTTTTTGTCAATAAAAATCAATTTCGAATCGTAATTATTTCTATTGCTTGGTTCACACATTGGCGTTTCAGCCTTGTGTATGTACGGCGTATCAGGATACGCGGCAGTAAGAAAGGAACGTCACAGCATCGCCAGCTTACCTACCTAATAATCTAGGATGCATAATGCGATCTCCTTGTATGCCAGGGTGTGGTGTATTTTTAAGTCTGCACTTAAAAATCAGTAGCACATACATAGCAGCTTTGATACGCCACACATACATCAAGTGTATGCCGTAAAAACAAAAGCTATGCAGCAGTGATGCAGTGGGAGCATTGCTTGAACACCTATTACGCCATGTAAACGCTTTAGTTGACATGTGTCTGATGAAGGTGGCTCCGGGGCTGGCTGGGTGGATGCGGCTGATGTCTTCCCTCTTTCCTTGGCCTTCTTGGGTCCTGACTTCTTCACTGGCATGATGCTTTCTTGACTGTGACGAATGACAATGAACGCAGACCCCTTTTATACCCACCTATCAACGCCGCAGATACGCCACAGGTATGCAGCAGCAGCAACGTCACACGTAAGAATGAATCGGCACGCCAACGAAAGCAACGAAACGGTTACGCCATGGCAATGCATCATACGCCACGCATACGCCTCAGTACACCATAACTTTGTCCCTTGAAGCCCATACAAACCTCAGATACGCCACAGGAACGTCACACATATGCCATATACGTCACAGAACTTTAATTTTGGACAAAATATGCCTCATTTCTTGGCGTTTGACCCACACACTGCTTACGTGGCAAGATACAAGACAGTGTGATAGTAGTCTATAATTAGTCACCATCCTCCAACCTCCAGAGAAGTCTAATTTTCATGGGAAACATTATATGACAGGAAACAGAAAATGAACACAACCAGTGTGCAGATAGTTCTGGATTTAGATTAGTAACTGCATCGTTCCAGCTATCTTGTAGTGAAGATGCAAGGAGTAGACGTAAAGAAAGTTGGTGAATTCAAGTACCTGGAGTCAGCTGTGCAGGAAAATGGGGGCTGCGATAGTGAGGTGAGAAAGAGAGTGCAGGCAGGGTGGAGCAGTTGGAGAAGGATTTCGGGAGTCATTTGTGATAGGAAAGTCTCAGCAAAAATGAAAGGTAAGCTGTATAAGACGGTAGTGAGACCAGCTGTGATGTACGGATTGGAGACCGTACCCTTAACGAAGAGACAGGAGGCAAAGTTGGAGGTGGTGGAGTTGAGGATGTTAAGGTTTGCGATGGGAGTGACAAGGTTGGACAGGATAAGGAACGAGCACATCAGAGGGACGGCACATGTGGAGAGCTTGGGAATGAAGCTAAGAGAGATGAGACTGAGATGGTATGGGCACATCCTGAGAAGAGATGCAGAGCATGTTGGAAGGAGAATGTTGAGGATGGAGCTGCCAGGCAAACGAAAACGAGGAAGGCCAAAGAGGAGATACATGGATGTGGTGAGAGAGGACATGAAAGTGTCAGGTGTGGTAGAGAAGGATGCGGAAGACAGGGAGCAATGGAGACGAAAGATCTGCTGTGGCAACCCCTAATCGGAAGCAGCCAAAAGAAGAAGAAGAACAAGAAGCATTGTTCCAGCTACTGTACGGTATATTTTCAGTCAAACAAGTGGACACTCAAAGGACAGTACCACTAATTCTGTCATCTCATCATCTATTTATTTTTTAATTTTGTTCCATTACTTCTTTTATACGGGTTTTTTGTTATTATTAGTTTGATTGTTTCAGTGAAACCTCTGTATAATTATTATTTTTTCTCTTTTTTTGTTGTTATTGTGGTTATAGTGCTGTTCCCTGTGGCCTTCTCTCACAGATGCTTTCCCACTACACAATGAATATACCACTATTTGGTGAAGGCAATTCTCAACTCCAAAATAGGGGTAGCCTCCAAATAATTGCTTCAAACAAATGAGCTGTTGAAGGTCCATTAGGCCAGCGTCTTGCTTGGCTAATAGTGTTCAGTGATATGAAAGATTGCTGGAAGGAATCCTGCCATGGAACAGATGGGGCCATCCTCTCACAGCTGTAAATGAGAATTCAGAATGGATCCTGAGAGTTTACCTTTACCTGAGCTCTACTGACAAAAGAGGGGATTGTAACCTCTCTGGTTATGTCACGCTTCACAAAATATAAATGCCCTCTGTTCAGTACATTTGGATGTAATTGCTGATGGGTGCATGTTGTACCAATAATTACACGGGTGCAAAGAGAAATGGTGCAAAAATTCTGCCATTACAATTGAGAAAATGACTGAAGAGCTATTTGTACATTTTATTACCAAATAGATAATTATTGGAAACTTGGTCCATGTAGGCTATTTAGTTTCATTTTTAGGTACTTGTTTAAATGGAAAACACATTACTTTCAGCTAGAGCCAAGGAAAATATAAGAATCTCGTTTTTCACTTTTCATTTAAGCTGTATTTATAAATGTAGCTGAATTGTTACGCATGTTCACAAAGGCGTCAAACTGATAAAACATCCCTCACACACTTGTCATCTGACTGTTGAAATCCTTTGGGTTCTCTGCTCCTCAATCAGAATTTCATCTTTCCCTGAACCTCGTTGAGTGTGTGAGTTATGGTTGAAAGGATCGCTCCTCTGGGGTCAACCCAACTCACCCTTCTCGAGTAATGAACCAAAGGCCAGTACTGAGCTAAATATCTTCAGCAGGTTTGCTTGATAGATGCATTCCATGAACAGTCAAAACGAGCCCAAAAGCTAGCTTTAAGATGAATAAAACCAGCCTGATTGTCAAAATCTTACCACCCAAACCTTATATTCATGTCTATACAAAATTATAACCATTATACTGTCCTTTACAGATGTAAAGGACTATACCTATGCCTACTATACCCATTTTAATAAATTACTTTTAAAACCATCCAGTGGTTTTCCACAAAATGGTTTTGTAATATGATACATATTGTCATACATAACGAACATCCAAGAGAATGGATGAATGAATGAATGAATGAATGAATGAATGAAACCTGTTCGCTGATGTAAAACAAGCATACAGAAGTAGTTTTCTTACTATTAAAATTTTATACAAACACTTACTTCTATTATTAATGCACATCAGCATCATCATCACATCACAGATACCATGACTGAGCCAAGAGTTATAGGAAAAGCAGACTTTCCTGCTTGAATATAAGAATAAAGCACCAAGAGATTTTCAGCTGCATTTCCCAGAATGCATTGCAGCCAGGAAGCATGTGGGTCATTGTTGTGCTTCCGGGATGCAACGGGTGATGAATGTATAAAGCGCACAGCTTTGTTTATCCGTGTCCTTTTTTTTTTTGTCTTAGCTGTTTATTAATGCATAATTATTGTGCAAGAGCACTTTCCCATTACTTTCAGTATGTGGATTCTTCTCATTTGCTCAAAATCTCCATTATTCTGAAATGAAAGTTATAGGAAATCTGTGTTTCCTCCTTGACCATGCAAAACATCCGATTTTCCCCTACAATGGCCCTAATGGGCGGCACGGTGGTGTAGTGGTTAGCACTGTCGCCTCACAGCAAGAAGGTCCTGGGTTCGAGCCCAGTGGCCGGCGAGGGCCTTTCTGTGTGGAGTTTGCATGTTCTTGCCATGTCCGCATGGGCTTCCTCCAGGTGCTCCAGTTTCCCCCACAGTCCAAAGACATGCAGGTTAGGCTAATTGGTGGTTCTAAATTGACTGTAGGTGTGAGTGTGAATGGTTGTTTGTGTGTCTATTACCCTGTCCACACTAGGGATTTTGTACCGATACGATACTACTTTCGTACCGCAACACCTGTCCACACTAGCAACTATACCAGTACTGTAGTGGTATAACTGTATCGATACGAAACCCACAAATGTATGGGTTTCATACCGGTACAGTATCGGTACTGTAGCGCTTCGCTGTAGTGTGGACAGATGAAGCGGTTCTGTATCGATACAAATATAATGCGCATGCGCAAAGTCACACACCTCAATCGATGTCTTCGCTGAATAAAATAGTGAAGAACGGAGATTCGTTTTCTTTGTTTCTTTCTCAACTGCCTCGCGCATTTTATACGATTCGACTGAATAAATGACCACCAGAAATACAGACTGTACATTGACAACAAAAAGCACACACACGTTGTTTCATCCGCCATATTCTCGGAAGGAAGTTACTCGGTAACCACGGAAACATTTCGCGCACGCGCATTTCAACTACCGTGAAAGAAAACCGCAAACATTTCTCGCTAGTGTGGACAGATGCACTAAACTGTACCGGTATACTTTGTATCGATACAGTTATACCACTATCGTACCGGTATATATGTGAACACAGCATTAGTGTCAGCCCTGCGATAACCTGGCGACTTGTCCAGGGTGTACCCCGCCTCTCGCCCATAGTCAGCTGGGATAGGCTCCAGCTTGCCTGCGACCCTGTAGAACAGGATAAGCGGCTACAGATAATGGATGGATGGCCCTAATGCGCAATTATACAAAGGGGCCCAAAAAGCAAATTCATACAGCTTGAGCTACTGAATGAGGAGAAGAAATAATTTTCACTGTATCTTCACTGCTTCAACCCCTAGATAAAGTCTTGTATGCAAAAAATCCACTCAACAACAACACATGGACCAAAAAAAAAAAATCAAATCACAATTTAACAATTCTGCTGTTAAGCTGAAGACCTGGCAACCCCAAATTTCAGGCCAAATAACATTCTGGTGACAGGCACTCCTGTCAACATTTATTTTAGTCCAGGAATACTTAGTTAGCTGTTCTTTTGTGAATGCTGCAACACAACTGTTTGACCGTTGAGCTTGGTGTAAAACTGAGAATGAAATCTTTTAATGCACAAAAAAAAAAGCACACAAAAAAGCATTTTATTCAGAGGAAAATTAGGTTTGGTGCATGCATGTCAGTTTTTGCCTCTGTGTGTGTGTGTGTGTGTGTGTGTGTGTGTGTGTGTGTGTGTGTGTGTGTGTGTGTGTGTGTGTAGCAGTAACAGGAGGGTAGAAGGGTGTAATGATTTTTTAGAGTTTCCCAGGGTGTAGTTAGAGAGGCAACAGAAGGCAGCCCTGGCAGAGTTCTCGGTTTCGATTATGTATACTCTTTTATTCAATCATCGCATCGCTCTGTGCCTGACATTTGGTCAATAGTGCAATCTTCTAGTGATCAGAATACGCCAGACAGCCTACCACACAGAATTCCATTAGTTTTGCTTTCAAGGGATGCTCTTGAACAAGATATCTAACTGGATGTACTATAACAAGAACCAGTTCTCTTTTCACACTCACTTATTTCACAGGAACGTCATCTGAATTAGACGTTTAAACTACTCTGAATTGCACATTGGAACATGCCTTGCCTTTCTGTTTTGGGATACTAAAACTCATCGACTTGTTACATACACCAAAATCAAATACACACAAGCGAATCACTTCACACATCTGTTTGAAAGATTGATTTGAATTAAACATCATGTCCATTAAAAAGTTATTGTACTCAAAACAGGAAATGGACAGGTTTGCAGAAATGCATGACCAATAAACTAAACAAGTCCCAATGACATACATGTCAACCTATACGGAATGTCCGTATTTTATACGGATTTGATTCAATAAACGTAGTATACGGGCGTACAAATAAAGTTATACGGATTCTTTAAAAAAACTTCAATATTTATTTAGAGCTATAATCAATTCCCACAATGATAAAAGAGCGCATAAAATTTACAAACGTACTGTACACCACAGAAAGCACAGACAGCCAGTAAAGAGTCTTATGAAATCGCGCGTTATCTTGTGGTAGCGAGACTTCGTTCCACTTTTGATCATGCGCACACCGCATTGCGAGAATCCCGCCAACCGGGAAGTAACATTTTGTTTGAAACGCATATTTCCACCTGAGCGACTTTCAGTAGTGACTGAAAAGATTCTGAATGGGCACTCCGGCAAAGAAATTCAAGACACAATACAGTGGTAGGTTTCTCCCTGTGTAAAGTCAAACTGGTTTTTAATGGTGTTTGTTTACATTTGGGAAACACAGGGGAAAATGTGTTTAGAAAACTGGAAAAAAAGTGTGTGTTTGAAAGTGAGATCACTGCAACTCAGCTGATTGACTGGAACATTGCTAGTTAGCTGATTATCAATTGCAGCTGGGCTCGTTTCAGCTGAGTGTGAGCTGCAAACTGAAGGCTCATAGGTGTGTTAATCAGCTGATTAGTTGTGGGGTGGTGGGAGACTAGTAAGAGTTACTTTAAAACTGTTGTGCTTCTGACCTACTTGAGCTAACACTGTGCAAATGTGGCATTTGGGAAACTGGAGAGGCAGCCGGTAAGCATTTGTATTTTGTTCTGCTTTATTTAATGTTGAAATTTATTGTGCCGCATCTCTGTGTTTGGTTGGTATTTGCTTTGACAATGCGTGGCCGTGCAACAATGTTGGGTGTTGGGCTTTCTACTTGAATACACGCAGTGTAGTGTTTGTACTCCATTGCTGGTGTCTTATTGTTGTGTGGTTAAGTATAAATCTGGGCACACTGTAAAACCTGATAAGGTCACTGAGCTCAAAAATTTTATTGAAACCGATTACGTAAAAATTTTTGAGGTAAGTAACTTAAATTTTTTAAGGTAAGATTTCTTAAAAATTACACTATAGTTATGGTGCGTTCATGTGCTATGGGAATTATGGTAAATACCAAACGTCGACATGGAAAGCACACATGAATGCCCCCTCTTGTGGTATTTTCCACTGGGCAACTCGTAGAAAATTTTGATACACGAGTTGCCGAGATGGCGGCACGGTGGTGTAGTGGTTAGCGCTGTCGCCTCACAGCAAGAAGGTCCTGGGTTCGAGCCCCGGGGCCGGCGAGGGCCTTTCTGTGTGGAGTTTGCATGTTCTCCCCGTGTCCGCGTGGGTTTCCTCCGGGTGCTCCGGTTTCCCCCACAGTCCAAAGACATGCAGGTTAGGTTAACTGGTGACTCTAATTTGACCATAGGTGTGAATGTGAGTGTGAATGGTTGTCTGTGTCTATGTGTCAGCCCTGTGATGACCTGGCGACTTGTCCAGGGTGTACCCCGCCTTTCGCCCGTAGTCAGCTGGGATAGGCTCCAGCTTGCCTGTGACCCTGTAGAACAGGGGTGTCAAACCTGATCCATAAAGGGCCGTGTGGCTGCAGGTTTTCATTCCAGCCATGCAGCAGCACCCTGATTTGGCTTATTCAATCAACTGACACACCCACCCTTTAATCAAGGGTGGTTGTGGCTGCAAGTATTTGACTGTGTGAAGACAGTTCAGTTGATTGAATGAGCCAAGTCAGGTGTGCTGCTGCATGGCTGGAATGAAAACCTGCAGCCACAAGGCCCTTTATGGATCAGGTTTGACACCCCTGCTGTAGAAGGATAAAGCGGCTAGAGATAATGAGATGAGATGAGTTGCCAAGATGAGATGAACTTTAACCTTTTCAACATGGCGGCGAGCGGTACAAGACACTTGAATGATAAGCATTGTACGCTACTAAAGTTTTTTTTACTAGTACTAGTGGGTAGTTTTTGGTGTCTATGCAATGTTGCGTCATTAACAAGTGTAATATAATACGTTAGAAATCCGTTTCCTTTAAAAATTTGTTATGGTTTGTTTTTACCTATCCAGAGCAGACGCTATTGCTAACGATAGCTAACTAACTATTGCTAACTAGCAGTCCGCGTCCTTTGTCAACAACAACAACAACAAAAGCATGTGAACACAACACACTGGTAAATACCACTTCCCAACTGGAAAATATCATCTTCCCATAGCACATGAACGCAGCATTACACTTAATTGTAATTTTTAAGAAATCTTACCTTAAAAAATTTAAGTTACTTACCTCAAAAATTTTTACGTAATCGGTTTCAATAAAATTTTTGAGCTCAGTGACCTTATCGGGTTTTACAGTGCACAGATTCCTTCATTGCAATATTTATCTGCATTATATGGTATTGGTAGTTGCAATGGATTTGTGGGCTACTTAAAGCAGCTGTGAATGGCCAAATTGAGCGTACTGCTATGGCTTGTGTGGTTGTATTGGTTCTTCTGGTAGTTTATTTCTTTGTGATTTTAATGTGTATACTAAGTAGTTAAATCTTCTTTTTCTACAGTCATATTTAAGTGTTATCTGGTTTGTAGTTTAAAATATTTATTCTCATATGTCTATTTTGCATAAGTATTTAAGGCATATTTGCATAGTGTATTTCTACATGCGCATTTTGCACAGAAGCATTGCATTTTTTCATTTTAACTGTTAATAATTGTTGTGTTTTTTCTATTTTTATATTTTCAAAGGTTTTTCACCTAAAGAGAAAATTAAAGACAAAGCTAAAGGAAAAGTGTTAAGAGCTAAAGAGAGAACTAAAGACTTAAAGAGCTAAAGACCTGTTAACTGTTTCTACCATCTACCTGCCATTGCAATTTTATGGATGTGCCTTGAACTTTAATAAAAAGAGAAAAAAAGAGGAAACGGAAACAGTTGTCTTGTCAAATCCTTTGAGTGAAGTCCAGTTACCCTAAACCTCCACCAGATACCACAATCCTTTATTCAAGTTGGGGAAATTGCACAGAAATAACCAAACAAAACTGACATGACTTGACACCCTGAATGGAAGGACCTTTTCAATGGCATAATCCAACCAGCAGCCTCCAAAAACGACGAATACGCACACTGTGTGCGCGACATCAAAGTTGCAGCATCGGGAGTGTATGATGTGAAAGAACATTTCAAATCGAAACTAAACATCAGCGGAATGCAAGCCAAAGGCAAAATCAGCCACTGATGACAGTCTTTGCGTGCTCAAAAACTGATATGCCAACAACTGGAAAAGACAGAAAACACAAGGTAGTGGGAGTTTTAGTTCAAGTTAGGCAGTGCTCTGTTTACCCCACAGTAATGCTGACTGTGAGAGAGTTTTCCCTCAAGTCAGGAAGATACACACAGAGAGCAGAAAGAACCTGAATGCAGACACACTGACCTGGCCTATTGCAGTGTAAGAGCAACACAGACACTTGCTGTGACATGCAGCCTAGTGAGGTATTGGTGCAGAGTGCTAAAAAAGCTGTCATGGAGTACAATTCAGAACGTTAGAGTGACACTTTGTGTTTTTGTCAAACATTGGCACTTTGTATTCATTCTGAAGGTTTATTGTTATTAATACTGAATAAAAAGTAACTGGGATATATCATTGTTAATTATCATTCAAGTTTTAGGTAAATTATTTTAATTTGCATCTTATAAGGATTTTATAAAGGAAATAAGGATTTTGGAGGTTGGTTATACAGGTTTGATTGACCAAAGGTTGACATGTATGCAATGCTTGAGTAGAGAAACTGCACATTTCTTACTAAAAACCCTTGTATCCTCTGAGTTATTAAGATTCCAGATTTTCTTATTCACACTTTTTATGTGAGCCTTGAGCTTTAAATGAGGTCTGCTTCACACACAAAGCAGGGATAAATCAAGGTAAAAGTGCTTTTCAGTGGTGACATTTGTCACTTGCATGGAGGTCACATTTCACTCATCATGCATGGTGCTTTTATACAGGTATTTAAAAAGCTCTGCATCTTTCTTTAGCTGCTCTAAGTGTGTGCCTTGGCGTGCCTGTGACTTGCTCGGTAGGTCTCAGCTAAGGAGCAGGTTCGAGGCTAGCACAGCTTTGTGGCGATTATTTGGATATTTTTAATAATTAAGTACAGCCAGTCCATCTCATTCAGCTTTGTATCATTCCTAACAGTGCTTATGAGACAGTCAATGGATCTCCCCGGCTCACCAGTCTGTGAATATTTAAGGGAGGCAATAAGAATAAATCAGCATCCTACAACAAGATGCACGGCATGTGACTTTGGGTTTTGACAAAATCCTGAGAAACGTTCCAATAATCAGTACGAGTAAACAGATTGTACAGCGTGGTTAAGAATCAGATTTGTTCCTGTTCCTCCAGTAAAACACTTTAACATTAATTTCTACTTTTTAATTTGGTGCAGACTTTTTATTAGAGGAATCTAATCTCTCTAGGGTGGGGTGGGGGCGGTTCTGTTGATATGCTGAGTTCAGGTTTTCTACTGTGAGGAGAAAATCAGAAGTATAGCAGCAACACATATTTATCCAGCCTCCAGGCCTAGTAGTTAAAATGTGGTTATTAAACCAACAGCGACTGTTAAATTTACATCTCTGCAATAGCACAGAATATGTGTTCTGTTTGATTCAAGCTGTCAGCACTTTTAAATAAGAAAGTTAACACTTGTGAGTGGCATAAATGAAACTCAAGCCCAACACCCAGCAGGGCTCGGCAATCCCACTCTGAATTAAGAACAGCTGTTTACACGCCGCTGCCACCTTTAACGTTTTCAAGTCCTCACTCAAAAGATTTAACGCCAACATTTAAGGCTTAAGGCACTATTTATAGGCACACCTGTATGAAGGTGCAGGTGCAAAGACGCATTTCTTCTTCATTAGCTTTCATTGCTTCTGTGACACATCTGAACACATTTCCAAAAAACAAACAAAGAAAAGTAACAAACAAATTTAATTGCATCTTCTGGTTCCTAACTCGAAGGTATGAGGTTTATGGAATGAGACTATATCGTATTTTTGATTCTGACTGAACAGAAGGCATTGATTAATTTTCTTATGTCATAAATTCTGACAGTAGTTCAGGCTACAAGGCAAATCACAGGTTTATATTAATGCACACTTTCTAAAGTGTTAATAAGGCTAATTCATGGAGATGTGCATGGTCATAATGTAAGACTAGTAATAACCAAGTTTTTAAAATGTAGTGCTGTTGAATAAAGAAAAAAAAATATGGTGAAGCTTTCTGTAAAGAAAACTTGAAAAGAAAGTGCGGTAATGACTATTTATAGCTATCATAATGTAAGCGATAACTCCGCCAAGGACGGTCCCAAGCCTGGCTGAAAAAGGAGGAGGGCTGGGCTTGGGGCTAGCTACCCCACCCACCCTGTTAAACAAAGCTAGCTACAAAAACGCTAAGAGGAAATCAAGACATTGTAGTCCTGGGAAGAGGGGGATCGTCAAGAAGAGTTATGACGCCGTGTAGTGAAAGCCGGAAATCGGAAGCTACAAGGCCGACCACCCTGCTCTCCACCAGGGCACTAATCAACATCGGTGCATGGAATGTCAGGACCATGTACGGCCCAGAAACACATGGTGTCAAGACCTCGATGTTGACACCAAAAGAATGGGGTACACCTGGAGACAGCTAGAGCGAAAAGCCCAAGACGGGGATGCCTGGAGATCTCTCGTCAGTGGCTTATGCCCCAGGAGGGGTAGTAGGCTGAAGGAAGGAAGGAAGGATAGATAATGTAAGCGATAAAATGAAAAAAATTCCACAAAATTAAATGTCACTATAAAAGGACAAAAAGCACAAAATATTATTCTAATAGGGCGGCACGGTGGTGTAGTGGTTAGCGCTGTCGCCTCACAGCAAGAAGGTCCTGGGTTCGAGCCCCGGGGCCGGCGAGGGCCTTTCTGTGTGGAGTTTGCATGTTCTCCCCGTGTCCGCGTGGGTTTCCTCCGGGTGCTCCGGTTTCCCCCACAGTCCAAAGACATGCAGGTTAGGTTAACTGGTGACTCTAAATTGACCGTAGGTGTGAATGTGAGTGTGAATGGTTGTCTGTGTCTATGTGTCAGCCCTGTGATGACCTGGCGACTTGTCCAGGGTGTACCCCGCCTTTCGCCCGTAGTCAGCTGGGATAGGCTCCAGCTTGCCTGCGACCCTGTAGAAGGATAAAGCGGCTAGAGATAATGAATGAATGAATGAATGAATATTATTCTAATAAACTGTTAACACTGGAAAATTGCTGTGGTATAAAAGGAATACAATATAGCGGGACATGCTATTACAGGAAAATAATCAAGTTCAGATTGGAAACAGTTACTCTATGATCATGTTTCTTCCATGTCATGTCATATTCTATCCATATTCACTGGATATGAGCAATCGTGTGCTCTGATTGGCTACTCTATGACTAGGATATCAGCTCATATACCATGAGTAGAGAAAAACAAAATGGCAGAACACATAAATTCAGATAATCACTTTGTTATCAAGTAGTGAAAAGAAACAGAAATAGCTAAAAGAATATAGTCCCTCCCCACCCCAATATCTCCTGTTTCACACTCCAGCCCAGTTGGTCACAGTAATGCACCTTTAAGTTGGTTTGCCAACTGCCAAAAAACCCTAAAGAAGAAGAAGAAAATGGCGGATCGTGTTACTGAACCAACCGAGGACGAAATAAAAACACTACTTGAAAACAAAACCACAAAAAATAAAAAAGCAACAAAATATGGAATGAAAGTATTTGATGGTAAGAACATATCTTTTTTTATTTTTCAAAAATTATTATTATTATTATTATTATTATTATAGCATTTTTTACAACTTGCTCCTGTCATTTCGCCAGTTTGTTTACATTCTAAGCAGAAATTATTTTGTCGGACGTTTTGTATAAAGTTTTTATTTATCGAATTTGCAAAAAATAAAAATGCTCTGCTTCTTAAAATCCAGTGAATGTGGATATAATTAAAACAGTTATTCCACTCAATCTCATCGTACACGGCTTATAGCTGGCGAGGTGCGACACACCTCTTCGGCTATCATCTCATGTACAGTACGACTCGATTTCGTGGAATAACTGTTAAATATCATAGCATAGCATCACCATTATGAGGAATGATCAAGTTAGGCTTCATCTACCATGAACTATTCTTTTTAAAGATAATGATATAGTGATATCAAAAGAGTTCATTAATAATGATAATGCTCTGAGGAAGCCTGTGGGTGCATTAGGCCCAGTCAAAGAACAGAACAGCTGACACCAAAATTCTTTAATCATCCTTGTCCAAAATTAAGCTGCAAAGTAAAGTAATGCAAACAAACAATAAGCTCTCACCCTTGCAAAATCTTTACCCACTTTTAACCATGACTATGCTATTCACTGGAGTTTAATATTATATCCCAGTGGCCCACTGCTGGGCCAATCAATAATGTATCCCAGAGTTCAATTTGAGAGCAATACTGATTCTTCATAAAACACTTAATATTGCAGGTAGCCGTAGTTTGGATCTGGCGCCTGATGGAATTATCGGACACCCTAATCAGATGCTACAGCCTGAGTGGTCACCGAGCACAGATATTCATGTGCTGGGAAGAGGGCTTAATATTGCTGGGAACATTAATGGAAGAGGAAAGGTGAGCAAATATCTGGTGAGATAGTATGGCCACTATCAAGCAGTTAAACGATTTCTGAATAAACCGCATGTCGGTAATGGAAGGAGCCCTGAGCAATTGCGAAAGTTCTGCTTTATTGACGATTTACATAGAAATTGCCTTATTTTAGATTTGATATGGACCTTTACTTTATACATTATTATCTACCACTCCGTCTCCTTTCTATAAGATGATATGGTTCTGATTGGAATTGCACACAATCAGCGCTGAAGAGCACCTTTACTGAACGAAGCATTTCACAAGTTCAATGTCTATGTTCAATGATGTCATTAAGTATTTAATTAAAAATGCAAGGTGCTTTAATCTGTGAAACCACAAGACCAATAACGGCGTGATAACGGTGAAACATAACAAAACAAGACCACATAATCCCTTATTGATAGAAACCTAATGGTGGATTTTGTTCTCACTTAGTGCTAGAATGTTTGTGCAGCAAAGTCCAGAAGAGTAATTATTATTTCAGGAGAACAAATATCACCCCTTGGGCTCCAATTATTTTCATGCATTGTATCCTACTGCTACTGACGGGGCCTATTTTTTTTCTTGAGAAATGGTTTTGCGTTTCATCATCTTATTATCTTTCACCTTTTCTGCCTTTTCTTACACAGTGCAACCATTGTGTGTCAAACATTGAAGTAATGAGAATTATTTATTGCATTACTGAATATATATCTGATCACTTTTTAATAAGAACGATTTCCTTTGGGGTATTCTGAGCAAATGCCCTAGCAGGGACTTTTGGATATGCTGAGCTATTGCCCTAATGATTAAAGGTACATAATACTACATAAAGACTAAAATCAGCCTTGTTGACATGAAATAATGAGACGTTAGATATTAATGCACTGACTGCATCAGCACTGTTTAAGTCTGCCTCTGTGGATAAGAAGTACTATATACAGAAACATGGCTGAAGTGGAGACGAGGCTTGCTATTAAGTTAGACATTTTTGTAATTGTACCAATTTGTCTTGGAAAAAAAAAAAAGATACCGAAAGACCATCTTCATTTGCCCTCAGCCAAGCTTTTGCAGATAACGCAGGTCTCCAGAAGGCACTTGCTATGCAAAAGTCGTCATCGTCAAAGGCAACTTAAAGTATATACCAACTAATTGGCAGCAACATAAAAGCAGGAATTGAAAAATGACAGAAGACATGCTGCGTCCCAACCCCCTTTTGAAATTTGTCGAAATGTTTTCCCATATAAAAGGGAAACAAAGCATTCGCTCGTTAATGATGAAAGAGTTGCCCAAGTCCCCTGTTGATTGACGATCACTGAGATGTATGACACCTCTCAACTTGTCATGGAGGAGTTATTTGTACTCAGCTGCGATCCGTTCTGTGAGGAGAGACCAGATGTCCCGTCTTAATTAGGCCTGCAGTGATGTTTTTAATGACTTCTACCCCATTACGGGCGGAGCGCACATTGGCGAGAATGAGACGAGCTCTGAATCTTCTTTCCTGCCGATGCGTGTGTGTGTGTGTGTGTGTGTTTTTACATGTGTGTATGCATGCACTTGATGCTCTTTGCGTGATTTCTGACACATCAAAACTCACTAAAGAGAAGGAGACTCTACGAGCTCGAGGAAAGGAAAGTTAAGGGCTAAGTCAACTGAGTAGAAATGCAACTTTTGGAACTCATTTTGTCATCTGCGTCACATTTATATGTACGTGCGCACGTGTTGTGTAATGTGTTTAATTCATGGCACCTTGCTGAAAGAAAATAGGCCAGGATAGTTGATGCTAGACGCCTACTCCTTAAACAATAATATAATGTGCTCAGAAGGACTTTAATTTCTCTCTCCTGGAAAGCTCATGAGGTTCACTTACATTTTCATCCTATCTAACATCACAAATTCTGACTTCCTTCACAGACAACCACAGACATGGCGAATGGTGTCTGTTCCACAATTCCCACTCAGCCTGAGAGGTTTGCGCAAGGCAGTCGGGATGGTGAGAAACAGATAAAATATGAACATGGCATACTTAAATGTTATCTTCCGCTCTGATGTGTCAGTGAGATACATCTGGAAAGCAGTGTTTGAGGCTGTTAAGGTGTGAATAGGGCTATGTGTATTAGCACGTGCCCAATGCCGAAAGCATGCAAATCACTGCGAGGTAAAGACCGAAATAAGTTTCTCAAGAAACCATATTGCTTTGCTATAATGAGAGTATAAAATGTTATTAATATTTTAGAACAAGGCCTATTTTTCATTTCTGAAACCCACTGTGGGGCTTCTTTTCAAAGAGTTTCAGTCAAAACCCAATGGGAGATTCAATTGACTTTAATCTTGCATTCGTTTGAAAATTTGAGCCCATTAGTTAACTTTGCCTTTTCTATGCAGTTTTCATTGCATTTCAATGAAGCCGCTTTCCTGTGGTGTTAAAATACTAATAGTTACTTCAAATAGTAAATGAGGGGCAGAACGAGAGAGAGAGAGAGATGAGGAGAAAGAGAGAAACGCTGATCTAAAATATTTATATAAAACATCTGTGTTTTTATGGGAGTAAAAACCAGCCCATGCACAGGCCTTGGGGTAAAAGGAAAAAAAAATTCAATATGCAGCTGCAAGGTACAGAAATCAAATATTTATATCCTTTAGCGAATAATTTGTGGATTGAGATGCAACTTTTAAGCATTCCACACCAAGCCCAGCTCTCTGACAACATATCAATTGCATCCAGGTGCTGGCGCTAATTGGCCAAATACATTGTGGTTCACAGGCAAAGGGGAGGTCAGGGGACTGGCCGTAATCAAATAAAGAGAAGAGCTGAATAATTCTCTTTGAAGTGAGGCACACCTCACAAGCAGGACCTGCTCTAATTGCTGGCACTCAGCACGTGGCCATTCCCTGCTGCCTGAGAAGATGAAACTCACCTCCGCTCTCCACCTGTTCCACTCACTAGGGCCCTGCATGGACACATGCCTCTGGGAGAGGAGCTCAGTGCTCTGGCCACAATGCCAACTTCTCACCACCCAGTTCCTCTCAGCTCCAAACATTTAGCTCACCGAGGATCCACAAATGCGCTTGTAAAAGCATGAACGCTGTGATGTAGCGTCTATATCACAAACGCAATCATCATTGCATTCAGTATTTCACATCTTGGTCCCGTAAGAATGCCATGGAGTGCTTTGATCATGAACAAACCTCTGTAAGAAATACTACGAGTCTTTCGATGACAGTCGAAACAAATCTAAATGATTTTTTCTCCATCTGTGTGTCTATAACACAACGAATATATAAGAGCTACTTGAAAAGAGGGTTTTGATATACTTTGACTTCTCTTGCAAAAATAAAGAAAAAGACCTCTTCTAGACTGTCTGGCCGATGTGCTGGCCTTGAATAAATGAATTATGTCCTTATGCTTTTCATCACCTGATAAACAGCTCGTCTTCACACCCAGACTCCCCATTAATGAAAAAGTAGGTCAAGAGCAAGGGATTTAAAAGGCACAGCCAATACACCTCTTCTCTCTGCTCCTCTGATGCCTTAAAAAAAAAAAAACTTGCAGAGTAGCAACTCAGCCCAGCGGTTTATCACGCTCCTAACTCAGCAGTGGCTCCAGTTAAATACACGTGAACATCAAAGGGTGCAAGTAAAGCATGTTATTTTGGATACACTTTTGGGCTATTGATTGTTAAGACACAGCTTATAGCCATGAAGGAAGAGTTCAATTGCTCTCAGGGTTCTAAAGTTGGATATTAAAGTGTTATTATATTAGCTAAGTATAGCAAGATGTCATCACTGCAAAAAAAAAAAAAAGCACCTGTACAGAACAAAGTAGTTGATCTATTGATACGGTTAACAGAATAACACATTAATACAACTTTACAGAAGTAATTCATGTAGAAATCACTAAAATGAGTGATTTTGTGTATAATTTGTGTATCCATTGTATGAAGAGAAGTAAAAAGCCTGGGCCGTCCTAGTCAGCTTTGGTTATATCAATCAAACAATCAATCAATCATGTTGAGCAAGCTCGGACCCCCACGACCCTGCCTCTCCAACCGACTTTATCCTGTATTGCCACAGGCAGTTCTTCTACTAGGCAGCCTGTGTCGTCCCGCAGTTGATCAGTGTAGGTACATGCAGGACGACCCACAGAGGTGGTACCGTGTTTGGGGTTCCATAGAAGGTAATCGCTAGCCAGCTCTTCCTTGTTGCGCCAGCAGTGGCCAACAAACTATAATCTTCTCTCCCGGATGGTTGCCGATATGGGAGGAATAAATCCATGTAGTTCTTTATTTGTTATATTGTCTTTCCAGGAGATAGTTAAAGCTGATCTTAACATTCTTGTAAAGGCACCATCGAGTGAGGATTGGAGTTTGGAGGTGAGTGTCCAGGTAGTTGACCCATAAACCAGGACAGATTCAACGGTGGCTCTGAAGAAGTTACATTTTAGGTCCGGTGGAAGGTTGGATTTTCAACCTTCCAACCTTTCTTTACATCAAGTTCCTTGAAAATTATTTGTTTGGTTGAGCTATCGATGATGGTTGGTGGTTTTCCAAGAAGATTTTGGAAGTGCTCTTTCCAGAGATCAAGTCTTTCTTGCTGGCTTGAAGCTTTCAACTTGGCTTTATTTGCACTCTTCCTCCCACATATTTTGTTGACAGTTTTCCAAGCTTTGGTTATATAATGGGACATAAGAGAAGATAATGAACAGAATTTAGAACATAAAGGGTGTTTTGATATTTGACCCAAATACTCAAGTCTGTACCTAGGATTTGGGTCCATTTAGAGGTAATGTGATGAAAGTTTACTCGAAACTAGTCTTTGCCTCAGACACCCACAGCTCACAGAACATCTAATACAGTTTATACATGTTTCTGGCCATAAGCTTCAGAATCTTTCATTTTCATAACTGATACAAGAACTAACATGGCAGCATGGTGGTGCAGCGATTAGCATTGTTGCCTCACAGCAAGAAGGTTCTGGGTTTGAACCTCATGGTTGACGGGGGCCTTTCTCTGTGGAGTTTGCATGATCTCCGCATGTCTGCGTGGGTTTATTCTGGGTGCGCTGGTTTCCTCCCACTGTTCAAAGACATGTCGATTAGGTAAAAATACCCAATCATTTTGGTTGCACAAGCCAGTGCATACTTATTTCTGGTCCCAAGCCTGGATAGATTGGGGAGAGTTGTGTCAGGAAGGGCATCCGGTGTAAAACCAATGCCAAATCAAATATGCGGATCCAGATGATCTGCTGTGGTGACCCCTAACAGGAGCAGCTGTGAACTAACAGATGCCCACAATTTGCTTGTGTAGCTCTGATTGACAGGGAAGAAAGTAACAGCATCCCATCCAGACAGCACAAACAGTTTTGCTCTTTCTGCAAAAATCAATCAAATTCAGTTAGTTCAAATCTTTCTGGCCCTCTCCTGGCTCAGGTCTTATCTAACTGATCGTTATCAGTATGTTGATATAAATGGTGATATTTCTAGACGTACCGAGGTAAAGTTTGGTGTTCCACAAGGTTCTGTCTTGGGTCCACTGCTTTTTTCTCTATATATGTTACCTCTGGGCGATATTATTCGTAAACATTGTATTAGTTTCCACTGTTATGCTGATGACACACAGTAGTATGTCTCTGCAAAACCTGATGAGAGACACCAGCTTAATAGAATTGAGGAATGTGTTAAGGACATTAGACACTGGATGCTTATTAATTTCCTTCTGCTTAACTCTGACAAGACTGAAGTACTTGTGCTAGGACCACATACAGCTAGAAGTAAGTTTTCTGATTACACAGTGACTCTGGATGGCCTTTCTGTTTCTTCACGTGCAGCAGTAAAAGACCTCGGAGTGATTATTGACCCCAGTCTTTCATTCGAAACTCACATTGATAACATCACCCGGATAGCCTTCTTTCATCTCAGAAATATTGCAAAGATAAGAAATTTAATGTCATTGCATGATGCAGAAAAATTAGTCCATGCTTTCGTTACCTCCAGGTTGGATTATTGTAATGTCTGGATGTTCCAATAAGTGCATAAACAAGCTCCAGTTAGTTCAAAATGCAGCAGCAAGAGTCCTTACTAGAACTAGAAAATATGACCACATCACGCCTGTCTTATCCACACTGCATTGGCTCCCAATCAAATTTCGTATTGATTATCAAATACTACTATTGACCTTTAAAGCACTAAATGGTCTCGCACCACAGTACCTGAGTGAACTTCTGCTCCTCTATGACCCGCCACGCCTACTTAGATCAAAAGGTGCAGGCTATCTGCTGGTACCTCGTATAGTGAAGGCTACATCAGGGGGCAGAGCCTTTTCTTACAAAGCCCCACAGTTATGGAACAGCCTTCCAAGTAGTGTTCGGGAATCAGACACAGTCTCAGCATTTAAGTCTAGGCTGAAAACATATCTGTTTAGTCAAGCTTTTTGTTAATGGTGTTTATGAGGTAAAGGAGTAGATCTGGAGGGTCCTCAGACATAGAGTGTTTTGGTAAACTGGGATGTACGGATGCTGTCAGTCCCCACTCGCTTGCTCACTCGAGTTTGTTGACGGTGCAGTGGCTGGCTGCTTTATGTCCCGGGGCTCCCTCATGCCTGTGTTACCTTCTGGCTCTCTCCTTTTAGTTATGCTGTCATAGTTAGTTGCCGGAGTCCCTGCTTGTACTCGGTGCAATATGTATACTGCTCCTACTTATTCAGGTGACATTGGGCATACCTAACAACCTGTGTTTTCTTTCCCTCCCCCCCACCCCAAATCTGTCCCTCTGAGTTACATGGAGTCAACAGGAAATCTTTTGGTGGAGAGGGTGGAGACCTCGACTGGCTATCGTAGCCTGCAGGGAATCAGCCGTCAGACATTCTGTCGCATGTCCCAGACCCGGTGAAATGTAACTGAATTGTCTTGGCCAGCCCTAAGGGTCCCATCTGCATCTCATCATTGCTGAGGAGTGTGCTCCCATCACCCAATCAAGCATCCAGCCAGAGCAGGTCATGATATTTTTTACCATATTAACATGCCATTGTTGTGTGTTATGCCTGATGTAAAGACTCTCGTCTCTGCGAGTCTACCACACAGATTTAATACTTGTCATTTTTAGGGCATACCTAACAACCTGTGTTTTCTTTCTCTCTCTCTCTCCCCCCCCCAATCTGTCCCTCTGAGTTATATATTGATCCTGGGATTGAGATGCTGGCCTCTTCTGCCCCTCGGACCTGCTTGATCCATCCTGGTGCCCTGTGTCAGGTCGGAGTTTTATCACACCGCTCCTGTGAAGGACGGCCCTATGAGGACAGTTGAAGGTTATACCTGTTAAAACTGTTAATATTATAGTCAGGCTGTCTGTTGTTGCCCAAATGAGGATGGGTTCCCTTTTGAGTCTGGTTCCTCTCGAGGTTTCTTCCTCATGTCATCTGAGGGAGTTTTTCCTTGCCACCGTCGCCACAGGCTTGCTCATTGGGGATAGATTAGGGATAAAATTAGCTCATGTTTTAAGTCGTTCAAATTCTGTAAAGCTGCTTTGCGACAATGTTTATTGTTAAAAGTGCTATACAAATAAACTTGATTTGATTTGATTTGATTCTTTCAGATTCCCAGCCACGGATGGCTCAAATTATAAGACCAGCATGTTGAGGTGGACTGGAGATGTTCTGGAATCCACCAGGTTCTACACTCACATTTCGATTCAGCAAAATGAATATATATATTAATATATAAAATGCAAATCTACCTTGATTTGACCCAGCTGGTGGAACTGTGCCAAGCATGTTGTGCCCCAGAAGTATAATATATTCTGGACACATGGATGTTAAGGAAAGACTGAACACAGATTACAAAAAAGATTAAATTATTTATGTATGCTATTACATACCATTTTATTTCATAGTACACAGTTTTACTGTCCTCCATGCTTGGGTAATTTCTGTAGTTTCTGCTTGAAGATTTCTCCAGCCTCTCTCTTTTTCCCTTTCCTACTTGTCTCTCAGTCAGTCTTTTCTTTTTCCTAGTCCATTTAATTCAGATGCAGTATGAAACAGAATCTGACCAATTAAAAAAAAAAATTATCAGTTTCACTCTGATTTGGACTCGGGAAATGGACTGACAGGTGAGAAAGCCCCCAGCATGCAAAATCCCTCAAGTGCCAGTTTCATCATGCATTTCAGGTGCCTACAAAAACCTTATTGGTTGAGGTTACTGGAGAAGACCTTGATAGTCTCTATAAGCTTTTGCAGGAACCTCTAAATACATCGCTGGGGTCCACCCCCTCGAAGGTCTTGACTTCAAGGCTTCTGGAGAAGCCTTTTTCTTTTTTTTTTTTTAAACTGAGTCCTCTATCACCTCAGATTATTCCTAGAAGAACTCAAATGGAATGACCAAGTTGTTTATGCAACCACTGACCATGAGAACCATGACTGTGTTGGGATTTACTTGGCTGAATTTGAAATTTCCTTCAGTATATAAATCCAGCAAATAGATTTCATAAATACTAAACAACTTTGAATGCTTAATGCACTTGAACCCAGTTTTGTTGGTTCTCTCCTGCTGTATTTGAGAAACTAGGATTCTGAATTGAGATTTTATCAGTTCCAATCTGAAGATATTACTGCACATTTGACTATCATTGCTGTTATTTATTAATTAGGAGAGCTCTCAGGTTGTGCATTTTCTCACCAATGCTACCCTCGTGAGCTAGAGGAACCACAACCTACTTGACAACAAAATGAGGTAAATAATGCCTCCTCATCTCCTTACTCTACTCATTCGGCTAGGAATTTCATCAAAGCACTTCTTTCTAATAAAAGAGTTACAAAATCCTATTAATTCACTTCAATGTGAATGTTGAAAGATATTGTTAATGATGAGCATGTTTTGCTATTTACTTCATGCTGTTAGTATACAGACAGACAGACAGACAGACAGACACACACACACACACACACACACACACACACACAGTATTGTGCAAAAGTCTTTGGCACCCTGTATTTTTTTCATACAAACTTTGTTACAGATTTCTATTTTATGACTTCTACATTAGGCGGCATGGTGGTGTAGTGGTTAGCACTGTTGCCTCACAGCAAGAAGGTTCTGCGTTCAAGCCCAGTGGCCGACGAGGGCCTTTCTGTATGGAGTTTGCATGTTCTCCCCGTGTCTGTGTGGGTTTCCTCCGGGTGCTCCGGTTTCCCCCACAGTCCAAAGACATGCAGGTTAGGTTAACTGGTGACTCTAAATTGACAGTAGGTGTGAATGTGAATGGTTGTTTGTCTCTATGTGTTGGCCCTGCGATGATCTGGCGACTTGTTCAGGGTGTACCCCGCCTCTCGCCCATAGTTGCTCCAGCTTGCCCGCAACCCTGCACAGGATAAGCGGTTAAGGATAATAGATGGATGGGTGATATGATATGATATTTAACAGTTATTCCACGAAATCGAGTCGTACATGAGCCGATAGCCGACGAGGCGTGTAGCACCGAGTCGGCTATAAGCCATTTACGATGAGATTGAGTGGAATAACTGTTTCATTCTATCCACATTCACTGGATTTTGAGAAACAGAGCATTTTTATTTTTATTTTTTGCAAATTCGATAAAGGGCGGCACGGTGGTGTAGTGGTTAGTGCTGTCGCCTCACAGCAAGAAGGTCCAGGTTCGAGCCCCGTGGCCGGCGAGGGCCTTTCTGTGCGGAGTTTGCATGTTCTCCCCGTGTCCACGTGGGTTTCCTCCGGGTGCTCCGGTTTCCCCCACAGTCCAAAGACATGCAGGTTAGGTTAACTGGTGACTCTAAATTGACCGTAGGTGTAAATGTGAGTGTGAATGGTTGTCTGTGTCTATGTGTCAGCCCTGTGATGACCTGGCGACTTGTCCAGGGTGTACCCCGCCTTTCGCCCGTAGTCAGCTGGGATAGGCTCCAGCTTGCCTGCGACCCTGTAAAAGGATAAAGCGGCTACAGATAATGAGAATGGGATGAGAAATTCGATAAATAAAAACTTTATACAAAACATCTGACAAAAGAATTTCTGCTTAGAATGTAAACAAACCAGTGAAATAACAGTAGCAATTTGTGAAAAATGTGCTAATAATAATTCTTGAAAAATAAAAAAATGACATGTTCTTCCCATGAAATACTTTCATTCCATACTTTGTTGCTTTTTTTGTGTGTGTGGTTTTAGGGATTTTGTTTTCGAGTAAATGTTGGTTCCGTAGTTCAGTTGGGATAGGCTCCAGCTTGCCTGCGACCCTGCAAAGGATAAGCGGCTATGGATAATGAATGGATGGATGGACGGACTTCTACATTATCAAATCAGTACAAAAACATTTTAGAGTCCAAACATTCGTTTTCCAGCACAAAATGAAATGTTACAGAAAATAAAATGTTTGTATCTGAGCGGCATATTACATAAGAGAGCACTTTTCAAATTAAAAATAAAACATAATGAAGACTACTGGGTTTTGGTGCAAAATTAAGAAGCAAGTGTGACAGCCAAAGTGTCCAAAAGAACTGTGGCTGGTTCTGCAAGATGCTCTGTAAAACCTACAGCTCATTTCCTTATAAAACTGCACTCACTGTACCTGAGATTACTATTTTTTTTCAAGGCAAAGGGTCGTCTCACACCAAATATTGACTTTGTTTCATTTATTATGGCTTACTGCTTACAGTTTATAGTATTTTTTTTAATGTTGAAACATTTCATTTCATTATTTTAAAGCTATTTTTGGTCTACAGCATTTCTTTACATGGACCGAAAATTTTTGCACAGTACTGTATATATATAGTTGAGGTGAGGTTGTGAGGTGGGACCTCCATGGATCTGATTTGTTTGTCTAGAACATCCCACAAATGCTTGATCAGATTGAGATCTGGGGAGTTTGAAGGCCAAGTCAACACCTTGAACTCTGGCAAGCATAAGGAAATACTGTTGCAATGAAGGGGTGTACTTGGTCTTCAGCAATGTTCAGGTAGTTGGTCAAAGTAACATCCACATGAATGCCAGGAACCAAGGTTTCCTAGCAGAACTTTGCCCAGAGCATCATACTGCCTCCATCAGCTTGTCTTCTTCTCATTCATCTTAGTGCCATCTCATCTCCAGGTAAGTGATGAACACACACCCAGCCATCCACATGATGTAAAAGAAAATCTGATTCTTCAGACTAGGCCATCTTCTTCCATTGCTCCATGATCCAGATTCTGATGCTCATGTGCCCACTGTCGGCTCTTTTGGCAGTGGACAAGGGTCAGCATGGGCAGTCAGACTGGTCTGCAGCTGCGATGCGCTGTGTGTCCTGACACCTTTCTATCATAGCAAGCATTAACATTTTCAGAAATTTGCACTACAGTAGCTCTTCTGTAGGTTTGGACCAGATGGGCTAGCATTCTGGTTCATCAGTTGTTCTTCCTTGGACCACTTTTGGTAGGTAATAACCACTGCATACCGGAAACATGCCACAAGACCTGTCATTTTGGACATGTTCTGACCCAGTCGTCTAGCCATTCCAATTTGGCACTTATCAGAGTTGCTCAGATCCTTACGCTAGCCTATTTTTCCTGCTTCCAACACATCAACTTTGAGACCTGACTGTTCAGTTGCTGCCAAATATATCCCACCCCTCGACAGGTGATATTGTAATGAGATGATCAATATTATTCACTTCACTGCTCCGTGGTTTTTAGTGATATGGCTGGTCAGCCAATCTATCTACATATAACCCCATTTCCAGAAAAGCTGGAACATTTTCCAAAATGCAATAAAAACAATAACCTGTGAGTTGTTAATTCACGTGTTCCTCATCTCATCTCATTATCTCTAGCCGCTTTATCCTGTTCTACAGGGTCGCAGGCAAGCTGGAGCCTATCCCAGCTGACTACGCGCAAAAGGCGGGGTACACCCTGGACAAGTCGCCAGGTCATCACAGGGCCGACACATAGACACAGACAACCATTCACACTCACTTTAGTCACCAGTTAACCTAACCTGCATGTCTTTGGACTGTGGGGGAAACCAGAGCACCCAGAGGAAACCCACGCAGACACAGGGAGAACATGCAAACTCTGCACAGAAAGGCCCTCGCCGGCCACGGGGCTCAAACCCGGACCTTCTTGCTGTGAGGCGACAGCACTAACCACTACACCACCGTGCCGCCCTCACGTGTTCCTTTATTTAACTAATAAAAGTACAAAGAAAGGATTTTCAATAGTTTTACTGACCAATTTAATTGTATTTTGTAAATATAAACAAAGTTAGAATTTGATGCCTGCAACACACTCAAAAAAGTTGGGACAGAGTCAAAATAAGACTGAAAAGTTTATAGCATACTCAAGTAACACCATTTTGGAAGATTCCACAGTAAGCAGATTAATTGGTCACATGATTGGGTATAAAAAAAAGCAGCACCCAAGGCTCAGTCTTTGCAAGCGAGGATGGGTCGTGACTCATTCCTTTGTGCCAAAATTCGGGAGAGAGTTGTTAGTCAATTCAAAAAGAACATTTCTCAGTGCAAGATTTTAGGTCTTTCAAAATCTACAGTACATAATATTGTGAAAATATTCAAGGAATTTGGAGACATCTAAAAGGCGAGGTTGGAAACCACTGCTGAATGTACATGACCTTCGAGCCCTCAGGCGGCACTGCCTGAGAAACCGTCATGCTAATGTGACAAATATAGCCACATGGGCTCGGGAGTACTTCGGAAAACCGTTGTCACTTAGCAGAGTCTGTCACTGCATCCAGAAATGCAACCTGAAACGGTATTATGCAAGGAGGAAGCCATTCATCAGGTCTATACAGAAACGCTACCGATTTCTCTGGGCCCGAACTCATCTCGGATGGACCGAAAGACAGTATAAACGTGTGCTGTGGTCAGATGAGTCCGAATTTCAGCTTGTTTTCAGGAAAACCAGATGTTGAGTTCACAGTGCCAAAGGTGAACATGACCATCCAGTTTGTTATCAGAGAAAGGTGCAAAAGCCAGCATCTGTGATGGTATGGGGGGCATCAGTGCCCACGGCATGGGTGATCTGCATGTGTATGAAGGTACCATTGATATATTGGGGCATATATTGGGATTTTAGAGAGACATATTCATCAACCCTTCCTGGTATGTCCATGTTTTGTTGGACGTTTTGTATAAAGTTTTTATTTATTGAATTTGGGAAAAATAAAAATTAAAAAAATGCTCTGTTTCTCAAAATCCAGTGACTATGGATATAATAAAACAGTTACTCCACTCAATCTCATTGTACATGACTTATAGCCAACTTGATGCAACACACTTCATCGACTATCAGCTCATGTACGACTTGGTTAGGCCATAAAATATGTAACGTATGTTCTTCCTTGCCATTTAAAATGGTTGCTTTTCTTTACAATGTTCCTACAATTTCTTCTTTATCCCATTGGGCATTATGTTGGTACTTGCACCAAGAGAAGTTCCTTGTACTGTGTGTACTCTGTGAATAAAGACTCTTATTTTAACAAAGGTTCTGATTTTACACGATGATTACCCAACTGTGTATAATGGCATGGCTTTGTGCTACCTGATTTCCTCAGTGCTGCAATCAGGCTACATTTTCTTCCATCACTTTCCTTCATTGTGCTAATCGTGGAATTCTGCCTGTTTCTACGCAACAAGCCCCCATATTCATCTTAGGCATTACCAGGTTCCTGTCCACCAGTTATGCTTGGTATTTATTCTCTGTCTCTCTCTGGTTGTGTAAAACAGGCCAAGCAATGACACATGTGGAATCTAATACTTTAACAAGCAAGAAATATGTGTTTGAAAATTCCTCAGGATCCAAGTCAGGTTGTGAGCATGTGAGTAGCCTCAAATGGAATGGCAGTGTGGTTGCGTAGTGTGTGATTTGAGCTATTCCATCCACATGGTGTTAAACCTGCAGGCCTGACAGACCTGAGGGAGAAAGAGATGAGGCTCTGTTCGGACAGAATTACGGCGTGGGGTCTGTATCGAAGCCTGGCCATCTCGGCACTATCCCTGTCTGCATCCAATTTCAGCGTGAACGCTTACTGCTAAACCCCCATCAAACAGACACGAGCCAGCACAAAGGAAAACCTCATCTCCACAGGAAACTAATCCGTCGGTGTGCGCTCTAAGCCTGTCAGGGTTTTTTTTTCCCCCCATTAAAAGAAGTCATCACTCATTTTTGCCAAAGATTAAAAGTATGGTTAAATTGAGAAAATCCGCTTAGAAAATGTTGCTGAATTTAAATTTGGACACAGCACCAAGGAGGCTTGGAAGAAGAAGCATGGGAAAGAGCAGTGTGGAAGAGAAGATAAATTAAAAAAAAACATTTACATGTTTGTTTCTGGTGCCCCTCCTTCCTTATGTCAATTTTATCTTTTTTTCAGTAGAACAAATAGAGGCAGGTCCACAGAATTACTTTACTTCAAACATAAGAGGCCCCTCACTGGTGAGTACCATGGAAGAGACGCACATGTGAAATGTGTTCTCCTTCTCTTTAATTGCATCGCCAGTGGCAACAAGGTGTCTGAACATGGTGGAGGGAGGTTACAGCCAGTTAAAATGTGGGCTGGGTCAATATGCCATTCTTGAATCTACCATGCAACACGTCTCCCCTGCCGGTAGTACATTTGGCTCCTGATACAGTAAGTAGGCCAGAACCTCTAATTAATTACAATTCTCTCAACAGGGAAATGAGAAATTTCTTCTCTTATTGTAGCCCACATTACAGAGTTAAAGGCATTCATTCACATGTTTGTATTGAAAAAAAAAAACCCTACTCAGGATGAGTTTGAAAGTGGGCTTTATGACATTTCCTTATTGGTGCAGCATGTTTCTCTGGGAGCAATAAGTAAGGAAGACTTAAGCAGGGTGAAAGGGATAGTACATGGTCAGAGAGAATGAAAGAGACACACACAGAACTTTATAAAGCTGAGCTAATCGTTGTAGAGGGCTCTGACTATCATCCTCTAGCTGCCATTGTTACTGGCCTTGCTGGCCTATTCTGAACTCCTTAGTTGGTAATTATGTCAGCTCCAGCCTAAATGATTAATTATTTATTTTGCCGGCCTGCAGCTGGAGAGACAGCTGCCCCTGGAGTGGTCATTAATGTGCTATCTGGCCGGGCAGGGTGTGCCTCCTATGATCCCGACCCAATCTCAGATCCTAATCCAAGGAGGAAGGGGGCTGCGGGCCAGGATTTGGCTGCCTAGCTATCTCTCTTTCTATAATTGATAGGTTTTAGGCGATTATACGCTTCACGTGATTAAGATCTATAACGACGTATTGATTCGACTGTACTGGGATTCGACTAGGAGGTGTGAGACACCCATGGCTCCTCCTTTCCTCTCCTCCTTCCTGCTCTCTCGCTCTGTCTCTCTCTCACTCTCTCTCTCTTTCTTCCAAGGGATGGCATTTTGATGTCTGACATTAGATAAAAGTATGTGTGTCTGCGTGCATTCATCTCCCTGTGTACCTCAAACCTGTAGATGAAAGACACGAATGTTGTTTGAGTTAACACATACATACATATTTACAATGCGTATTCCTGGTTACATGCACACCTATCAATAAAGGGGATCAGAAGAGAAGCTGGATTGGATTTTGAAGGTTAGACTGAGGACCCTGTAGGTGGGTGATTATTAATTATGATAACTGGAGGTGCTGATTTAATCCTGCAGTTGAAAGCCTACGGTACATGAGAATATCCGGGTTTGCTGACATAAAGGCAAATAACAACAGGACAGAAAACTTGATTAAAGCTCAGCATGATCATTGTGTTTTTCATACATGTGATGATCAGAAATCTGGACAATCTGCATGAAAGAAGTAACCTCCATTACGAGGAGAAAACATTAGGTGATGGCTGGCATGGTGGCACAGTGGGTTGCATTGCTCCAGGGTCCCTGGTTCAATCCTGAGTTTGGGTGGTGTGTGTGTGGTGTTTTGCATGTTCTCCTTTGTCTCTGTGGGTTTCCACAGGGATCTCTGGTTTTCTCTAACTGTCTAAAAACATGTTGGTAGTAGGTGGATTAGCTGTGCTAAATTGCTCTGATGTAAAACGAACGTGCGATTATGTGAGTGCCTGTTGCTGTGATATACTGTGAGTTGGCCTAGTGGTTAGCGTGTCCGCCTCTTGACCGGGAGATCATGAGTTCTACTCACAGTCGGGTCATACCAAAGACCAAATGGTACCTACTACCGTCCAGCAAGACACTCTGCAATACAGATGAAAGTGGGGAAGTCAAACTCTCGCGGTTACCAGAGGACCAGCCCCCCACTGTAACCCTAGCTGTATAGGCGAGAGGCCAAGGGCTATCGAAACAGAGATCGGCGCTGCACCCATACGCCTTAAGGGGCTTTTCCACTACCAACGCGTCTGAGTTGGGCTGAGCCGTGCGGTGCTGAGTTGGGCTGAGTCGAGCTGAATGGGGCTGTTGGGGTTGCATTTCGACTACAACCGCGCTGAACCGTGCTGGCTGGAAGTGGGTGGACACATTGGGTGGAGTTAGCGAAAGTGGGTGGACGTCACGTGATGTCGTTAGGCGGCGCAAACAGTGACATCAGTGACCTTTTAAGCGGTAGTCTCACGACCTGGATAGTAAACAATAAACATGGAGGACATGGAGTCGTTAGTGTTGCTGGTCTTGGTGCTGTGGCTTATTGTCACCAACAACGCCAACAGATACTGGCAAGAGCGTATAAATGAGGCGAGGCGCATAAGGCTTCAGAAAGAGAGGGAACTTCTTCCGGGTTTACGGTGTTTACAGATCCCAGCGTGCTTGCCGGGCGTGTGTGGGCATGTGAGGACACTCCTCCTCACCAATCAGTGCACAGGGGAGTGTCTCCTCACGCCCCTAGCCCCACTCGGCTCGGTTGGGCTCACTTCAGCCCCACTCCAAAACCGTGTGAGTTTTGGGTGCTGAGTAAGGCTGAAGTGAGCTCAGTCGTGCTGCTCTGAGGTAGTCAAAACGCGAGCCGTGTTGGGCTGAAGTGAGCTGAAAAAGGGTAGTGGAAAAGGCCCATTAGAGTTGGTTAGTAATGGGACAGCAGACTGCCTGGGAAGACCAGATTATGGCATGAGAGGGACTTTGACTTGACTGTTGCTGTGATGCACTTGCATCCCATCCAGGGTGTATTACTGTTTCAAGCCTAATGTTCCCAGGATAAAACTGGAGCTGATGATAATATTAGGTGATCAAAAAAAATCATATGCAATTTCCTCAAGACTGTTAAGACAGTATAATTTATCGATAAGGTTTTTAAAAAAGTGCTGAAAAGGCACTAGAAGTAGTCTTATAAAATGGTGTAGACACAAGTTGACAAGGCCTAAAGGCTGAGTTAGTTAAGAGAGGCTCAATCCATCTTTCCACCATCTGAAGCTCAATATATGATGCAGCTTTTCATATCACTCAATTTGCCACCCCTGCTGTTGACTAGACATTTGAGAATCTATCCTTCTCAGTAATAAACTGCATGCAGGAGGCAAAAGGAATGTGTATGTGTGTGTGAGAGAGAGAGAGATAGAGAGGTATTAAAGAAAAGCAGACTGAAGCACTTCTAGCTCATTCTTGCATTATGGTGCATTTCCATTTTTTTTTCTTCCACCTCGGTCTTAATCTCCACTGAATGACTGTCATCACCCTGCGGCAGTAATTAGGAATGGACTCTGGACAACAACAGACGAGTCGGCCTAGTTCGTCTCGAGCAGCAAATTACCTTTAGCTTATGGTAAGCAATATTCCGTGCCAGGCAACTTTTACTGCTGATTAGCAATTAGCCCGAACTACTGGCAGCCGAAGAGCTAATGTTTAATTTGCTTCTCTAATGATATACGCTGGTTTGGCATATGCAGACTGGGAGAGGAAGAACAGGGGGGTAGGGCTGCAGGGGGTTTGAAACGTATGGATTTCTTCTTAATTCCTTTTCATTTACAGCCTGACAGGCCTGCAGGTAGGAAAGACAGGGAATTTCTTAGAGATTAGTAGCGGATGTTCCTCAAAGAGAAGCAACTAATGAGCAGTAAAGCTTCTCTTCTGGACCTAGAAAAACACATAACCTATGTTTACTCAGTTATAAATCATAACAGTTTCCCTCTATCATGAATGAAACGACTTCAAAGGGAAAAAGAAAGAAAGACGTTCTATGTGGAACCCTCTCTAATAGGACTTTCTGCTGTTGTGGATGGTCCCACATGGATACCCTGATGATTTACATTTCCAAAAACAATTCATGCCCAAGACTCACCCTGTGCTCCGGGGGATAAACTCACTGGGATACTGCAGATTTGTACGCAAGAACTGCTGCTGTAATAATAAACACTGTCCTCTACTCCCATGTCCCATGATCCTTATTCACAATATGTTCATACAGAATATCCTTTCAACAGGTTTGGGCTTAGGTCCAGTGAAGGGCAAATCTTAACCGTTTTTACCAGACCCTTGGTAAAATTTTCTATAGATTTCTATAGAAAAAAATCTATAAAAATTCTATAAAATTTCTAAATGAAATTTTATAGAAATTTTATAGACTTTTTGTAGAAATTTTATAGAGTTTTAATAGAAACTTTATAGAGTTTTAATAGAAATTTTATAGAGTTTTAATAGAAATGTTATAGAGATTATACATAGAAATCTTATAGAATTCCTATAGAAAGTCAACAGAGTTTAACGAAGTTTCTATAGAATTCTTTATAGAGTACTGTGAAAATCTCTACAGCAATTTCTATAGAGATTGCTATAGTTATTGAAGTCACCTGCATAATAGATACTCGAAGACCTACCCATGAAAATACAGTGAGCAACTAAAACTGTGTCCACCACCTGAATACTGGATCGTATAACAAATAATCATAACAGTAACATGAGAGAATACCAAATTATAAAAATTGGACAGATTCATCTCCAAATTCATCTTGAGAAAAAGCTGTCAAAGGCAGTTAGTGGTTGCAGTGTGTAAAAATGAATGTGAAGATGATATATGTAACTGTAAAAAAGAATTGTACTGTATAATTCGACGTTTAACATCTACTCGAATAATGTTTCAATTAAATACAGGTATATATAAAGTTAAGGGGCATCAAATTAGAGAGGTTGAAATCACTAATGAATTGATAGCATGTAATTTATCTGATACAGCAAATAAGTATATTTACATGAAAATACAAAGAAAGACGTTTGTTTCACTTCTTCCAAATGCCATTGAGCTTGACTGAAAATTAATGTATAGCGTATATCAGCATTTATTTTGGAAGTATATTTATTAAATTATGTCTTAAACTGTAATTTACATTTGGTTCAATTGAGTTGTTGATCAGAAGTGTTATTATGTGAGATAAAGTAAATGAAATAAAGAACATTTTTATTGGAGATAAGTACTAAAGTTGTTCTTTGGATGCAAGGCCTTTTGTCTCAGACTGGAATTTCTGTAGGGTCTTTAAAATCCACCAAATTGTGTTTTTATGGAAATAACCATTATGAAATTTATAAAATTCTGTTGGCCCTAATAAAGTAGAGCTTCTATAGAACTCTGTATCAATTCTATAGAAATCATTTTCTATAGACTACTATTTATATAGAATTCTGTTGAGATTCTATAGAAGCTGTTTTCTATAGAGTACAACTTCTATAGAATTTATACTATTTCTATACAACTTCTATAGAAACTATTTTCTATAGAGTATTAGTTCTATAGCATTCTATAGAGATTGTATAGAAAGAGGGGTTTCTATAGGATTTTCTATAGAGTTTCCCTAGAATTCTAAAAAACATTTTGACAAGGGGAGGCCAAAAAAACCCCCCCCGAATTTCCACCTGGACAAGTCGCCAGGTCATCACAGGGCTGACACATAGAGACAAACAACCATTCACACCTACGGTCAATTTAGAGCCACCAATTAGCCTAACCTGCATGTCTTTGGACTGTGGGGAAACCGGAGCAAACCCACACAGAACATGCAAACTCCACACAGAAAGGCCCTTGCCGGCCGCTGGGCTCGAACTCAGGACCTTCTTGCTGTGAGGCGACAGTGCTGACCACTACACCACCGTGCCACCCCTGTTTGTTTTCTATATGTACAAAAATTATTGTAGGGAGGTGTGAATTGTTTAACCAGCAGGGCGTTACACCCTACCCTTTCCCATCACCCTTCTCACCAGCAGCTAAACACAAGCCCCTTTTACACAGCCTGCTCAAGGCGGGAATGTTGCATCTTTTTTTCTCCTCATCGTTCTGTGTAAATTGTCTGAATACTTCGTGTGCAAGTGATGTCACACTTATTTTCCAAACTGGAAGTCTGCCATGTTGGATGATAACAACAACAACCAGGAACCAGTGCTTCACACATGAGCTCCTGCAACGCTTTTGATTTCATTGCTTTTGAAGAAAGACAATGCCTCCTTTGTGTGTGGGATATAATTGCAGTAATAATGCTACTTGTAACAAAGAGAAACGGTTCTTCAGAATTCCCAAAATAATTTAAAATGGCAACAAAACAGATGAAGGGCTGTCCAGAGAACGCTGTGCATACGCTGTGGTTCAAAAACATACATCGTAAGGACTTAACTGAGAAAACAGCTAATTGCACTCATGTGTGTGGTGACCACTTTATATCTGGTAAGAGTTCATTGCTAATTAAAGCTGTGTTTTCTGCTGATTAAATTGAGCTTTTGTGTGAACACTCTGCTTCTCACCTTGCAGGAGCACCAGCAAACCTACACGATAAAACAAATCCAGATTGGGCACCAACACTCAAATTAGGACACGATAAGATCAAGACAAAAACTCATCTCGCAGTATCAAGAAACAACAGGATAAATGAAAGCTCTGTCAAGAAAGCCAGATTAGAAACAGTGCAAACCTTAGTGAGTTTGGATAAACAAGGAGAACAATGTGGGTCAAATTTACCAGCTGAGATATTAGCGATGCCTTTCCAGTAACCCAGTAACTTCGTTTTACTTATGCACTTTGTTTATAGACGTACCAGAGTTAAATGAAATTGTACCTGAACCCCTCCCAGCATAGACGCACACTGAAAGTGGTTGCCAGATGGAACTCACTGGGTTACAAATATCTCAAATGGAGCAGTGCAATAGAGATATGACTTGTGAATTGGTGGAACTTAAGAAAAAAAATATTGGAAGCTGATTTAATTTGATAAGATTGCCAAAGTATGCTGTGCCTTGTGTAATTTATCTCCATCGATTGTTCCCTTTGATTAGTGATTTTACTTTGTCTATGAATAGAAAATAGAATTAGCATAGAATAGTACCATTTGCTTAGTGATGTTTTTATTGCATGCTTTTAGACTGCATTTGTACTCTGTCAAAAGATCTTTATTGTTTGAAATCTCATCTCATTATCTCCAGCCGCTTTATCCTTCTACAGGGTTGCAGGCAAGCTGGAGCCCATCCCAGCTGACTATGGGCGAAAGGCGGGGCACACCCTGGACAAGTCGCCAGGTCATCACAGGGCTGACACACAGACAACCATTCACACCTACGGTCAATTTAGAGTCACCAGTTAACCTAACCTGCATGTCTTCGGACTGTGGGGGAAACCGGAGCACCCGGAGGAAACCCACGCGGACACGGGGAGAACATGCAAACTCCACACAGAAAGGCCCTCGCTGGACCCGGGGTTCGAACCCAGGACCTTCTTGCTGTGAGGCGACAGCGCTAACCACTACACCACCGTGCCGCCCCTATTGTTTGAAATGTTATATAAAAACAAAAATAACAAGAAGGCAGAGTCATCTATATCCCCTGCTCCATATACCAACTTTCAAGATATTATTTGTCACATTTTTCAAGTTCTGCTGCAGGAAACCAACCCTACCTCTTTACACTGACCTCAGCAGCCCATGGCATAAACCCACCGAACCTTTGATCCAGGTGAGCTAAAAATTAAAATTTCTCGCATTTCTTAGTATCAAAAGGCACATATACATTACTTAATCAACACATATACCAACTTTCAAGACCATACCACTCAGTTTTCAAGTTCTGCTCCGGAAACAAAACCTAACCCGAAGACTAACCTGAGAGACTAAGTCTGAAATTGTTTCCATGGAAACATGAAAAATTAAAATTTCTCAAATTTCTTAGTATGAAAAGGCACATCTACATCACCTTGTTAACATGTATACCAGGTTTCCAATTTGTATCATGAAAAGTTTTGGATATATGCTCCAGAAATGAAAATTGCTCTTAGAAACTAAGTCAAAATCTAATTTTATGTAAAAATTTGAAAAACACTTTTTAAAAAATATCCAAAATAGCAAAAGGCACTAGTTCACATGTTGCTTGATATTGTCATGGTCGCCTGGCTGAAGGCAGCCACAACATAAAGGGGAGACCACACAGTTGCTCCAATTAACGAAAGATATTTATTAAAATAACAAGCAATGTACAAAAATCAGGGAATGAGAGATAAAGCAAGACTGTAGTGTATATCAGCATAGTGAAGTGCAGTGCAATGCAGTGCAAAAACAAAAAGAAAACATAAAACGCAGCCCGCTCCGGCTGCCAGCGACGACGCCAGGTGAGTGTGGGAAAGAGAGAAAGCTCTCCAGCAGACTGCCAGGACCCGGCTTATATCCACCTCCCAATCACCTGAGCAATTAGCCTACGTCACACTAATGGCAAGCTCCCCCTGCAGGCCAAAGAGAGAAACAACAAAACCAACAAACAGACAGGATGGGACACGTGACAGACCCAGCACAAACCAGCTGGGGCGTCACACCTCCCCCCAAAAGAACAGAGGCCCACAGTTATGGGACTCTGATTAACCACAGCGCCCAACACCAAAGAATAATAAACTCATTAAACACAAAATTCAAAATAATAACAAATTACTCATTCACTCTGGAAGATCACATATACACACTCATCCGTGATCAGTCACTCATGGTGGCACAATCATTACCCTCCAGACTGGACTCTCACCCCCAGCCTCCTCCGTGTTCTACTCTCCAGCAGATCCTGGCACCTGGACAGCAAATTAAGGACAGACAGAAACAGAGAAGACAACAGGTAGAGACATGTTAACAATCACACTGACCCATCTGGAGCCCATGACATCGCATCTGCCATCACGTTCTCAACACCCCGGATGTGACGGATAGACAGTCTGTAGGGTTGCAAAAAGAGTGCCCATCGCATGAGGCGTTGGTTAGAATTCTGCAATGACTGAAGAAACGTTAGGGGGTTGTGGTCAGAAAAGACCACCACAGGGTGCACACCACCCCCCACGTAAACATCAAAATGCTGGAGAGCCCAGATCAACACCAGGGCCTCCTTCTCAATTGATGAGTAGTTCAACTGATGTTTATTGAACTTGCGTGAGAAATACCCAACAGACCGATCCACACCACTCTCATCACTCTGAAGGAGAACTGCACCAGCCCCCACATGGCTTGCATCCACCTGCAACTTAAAAGGCTGATCCAACCGGGGTGCAGCTAGAACTGGTGCAGATGTCAACAACAGTTTTGCATTTTCAAATGCCTGTTGGCACTGAGCAGACCACACAAACTTTACAGAACCCTTAAGTAAACTGGTCAAAGGAGCAACTACTGTAGAGAAGTTACAACAAAAATTCCTATAAAAACCAATCATTCCCAAAAACCTCATCAGCTCCTTCTTAGTAGACGGAGGAGGAAATGCGTCTATGGCCAAAACCTTGGCTCTTACTGGCTTAACCGGACCCTGACCGACCACCTTGCCAAGATGGACTACAGTGGCCTTGGCAAATTCGCACTTCGCCAAATTCATCATTAAATTCGCCGCCAACAAATTTTCAAACAGTGCGTGAATGCGTGCAAGATGTTGTTCCCAGGTGTCCATGAAAGAAATCATGTCATCGATATACACTGAGTACCCCTCCAACCCTGCAACGACTCTGTTCATAAGCCGTTGGAAGGTGGAGGGGACGTTCCGCAACCCAAAACTCATTCTGCTGTACGAGTAGAGACCTGAGGGAGTTATAAATGCAGAGATCTCCTGAGCTCTTGGCGTTAGCGGCACTTGGTAGTAGCCCTTTAACAGATCAAAAGTACTCACAAAGCTGGCAGAACCAACTTGATCCACACAATCTTCAATTCTAGGTAATGGGAAACAATCCGGCTTTGTAACCATGTTCACTTTCCTATAGTCTGTACAAAACCTATAGGTATCATCTGGTTTCTTAACAAGCAAGCATGGTGAAGCCCAACTTGAGTAAGATGGTGTAGCTAACCCATTATCAACAAGATACTGAACACTCGCCTCCAAACTCTTGCGTTTGTCTGGAGCGACATGATAAAACCGCTGTCGAATAGGCCGAGCGTCCCCCACATCTATGTCATGTTCGATCAGTGTGGTGCAGGTTGGTTTGTCTGAAAACAAGGATGAAAACTCCAAAATTAAAGACTTTAACTGTTTCCATTGCTCCCCTCCCAAATGACTCAAAAGACTGTCCAAGTCAGCTAATTTCTCTGTATTATTCAATCGCCCTTGCAGGACTGCATCATCTGGACCACGCACCCCATCTTCAGCTGCCACCTGAGATGTGGCTACAGTGCCTTCAATGACAGACAGCCCCACTGGTTTAACCTCACCCTTACCACCCTCCCCCTGAAAGACTGAAGAGTAGTAAGACTTGAGCAGATTGACATGGCAAAGTTGCACAGACCTCCTATGCTCAGGCGTGGACACCAAATAGTTAGTGTCAGAGACCTGTTGCACAACAGAATAAGGACCCGAGTACTTAGCCCCAAATGGGGAACCAGGGATGGGCAGCAAAGCTGCCACTTGATCCCCCGGCCTAAAAACTCTCACTTCCATCTTACAACCAAAGAGTCGTTTCATCTTCTTCTGAGCTGCTGTTAAATTCTCACTGGCCATCTTCCAGGCCAGGAATAACTTCCGACGAAACCCATGCACATACTCAGACAGATTCCCAGGTGGCTCAGAACCATCCAAGTCACCCTTCAAAATTGACAGAGGAGTGCGCACTTCATGCGCAAACACCAGTTCATTAGGGGAAAAACCCATACTTTCCTGGACAACCGCCTGAGCTGGCCAACAACTCCTCTGATGGAGCTTGCAAAAACTCCTCCACTGCACTCATAACAACACTTTAAGTGTACCAACTACCCACTCAACAAATTAACAACCAACACTCATACAAAATAAACAAATTGATCTTCCAGACTATCCAACCCAAATAACTACCATGCGAAGTACAGACAGCTCACGAAACCGGACAAACAAACCATGGAGCTTCCCCATATCTAAAACATTTACCCACCATACGCTAACCTAGCTTCACACTGTGCCCAAGAGCCAAGTTCTTTACTCACCAATACCGCTGGAGTCGAGCTGCCCCGACCAAAGCCAATTCAGCCTGGATCTCCATGGCGATGTCCTCGGCCCAGGCACAGTGACACTCCAGCCTAAAGCCCCAACGCAATGGCATTCTAAGCTGAGGATGAATGATAGCTCCAAAATATTTTCATCCGGTTACATAAACTGCCAAAATACACCGTGAAAAAAATAAGGCTGGACATAAAACTAAACCCAATTTATCTCCCACAAATCCAAACAAAAATGCAACCTGTAGCTCCCCCCAAACAGTAGGCCAAACTTACGCCTGTACGTTTCATTCAACGCCCCAACGTTACCCCAACATCAATTACGTAACTAATGGGAATCGCAGTGTAGCCTACCTACCAAAGTCCAAAGCGCACCGAAAAATTCGAGGTCAATTTAACCGGATCGAGCCCCCACATGTCATGGTCGCCTGGCTCAAGGCAGCCACAACATAAAGGGGAGACCACACAGTTGCTCCAATTAATGAAAGATATTTATTAAAATAACAAGATATGTACAAAAATCAGTGAATGAGAGATAAAGCAAGACTGTAGTGTATATCAGCATAGTGAAGTGCAGTGCAGTGCAAAAACAAAAAGAAAACATAAAATGCAGCCCACTCCGGCTGCCAGCAACAATGCCAGGCGAGTGTGGGAAAGAGAGAAAGCTCTCCAGCAGAATGCCAGGACCCGGTTTATATCCACCTCCCAATCACCTGAGCAATTAGCCTACGTCACACTAATGGCAAGCTCCCCCTGCAGGCCAAAGACAGAAACAACAAAACCAACAGACAGACAGGACGGGACACGTGACAGACCCAGCACAAACCAGCTGGGGCATCACAATATGTATACATAGTTTCATGAAGATATCTTCAGTAGTTTTAAAGATATGGCCCGGAAATGAAAACGTGACCGGACGGACAGCCGGAACCCGTTTCTATATCCCCTGCCAAACTTTGTTTGGGCGGGGGATAATTAGAATATCAAAATATGTTAATAAAATATACTACTTATGTACATGTCCTTGTATTCTGGATTTGTACATCATCCAACATAGCAGCAGGTGCATACATCACACTGTTTTTGTCACATGGTTGCACACGAAGACTACCAAATGGGGGGGTCATTTTGTTCCACCTTTGAGCTGGAATGATTAGTAGTAATAGAGCCAGAATTGGCATCTGTGTAAAACGGACAACCTCCATGTCAGGACAGGGGTGTGACGTTTTTTAACATTGACATTCTCCTTTCCGAGACCAGCGTGAATTCAAAGGTCTCCATCTACGGCGTCTAAGATCCACATGCCTTTCTTTCTCAAATCGCTTCCAACTTCTCTTCAATTTTTCCGACAACATATTTCTGACAGCAGAAATATGGTGCTCAGCAACTTTGTTTGCCTTTGAAGAGTGGTATAAACGTGAACGGCTAGCAAAAGCACCTCAACACTTGGTTCATCTGTCCTTATCTATCCTGACAATACCACCAATCTGGAGAATCTTCATTCATTCATCTTCAGGAACCACTTTATGTTGGTCAGGGTTGCTGTGGGCTATTCCAGGAACACTGGACATGAAGCATACACCCTTGATGGCACAGCAGGGCACACACACACACAACAGAGGAAACCCATATGGACATGGGGAGAATATACAAAGCTCCACGTTGACAGTAACCCAAGATCAGAATCAAATTGGGGACCCTGGAGCTGTAAGTCAGAAACCGTCTCTGTTACCTCTTAGATAATCTTGGAATCATGAAAAGGAAATCTAGCCATTTGATTTTCAGTGGTTCTCAATTTTAGTCCTGGCTATCCAACACAGTGTACATTTGTCTTTCTGTAATGACCCTACAGTGCTGTATTGGATCCTGGCAGCTACAATGAAGAACCATTGATCAACATGACCAAGCAGATGCTGAAGCTACCAGGTACATTCACAGACTAGAAGGAACTTCTCAAATCACACTGGGAATCCAGATTCCCTTCAAGACAAGACAAGAAAAGACAAGACATCCCTGCTGTCATGACTCAACCCCAGGCTTATGGGAAGATTTGCAAACACAAGCAAAGTTCTGTGAATTCGAGAGGGTCCCCAGCATCCTAGAAAACCTGGTTAATCTAAGGCACGTTCCCATTTTATCATTACACACTCATGGGTTGAACTCATCAAATCAGGTGCCTTAATCGAAGTAGGTTCAAAGACGATGCTTGTTAAAAAACTGCGACAGGCTCTATGGGAATAAGTGTCTCACCAGGGTGTTAGGGAGCTCTCTGCACTAATGAACGCAGAGGATGAGGCTCATTATCCTGCCCTGCCTGCCTGATTTCCAGCCTCTGTGCCTCTTCTTGCTCAGTGATAGAGGATAAAGGAAAAATTTCCCCCCAATCTATTTACCAATCCTCAACAGTATGACGACAATAAAAGCATGTCATAACTGAAAAGCAAAGAGAGGCACTCCATCCATCGCTGATCATGGCTGTTGATGTCATGTCCTTGCATTATTCTGTGGTTAATAAGAAGCAGTAATAGATATTGAGGAAGATCGGAGAATGGAGTAGTAAAGAAGGCATTCCCCTTGGGAATTGTGTTGTTGATTTCAAATGTTCATTACAGGGTGTGAGCGAGAAAAACATGTTCACCCGGGCCAATGCTGCATGTTGGTGTTTGCTTTTTTTCTTCTTCCCTTCCGCTTCCTGCTTGCGTTGAATCCCTCAGCCACAGCTGAGGTGCGAGTGAGGTGTGCTTTTGCTGTTGGTGAGTTCAAACATGAGGGATGTTTTCCTTTTCAAAGTCCACAAACCCAACTTTTTCAAACCTGTGCTGCTGCTTTGCCCAGGCTCTTGGGAGAGGCAACAGTAGAGAGTAGAGGGGCCTATGGAAAAGAGAGAGAGAGAGAGAGAGAGAGAGAGAGAGAGATGCTGGGAAAATAGAGCTCTATCCCTCATCTTCTCTCTCCTTTCTCCCACATGTACACACACACAAAGACTGACAGGCTAGCTCTTCAAAGTCTTAGAACCTCTCTTTCTTTCCTCCAGTGTGGAATTTCAATGCCCTATTTCATTTTTCATAAGCTGGGGTGTGGTTAGGAAAGCTTGAGACAGGTAGGGTGCTTTTTCTCATTGCAGTTCCTTGGCTATCCTGCAGTATCCCCTTCTCACAAAGGACATCTTCAACTCAACTAAAAATGATCGATTGATTGACCCCCAGAAACATGAGTTAGAAACTGTTAACTCTACTTGGAGGGTTGAATTTGATTATATAGACATATAGATTTGGGTCATACTTCTTAACACAGAGCTAAAGTATGCCTGAGGTCCTCCTCCAAGTCTGTACTTTGGTAACATCGTCAAGGTGCAGATCAATGGGCCTATGGTATGAGAGTCTGCAAGGGTGTGAGTATGTGAGGATCTAAACCAATCATTTGGGACCATCCTCAACCCTTCACTGCATTCTAGGATGCTGTCTACTGTTGGGTTCCTTGTGGTGCCTTCTCAGTAGCTCAACTTTCAACAATATTGGTAGAGAGCCACAAGCTAACACTGTCATTATTCATTTGTTTTCTTTTGCACATACAGTATGTTATGATGATCTGTGAAACTTTTTCTTCTTGACATTTGGAGACAAATTAAATTTGAGGCATTTTTGTTAGATACTTCACCAAAACAGACCACTGAGCAAGATCACACTGGCAAATAGGATAAATAATATATCATATTGAAATGAGCTCCTTTATCAAATGATCCACATTTTAGATGAAAGTGGATTATCAATTGTACTTGATATAATCAGCAATTTTACATGAATTTCAAATAAGCTGTAACATTAATGCTTCTCAATATCAAGCTACATTAATGACAAATGATACTTTAAGACTCCTTTGCTTTAATGCATTTATATTCATCTTGCTTTCTGCTCAAAAGAAACCCATGTCCTATGATTTGTCTTACATAATAAATGCATGAGGTTTTGGGTCAGACACAGCTGGTACGTAATCATTGAGTTCACCAAAGAGCATACAGACGGCAGTGGTGTTGTCTAGTCACTAAACCTTGAGTCCGAGTTCAGCCTCGAGTCCCCAGTGTTCAGGTCCGAGTCAAGTCCAAGTCATTCAAGAAAATTTCAAGTCGAGTCCGAGTCAAGTCCACTATTGATCCGAGTCAAGTCCGAGTCGAGTCCAACACTCCAACTGCACCATTTGATGGTGGCTGTTTTAGCGCCATTAAAATTTTGTTCCTGAACATGACGTATGAACAGATGAATGTGCATTCTCTTTATCAGGGAGTGTGAAGTATTCTGTAAGAGATGGTTGGGAGATGGATGTAAGTGCAGAAGCTTTGTTTATTAATACAAGTGAAGACAGGTAAACAATCCAGAATGGCAGGCAAAATCGTAAAACAGTGAAACAGGCAATAGGTCAAGCGAGGCACAAACAGGCTATCGTAGACTCTGCATATTCAAAGATGAGAAACAGGAGATCAAGGATCAGGAAACCAAACAAGGAAATAAGGCTTGGTAATATGTCAGCAACGCAACTCAATACTTTGCAAAGTACAGTAAGTGTGTTTTCACAGTTTTTATATAGGTGCGCTGATTGCGCCTTAACCCTGTGCAGGCGTGAGTCATTTACGGTGCGTGCACGAGAGTCCACTTGGCACGCACATTGTACAGAGCACAGCCGAGAGTATCTGATGCACGTGCCAAGGCACACAGGTGTGACATTCTTGTGTAAAATTAGTACAAAAATTAATGTAGATATAAATATCTGATGCCAAATTATTATGGCATGTTACAAAAAAATAAAGAACAAATCTGATTCCTCGTCTCCAAATTTACGAGTCCAAATGCAGTTAATGCACGAGTCCAAGTCCGAGTCATCAGTGCTCAAGTCCAAGTTGAGTCACGAGTCCTTAAAATTAGGGCATGAGTCTGGCTCGAGTCCAAGTCCTGGACTCAAGTACTACAAGCTTGATAGACAGCATACTTGTGCACACTGTACAACAGATTTTGTTAGGTTGTGCAAACAAGGATCACAGGACCACCGTTTGTGATGGAAGATTTAATAATTGGCTTAAGAGGTTTTAAACTATCACATTCAGTACACACATTATTAGATGATGGCTTGGTATCCTAAAATATTTAATTGCAGAACCCAACTGCTACGCTAGCCAAGCAACTATCTTAATGTTAGTGAAGATTTAGCAGATTTGGCTGTTTTACTGTTAAATAACTTTCTTTTTTTATGGCTGGGTACCTGCTCAAACTGATAATCGCATCATCAATTTTTCTTTGACTAATCAGACACAAAGTATGCCACCACACTTGCTGGAGCAGTTGGGGGTTAGGCACCTTGCTCAAGGGCACTTCGGCCAGTCCTGCTGGTCCAGGGAATCGAACCAGCAACCTTTTGGCACAAAGCTGTTTCTCTAACCATTAGGCTTCCCCCTAAAATAACTAATTTATATAAATTAATCCCCCTTAAATAACTAATTCAACATAATATACAGTGGTGCTTGGAAGTTTGTGAACCCTTTAGAATTTTCTATATTTCTGCATAAATATGACCTAAAACATCATCAGATTTTCACACAAGTAGATAAAGAGAACCCAGTTAAACAAATGAGACAAAAATATTATACTTGGTCATTTATTTATTGAGGAAAATGATCCAATATTACATATCTGTGAGTGGCAAAAGTATGTGAACCTTTGCTTTCAGTATCTGGTGTGACCCCCTTGTGCAACAATAACTGCAACTAAACGTTTCCGGTAACTGTTGATCAGTCCTGCACACCGGCTTGGAGGAATTTTAGCCCATTCCTCCATACAGAACAACTTCAACTCTGGGATGTTGGTGGGTTTCCTCACATGAACTGCTCGCTTCAGGTCCTTCCACAACATTTCGATTGGATTAAGGTCAGGACTTTGACTTGGCCATTCCAAAACATTAACTTTATTCCTCTTCAACCATTCTTTGGTAGAATGACTTGTATGCTTAAGGTCATTGTCTTACTGCATGACCCACCTTCTCTTGAAATTCAGTTCATGGACAGATGTCCTGACATTTTCCTTTAGAATTCGCTGGTATAATTCAGAATTCATTGTTCCATCAATGATGGCAAGCCATCCTGGCCCAGATGCAGAAAAACAGGCCCAAACCATGATACTACCACCACCATGTTTCACAGATGGGATAAGGTTCTTATGCTGGAATGCAGTGTTTTCCTTTCACCAAACATAATGCTTCTCATTTAAACCAAAAAGTTCTATTTTGGTCTCATCCATCCACAAAACATTTTTCCAATAGCCTTCTGGCTTGTCCACGTGATCTTTAGCAAACTGCAGATGAGCAGCAATGTTCTTTTTGGAGAGCAGTGGCTTTCTCCTTGCAACCCTACCATGCACACCATTGTTGTTCAATGTTCTCCTGATGCTGGACTCATGAACATTAACATTAGCCAATGTGAGAGAGGCCTTCAGTTGCTTAGAAGTTACCCTGGAGTCCTTTGTGACCTCGTCGACTATTACACGCCTTGCTCTTGGAGTGATCTTTGTTGGTTGACCACTCCTGGGGAGGGGAACAATGGTCTTGAATTTCCTCCATTTGTACACAATCTGCCTGACTGTGCATTGGTGGAGTCCAAACTCTTTAGAGATGGTTTTGTAACCTTTTCCAGCCTGATGAGCATCAACAACACTTTTTCTGAGGTCCTCAGAAATCTCCTTTGTTCATGCCATGATACACTTCCACAAACATGTGTTGTGAAGATCAGACTTTGACAGATCCCTGTTCTTTAAATAAAACAGGGTGCCCACTCACACCTGATTATCATCCCACTGATTGAAAACACCTGACTCTAATTTCACCTTCAAATTAACTGCTAATCCTAGAGGTTCACATACTTTTGCCACTCACAGATATGTAATATTGGATAATTTTCCTCAATAAATAAATGGCCAAGTATAATGTTTTTGTCTCATTTGTTTAACTGGGTTCTCTTTATCTACTTTTAGGACTTGTGTGAAAATCTGATGTTTTAGGTCATATTTATGCAGAAATATAGAAAATTCTAAAGGGTTTACAAACTTTCAAGGGCCACTGCAACTAACTGAATATAACATAAGAATAAACATGAGTAGACAACTAGGTGTACCACACTTATACACCCTATATTCACATGAGCAAACGATAACGCGACAAACAACCATTCAATTTCTATATACATGCATGACAGTGATTTCAGCAATAGCATCAGTAACATTTGAATTGAGATTGTATGTAGTTCTATGCAATTAGTAATGATGTGGTGAAGCAAGACATTGAAATGATTGGCTTAAATCATTCCTTGGACGAAACTGATGCTGCTTGCTGTCCTACTTTTCTTCGGTTCTCCATTTAAGTTGTTGCTACACTTCCAAAGGAAACAAATTACAAGCAACATATGCAGTTTGTGGCTTGCTAATGTGAATATAGGATAATAGTGCAGTGCATTACTGGTAATAGCATTGTGTAAGAACACTATTAGAAAACTGATTACAACTCACAACCTTAAGAGTTTTGTAGAACCATACAACAAATTCCAGAAAAGACTTGCAAGTAGAACACCTTTTTAATGGTAGATCCAAAGATCGTGTGTTGGAAGGAAGCGGTGGGGTTAGTATGGCAGGAAAATTGTATATACTTTGCATATTGATCCCTATTCATAGATCCTAGCATTTTAATAAGGTTAAAGGTGTAGAGATGTTCCTGCCCTTTTTCTAGATTCTTCAGCATTTATAAAAACATGCTGAACAACTATTATCCAAAGTATATTATTTTTAATGGTTTAAAAGTACACACTTAAGGGTACATTAATGTAGGGTCTCATTCATCCAGGTTACTGCCACCAGATTCAGATCATTTTTCCATTAATTTTGCGACATTTACAAAAATTCCCTTAAACATCTTCCCAGGCGGCACGGTGGTGTAGTGGTTAGCGCTGTCGCCTCACAGCAAGAAGGTCCGGGTTCGAGCCCCGTGGCCGGCGAGGGCCTTTCTGTGCGGAGTTTGCATGTTCTCCCCGTGTCCACGTGGGTTTCCTCCGGGTGCTCCGGTTTCCCCCACAGTCCAAAGACATGCAGGTTAGGTTAACTGGTGACTCTAAATTGACCGTAGGTGTGAATGTGAGTGTGAATGGTTGTCTGTGTCTATGTGTCAGCCCTGTGATGACCTGGCGACTTGTCCAGGGTGTACCCCGCCTTTCGCCCATAGTCAGCTGGGATAGGCTCCAGCTTGCCTGCGACCCTGTCGAAGGATAAAGCGGCTAGAGATAATGAGATGAGATGAGACATCTTCCCAAGACAAGAAAGTCAGCAGATCATCAGAGTTCATCTTTCTCCATCAGACATGGGGCAAACCTCAGAAGCTCCAGAGTTTTTGTTATTTTGCCCATGAGACCCAGAGGTCTGTAGATCTATGAAGCTCAGGAGGTCAGTGATTGCTCCTGTGGCACATCAGTGATGTGAGCTGAGGAGGAAAGGTCAGTGCTCCTGATGTGACATCTGTGGGGACATGTCAAACAGTTCTCCACCCACTAAGCCCACAATAAGTAAAGATGAAATGTCCAGTATAGGAGAGAATGGACCAAGGTTCACCAAACAGGCCAGACGAAGGGTGATCAAGCCTACCCACTTTCAGTCTTTCTTTCCTGAACCGATTGGATTAACCATGCTGCAGATTGCAAATATAATAGTTTTCTTCACATCCTAGTCTTTCGATGCACATGTGTGTACTACACACTTTCACTCCCTATTCCCCCCCACATCTCACTCTGTTATTTGTGATTAGCCGTAAACGAGCAAATATTTTCCCAGTGTTCGCTAGGTTAGATCCCCATTTAATTAAACTGGCTCATTATGTCGCTCTCTGATTAGTGGAGGGGAATCAATTATTCAATTCACAAACATGGGCCACAGGAGCTGGAGGTGCACAACGAGCTGCTCATTTAATTCCAAGGACACTAATTAGCTACAAAGCAAAGCAGGAACTTTCTCTCTCCCACCCCACAAAGCACCCCCCATCTGGTTTTCTGAGCATGCAGGACACTGGGTGCATGAAGAAGGAAGGAGGTCTGAGTCAGAGGAGTAGAAGAAGAGAGGAGAAGATGAGGGGAACAAGAGGAGGAGTGAGGATCGATGTGTTAGGTCAATCTATGCCTTACTTAGCAAGATTCTTGTCTCTTTAGTGGGCTTATGATGGTACTGAGAGGTGGGAAACAGGCTTATTTGCACACATGTAGATCAGGGATAAATAAGAAAAATAAATTAGGCAGGAAACAACCTCAGGGATGTCCTGCAGCTTGGAGCTGTGGGGCTGCTACTTTTTGTTCTTTGCAATCAAACAGCGGGCAATTATCCGAATTATTGACAGCAGATTTCTCATTTCAACTGCAAATTAAGGCTATCAATAGAGCTTTCTGATGCAAAAGTGACTAATTAACGAAAGAAGTGGAGCTCTAAAGCTGCTGTACAGAAAAAAAACTCCAGTCGGCAGCACGTTGTGGAAACACAGGGGAACTAATTAGTTTAATTATCAAAACAGCTAATTAAAATTACACAGTTGCCTAATTAGTTTGGTGCTTCTTGCTGTCTCTCTCTCCCCATCTCTTTTTTTCCCTCCTCACCTTCCTTGCCCTTTCACTCTTTAATTGACAGGTTGAAGTTAAATATAAAAAAGGAAGATAGAAAGAGCGAGAGAGAGGAAGGAAGGAAGGAGGGGAAATGTGTAAGGGAGGAGGAGGGGCACTAAATTTCTCTGTTGATGTTATCAGACCATATGGCACCGAGAACTCTGGAACTGGAACAGGAAAACAAATGACTTCCATCTAAGCAATATCGAAATTTCCTCCATTAACGTGTCCTTGGTGTGGCTGAACGAGGAGGTTTGTCCTCTCTTGTTCTTTTGGAGAGAAAAAAAAGTGATCATGACGAAAGACCAAATCACAGGGGTTGAAGAAACAGTAGGCAGGGTCATGTCATGCTTTGAAATTACCTTGTCATGCTTTGTTCAAAAATCTGCTTTTGAGCAATCCACAACAAATGAGGTAGAAGGAAACATAGTTGAAATGTCGCCTAAATAAAAGAGGAGACAAAATGAAAGAAAAGAACCAGAATGTTATTAACCTGTCCTTTGAAAACATCCCTGTGGATACACCTAAGGACAATATGATGACCTGAATAAGTGTAACTGCACAGTACGGATTCACTAAGCTGACATACAGGTTGCGATATAGAACCTCTGTCGAGTATAAAACAGGGATACTAATTTAATTCCTGGAAAGCCAGAGCCAAGCACGGTTCCCAGACACCTATTAACCTGGTTTAATCGGTGGTGGCATGGTGACACAGTGGGTAGCAATCCTCTGGTTACTGTTTATGTGAGGTTTCATATGTTCTCTCCGGTTTTGCCTGGCATTCCTTTGGGTTCTCTCAAAAATATGCCAATAGGTGAATAGGCTATGCAAAATTTCCCTAGGTGTGAATGATTGTGCATGATGCCCTGAAATGGACTGGCATTCTACACTGCAAAAAACTGAAAACTGAATTTGAGGACAAAATTCCTTAATAATAGTGAAATTATCTTGCTGCATGGACAGATCATTTTACTTGACATCTTGGAATAAGTTGGTTACAATCTAGAACTAGTTTTAATAATCTCAGAGTTGGTGTCTTGTATTCTTCTACACTGCAAAAATGATATCTTATGGTAGCTAGTTAGAATATACATACTTGAATATAGTTGAAACGATCTAGCATTTCCTATTAGAAGAATGCAAGACACCAACTCTGAGATTATTAAAACTAGTTCTAGATTGTAACCAACTTATTCCAAGATGTCTTGTCAAGTAAAATTATCTGTCCATGCAGCAAGATAATTTCACTAGTGTTAAGGGATTTTCTCCTCAAATTCAGTTTTTTGCAGTGTAAACCTTCTATGGCAGTGATACCCAAGTACCATCAGAACGGGCTGAAGCCTAGCACAGTTTGTCAGTTTCACTGCTTGATGACAGGCAATTAAACAACATTCATTCATCTTCAGTAACCACTTTATTCTGGTCAGGGTCATGATGGATCTGGAGCCTGTCCCGAGAGCACTGTTGGGAATGCACCCTGGATACACTGCAAAACCTGAAGACTGAATTTGAGGAGAAAATTTCACTAGTAGTAAGGAATTATCTTGCTGCATGGACAGATAATTTTACTTGACAAGACATCTTGGAATAAGTTGGTTACAATCTAGAACTAGTTTTAATAATCTCAGAGTTGGTGTCTTGCATTCTTCTAATAGGAAATGCTAGATCGTTTCAACTATATTCAAGTATGTATATTCTAACTAGCTAAGATATCATTTTTGCAGTGTAGAAGAATGCAAGACACCAACTCTGAGATTATTAAAACTAGTTCTAGATTGTAACCAACTGAGACCCCGTCCACACGTAGCCGTGTATCTGCTAAATCGAAGATATTTTTCTACGTTTTGGCCTGTCATCCACATGAAAACACATCAAAAACGAATATTTAAAAAAACTCCGGGCAAAGTGAAGATTTTTGAAAACTCCGTGTATGCCTTTTCGTGTAGACAGAGATAACCGGAGTTTTGCGTTTTAGAACGTCACAATCTGCGCCAAAAAAATGACAACAAATCTGCCCTGACGTCAAACATGCGACCTTTGTTTACTGCAGAAGCCAGATTAAGCATGGACAAAGAGTAATGGATCGGAGTAGTGCCTTGAAAGCGTTAATTATTGTGCAGGTGCTATTTACATGTTTAATTTTAGAAGCCCAACTACTGTTCCAAGAGCACAGGCGATGGACAACATTGCAGTCGGTGATTTACCCCAACAGAGGGCTATTCTGATGTGATTAGGGGGTAGGATTTGGGGAAATAATGCCATCTACAGGTTTGGAATGCTTATGAATGTGATTGAAAACGCAGATGTTCGGTTATGTGTGGAAGGGATTTTTTCGAAGACAAGGTGGTGTGGATAAAACATTTTTATAAACGGGGGGGGGGGGAATGTTCGGTTTTAAAAATACCCGGCTACGTGTGTACATGGCCTTATTCCAAGATGTCTTGTCAAGTAAAATTATCTGTCCATGCAGCAAGATAATTCCTTACTACTAGTGAAATTTTCTCCTCAAATTCAGTTTTCAGGTTTTGCAGTGTATCCAGGGTGCATTCTCAACAGTGCTCTTGGGACAGGCTCCAGATCCATCATGACCCTGACCAGAATAAAGTGGTTACTGAAGATGAATGAATGTTGTTTAATTGCCTGTCATCAAGCAGTGAAACTGACAAACTGTGCTAGGCTTCAGCCCGTTCTGATGGTACTTGGGTATCACTGCCATAGAAGGTTTACACTGCAAAAAACTGAATTTGAGGAGAAAATACCTTAACACTAGTGAAATTATCTTGCTGCATGGACAGATAATTTTACTTGACAAGACATCTTGGAATAAATTGGTTACAATCTAGAACTAGTTTTAATAATCTCAGAGTTGGTGTCTTGCATTCTTCTAATAGGAAATGCTAGATCGTTTCAACTATATTCAAGTATGTATATTCTAACTAGCTAAGATATCATTTTTGCAGTGTAGAAGAATGCAAGACACCAACTCTGAGATTATTAAAACTAGTTCTAGATTGTAACCAACTTATTCCAAGATGTCTTGTCAAGTAAAATTATCTGTCCATGCAGCAAGATAATTCCTTACTACTAGTGAAATTTTCTCCTCAAATTCAGTCTTCAGGTTTTGCAGTGTATCCAGGGTGCATTCCCAACAGTGCTCTCGGGACAGGCTCCAGATCCATCATGACCCTGACCAGAATAAAGTGGTTACTGAAGATGAATGAATGTTGTTTAATTGCCTGTCATCAAGCAGTGAAACTGACAAACTGTGCTAGGCTTCAGCCCGTTCTGATGGTACTTGGGTATCACTGCCATAGAAGGTTTACACTGCAAAAAACTGAATTTGAGGAGAAAATCCCTTAACACTAGTGAAATTATCTTGCTGCATGGACAGATAATTTTACTTGAAAAGACATCTTGGAATAAGTTGGTTACAATCTAGAACTAGTTTTAATAATCTCAGAGTTGGTGTTTGTATTCTTCTAATAGGAAATGCTAGATCGTTTCAACTATATTCAAGTATGTATATTCTAACTAGCTACCATAAGATATCATTTTTGCAGTGTAGAAGAATACAAGACACCAACTCTGAGATTATTGAAACTAGTTCTAGATTGTAACCAACTTATTCCAAGATGTCTTATCAAGTAAAATTATCTGTCCATAAAGCAATATAATTTCACTAGTGTTAAGGAATGTTCTCCTCAAATTCATTTTTCAGATTTTTTGCAGTGTAGAAATAGCATCTGAAAGATTTACATGGCATTACTTACTCATTTGTCAAATTCAAAGAAGTACAATCTAAGCATAGAGCTATTAAAATGGCTAACTTTGATGCGAAGTGCTTTATAATGTGCTTTTCTATGGTTCAGGAATAGCACAGAATTGTTACAGAAGGTAAGGATTGGTGTGATTGTAATGCCTACAGGATGAAGTAAGTACAGATAATACTGTATTATCAAAGCATGCATTAAAGGAGTGCAGCCAAATGATGCATAAAAGACAATTCCAGTAAACATTCAGTAAGCAAAAGATTCTGCAAGATGACAAAAGGTAAGGAGTTCATTCCACCACTGAGATCCCAAAGATGTTGAGAAGATTCTAAAATTACAATTCACTTCAGTAATGGAGAGAGTCGGCACGCTTACGCCCATCTTCACCTTTTTCTACAGGAGTGTCATAGAGAACACCCTCACTTGTGGCGTAATCATCTGGTATGGAAAGTGCTCCATTTCAGACAGGAAAGCCTGGGTGGCAAGGACAAGCAGGTCTCATGCCTTAGTATGTTTATTAGCTCATCCGGCCGACAGGCGATGAGATTATGCTATCATGTGTTGTCTGTCGTCCATCCAGCGTTGTCCACATTTCACAAAAATCGCTTCTTCTCTCTCAATTCTTCACCAGTTTTTATTCTTTTTGGGAGGAAGGTGGGGCTGCCTGGGGTGCATATAGCTTCTACCCAAATTTGCATAATTGCAATTAATAATAAAGATATGTAGTAATTAAGCCCTAACGAGCAGTTTCCACACAAATCGCTTCTTCTCCCTCAATTCTTCACAGATTTTGATCCTTTCTGGCATGAAGGTAGGGGTACATAGGGTGCATATAACTTTTACCCAGATTTGATTTCTCACGGGGCCGGAGTGAGCTATGCTGTCATCGACGGTCTCGTTCATAGTTGCCTGGTAGAGTATTTGGTTCAACAAGAATAAGGGAAAAAAATACTCCTTTATTGACAAAAACAAAGTATTTCATTAGGTATGTTACATGTATGCTGCTGTATGTTTAAATGTAACCGTAACCATAGTACAAGCTACTCATTTTGCAATCTACAGCCTGCTGCACTACACACATCAGACAGTGGTGAGATCTCTTTGATGATGGAAGGGTTTGTTTGTTTGTTTGTTTGTTTGTTTGTTTGTTTGTTTGTTTGTTTGTTTGTTTGTTTGTTTCGAAATGTCAGGGTTGGAAGGGTTACTTTAAAAATTTATTCTGATACACTAATTACCTGTTAAAAATGTAGTTAGTAACCTAATCCAAGAATCACAATATTAAAGTAATGTAACTTGATTACTTTCTGCTACTTTTGGATTAAATTAGATGTCGAGTCATTGGATGATGACAGCATTTACATAGCTGGAAGGCATAACTTACACTGTACTGTGATGGTCCCTCTTTCGGCTTTAAAGACAAAATAAAGGTGAAATTTCCATCCAGTAAAAGCTTTTTTTTTTCTCATTAGAGGTCATTATCATGAATTGGCAACTGTAAGATTAGCTATGGTTTCACTCAAGACAAAAATGGTGTTGTGAGACTTGTGAATGGTTGTAATGTGTGCACATGTGCATGGTATTATATCATTCTTTATTCTATCCAGGTTCACTGGATATGAGCAATTGCGCGCTCTGATTGGCTACTCTACTACTAGGCTATCAACTCATATACCACGAGTAGAGAACAACAAAATGGCAGAGCATGCTGCTGAACCAACTGAGAATGAAATAAAAACTCTACTCAAAAACAAACCCCCCCTAAAATAAAAAAGCAACAAAATAAGGAATAAAAATATTTGATGGTAAGAGCGTATCTTTAAAAAAAATTCAAGACTTATTATTAAGGTGGCACGGTGGTGTAGTGGTTAGCACTGTCGTCTCATAGTAAGAAGGTCCTGGGTTCGAGCCCAGTGGTTGACGGTGGCCTTTCTGTGTGGAGTTTGCATGTTCTTCCCATGTCTGCGTGGGTTTCCTCCGGGTGCTCCGGTTTCCCCCACAGTCCAAAGACATGCAGGTTAGGTTAACTGGTGGCTCTAAGGCCAAGTTTACATTAGACCGTATCTGCCTCGTTTTCTTCGCGGATGCACTATCCGTTTACATTAAAACGCCTGGAAACGCCGGGAAACGGGAATCCGCCAGGGTCCACGTATTCAATCCAGATCGTGTCTGATCCGGTGCTGTGTAAACATTGAGAATACGCGGATACGCTGTGCTGAGCTCTAGCTGGCGTCGTCATTGGACAATGTCACTGTGACATCCACCTTCCTGATTCGCTGGCGTTGGTCATGTGACGCGACTGCTGAAAAACGGCACGGACTTCCGCCTTGTATCACCTTTCATTAAAGAGTATAAAAGTATGAAAATACTGCAAATACTGATGCAAATACTGCCCATTGTGTAGTTATGATTGTCTTTAGGCTTGCCATCCTTCCACTTGCAAGTGGTAAGTGACGCGCATACCCGATATGCACTGAGAGCACACACACAGCGGCTCAGTCCCGAATCACTGTTCGTGCACTTCACTCGCGCGCTCTGTGAGCTGCGCAGGGCCGGAGTGCGCACCCTCCAGAGGGCACTCGCTGTTCAGGGCGGAGTGATTTGGAGCGCAGGATGCCTGCGGAGCCGAGCGTATCCGTGTATTGGCGTTGCTGTGTGCGCGCTAATCGTGTATTGGCGTTGCTGTGCGCACGCTAATTGTTTTAAAAACGTTAATCTGATGATCCGCTGATACGGTTTAATGTAAACCCCACCTAAATTGACTGTAGGTGTGAATGTGAGTATGAATGGTTGTTTGTCTCTATGTATCAGCCCTGTGATGACCCGGCGACTTGTCCAGGGTGTACCCCGCCTTTCGCCCGTAGTCAGCTGGGATAGGCTCCAGCTTGCCTGCGACCCTGCACAGGATAAGCGGCTAGAGATAATGGATGGATGAAGAATTAGTGTTACAGCATTTTTCACAAACTGTTACTGTCATTTCTCCAGTTTGTTTACATTCTAAGCAGAAATCATTTTGTCAGGCGTTTTGTATAAAGTTTTTATTTATCGGATTTGCAAAAAATAAAAATGCTCTGTTTCTCAAAATCCAGTGAATGTGGATAGAATAAAATAATTATTCCACTCAGTCTCATCATACATGGCTTATAGCCAAGTCGGTGTTACACACTTTGTCGGCTATCAGCTCATGTATGACTTGATTTCGTGGAATAACTGTTAATTATTTTAAAATGTATTTTAAAATTGTAGTCCTACTAATAATCCCAATTTTTACTAAATGTATTGGTAATCTATTCACCTCTTTTTTTCCCCTGTAACTTTAATAGAATACAGTTACCTTTTTTGTATCCTCATTACGTAAAACTATTCCATACATTCCATTACTCCCCAAGCCTGGACAATCTTTTCAGAATCACGAACATGCAGACATGTGGAAACACTCATGAAAAACTTGTCTACAACTCTTACCCTTACTATACTGTTACTGCCTTTCCACCAACATGAACTAGGTGCAAGTTCTAGGCTGGTGGTAGTGCCGGTTCAGAGTTGGTTCAACTTGTGAACCTTCTAAGAACCTGTTTGCTTTTCCACAGGCTAGAAATCCATCATAGAGCCATGTCATTATGTCACTGTATACGATGTATACATAGAGGATATTACATTTGTCTGAAAAATGAGGTTTTCAACACGAGAAGGTAAACTTCATATCTTCAAGCCAACATGTGATTTTCTGTTTATTATATAGACACAGTCACAAACAAAAAGTACCCAAATTTATCAAAACAAATCATCAATATCCTCATGAGTGAAAATATTGAAAAATATGTCACGGTTGTCATTCTCAATGTCCCGGATGTAGTTCGTATGAACAATATGAGTGGCATATTTCCCAGTAAAACACTCATGTCTATGTAATTTTTCTGTATCCATCTCTGCTTTCTGGTTTTAGTTGGTCATTATAATCCCGCTCCTGTCATAAGCAGCTCTTTGTTCTAGACCAGCAAAGTGTTGGTGCCACTCTTGAACCAGTTTTCCTGGCAGAGAGCCAGTTCTTTGGCTGTGGAAACATGAAGAACTGGTTAACAGTTCAAAGAAAAGGGGTAACAGTCACCTTGTGCTTAGACATACTGAAAGAAAATAAAGATGGTAGCCAGACTCAGGCGGCACGGTGGTGTAGTGGTTAGCGCTGTCGCCTCACAGCAAGAAGGTCCGGGTTCGAGCCCCGTGGTCGGCGAGGGCCTTTCTGTGCGGAGTTTGCATATTCTCCTCGTGTCCGCGTGGGTTTCCTCCGGGTGCTCCGGTTTCCCCCACAGTCCAAAGACATGCAGGTTAGGTTAACTGGTGACTCTAAATTGACCGTAGGTGTGAGTGTGAATGGTTGTCTGTGTCTATGTGTCAGCCCTGTGATGACCTGGCGACTTGTCCAGGGTGTACCCCGCCTTTCGCCCGTAGTCAGCTGAGATAGGCTCCAGCTTGCCTGTGACCCTGTAGAACAGGATAAAGCGGCTAGAGATAATGAGATGAGCCAGACTCAAATAATATATTTTACGTACAAGGCAATGACAGAACACCACATCTCAGCTGTAAAGATGACCAATTACTTTCTGATATATTGTCGGGTACAAACATGATCTGCTTCATCAAGTCAAGTCAACTTTATTTCTATAGCGCTTTTAACAATAGACATTGTTGCAAAGCAGCTTTACAGAATTTGAATGACTTTAAATATGAGCTAATTTTATCCCTAATCTATCCCCAGTGAGCAAGCCTGTGGCGACGGTGTCAAGGAAAAACTCCCTCAGACGACATGAGGAAGAAACCTCAAGAGGAACCAGACTCAAAAGGGAACCCATCCTCATTTGGGCTTCATTATCATTCATTTTGCTGTGTCTTTATTAGTAACTAACTAGATGACTAGAAGTTATTATATTATTTTAGCAACCACTTTTTAGCCTAGTCAGTTAGGTTTAGAGGCAGCCAAAACATTGGCCTGGGCAGCAGGCTGGAGTTTTTACTTGCCTAATGGGCTAGCTAATGAATTTGTGATTTGTCAAACCATGATAAGCAAGGCCTGCAGAATCAGAAAGGATCTCTATCACCCATCCTACAATCTGTTCACACTCCTCCAATTTGGAGACGGCTACGGAGCCAAGTCTACCAAATTCATGAACAGTTACTTCCCACAGGCCATTAGACTCTTAAACAGATCTGCTTGATTGCTATTTCCTTTCATTTATTTCACACACTACTACCTACCTACCACCTCTACCAACTGCACTCAGACATTTTTTACTAGAAAAAATAATTTGTGCTACACACAAGTGACTTTATACAGTACCGGTCAAAAGTTTGGACACACCTACTCTACTCATTCATAGAGTTTTCTGTATTTTGACTATTTTCTACATTTTAGAACAATACTGAAGACATCAAAACTATGAAATAGCACATGGAACATGTATGGAATTATGTGGTAAACAAAAGTGCTAAAATGTGAAACATATTTTGTTTTTTAGGATCTTCAAAGTCGCCAGCATTTACCTTGATGACGCTTTGCACACTATTGGCATTATCTTAACCAGCTTCATGAGGTAGTCACCTGGAATGCATTTCAATTAACAGCTCTGCCTCGTCAAAAGTTAATTAGCGCAATTTCTTACCTTCGTAATGTGTTTGACATCAAACAGTAAATGATAAATAATAAAAACAGCCCTATTCCACAACTATAGTAATCCATATTATGTCAATAATCGCTCAACTAAGTAAAGAGAAACGACATCCATCATTATTTTAAGACATGAAGTGTCTTAGTTAATAAAAATAAAGGGAAAAAAAACTATGATTGAATTAGGTGTGTCCAAATTTTGACTCGTACTGTATGTTCATACTGCTGCTTAGGAGTAGTCACATAATAGTTTTCTGTATATTATCTGGTATAATACTGTGTTAATTATCCTCTTGTCTGTCACTTGTTCATTTTAATTGGAGTGTCTGTGATTCAGGAGAAACTGTATTTTGCTTTTAACATTGAATCTATCTGTGAGAAAAGGACTGACCATAAAGCTTACTTGACTAAGATATTCTCACTATAATTATACTGAATTTATCTTAGTTTGAAAAATCAGTAACATTCAGGGTTCTTCAAACATCCTTTAAAACAGTGCTTCTCGACCACTGGGCCGCAGCCTATTCGTGATCCGTGAAGCGCCATCTAGGGGGCCATGAATATTTTTTCCCCAAGTTGAAGCTAATTTTTACTCGTAATAGGGTACAGTTGCTGGGTTCCATCTGACATCACATCTGCCTCATTAAGCTAAGGTCACACTACAGCTTGCGATGCTTTGCGATGGGTTATTGATGAAAATGAGGCATTTTGGTGGTGATAGACGTGAGCTAAAAGTTGTGGTCACACAGCAGGTGAACACTTAACTGTCACGCCTTTGCGCACTTGAGTCTGGCGCAGCTCAAGCGGCCATTGTGCACGCTCTTGGGACCCAGTCATTATGGGAAACACCTGATACTGATTTGAGCGCAATCAGCACACGCAGATACGGACACTGTTTTCACAGAGGCTTTGCTAAGTATTATCATTATCACTGTCGCGTTTGTTTCTAGCCATGTTTATAATGCTGTTTAAATACTCTGCTTTATGATTCTGCTTCCTGTTTTGCTTTCATTTTTGTAAATATGATGCCTGATAATAAACACTCTTCCTGCACTTGGATCTGTCTACCACCGTCTATCTTGTAGTGTCTTGATCTCCAGATCTTTAACCCAGCCACATATAAAAAGTTGTACACCTCCATGCTCTTCCAGGTTTTCATCTGTGTGTCTGTTACCCCTTTTCCACCAAATCAGTTCCAGGGCTGGTTCGGGGCCAGTGCTGGTGCTGGTTCACAACTCGTTCAACTTGCGAGCCAGCTGAGAACCAGTTTGCTTTTCCATAGCTCGCGGTGCTAAGGGAAGCCACGTCATTACGTCGCTGTATACGTCAGTTACGTCGCTGTATATGTCAGTTATGTCGCTGCGTTTGAATAAACCTTGGCGCGAATATCGAAGCAAAAACAACACAGAAGAAGCAGCAGTAGCAACAACAACAATAATAATAATGGATGACTTCGCGTTTGTACAGCTGCTGCTTCTCGCCGCTTAAAAATGGCGACCTTTCGCAGTCTTGTTATTGTTGTTGGTCTTAACAACTCCGCCCCCCTGCTGACATAAGCAGTTCTTTCCTCTGGCCCAGCAAAGAGTTGGTGCTAGCCTGGAACTGTTTTTTCTGGCCCCAGAGCCAGTTCTTTGTCAGTGGAAACAGAAAACCCAGTTCCAAACTAAGCACTGGCCCCGAACCAGCCCTGGAACTGCTTTGGTGGTAAAGGGGCATGTGTAGAACGATGTCTGCAGCACCAGCTAGTTTGAGATGTCATTGAACTCAATGGATGGATAATTTTCCAACTCATAGGAAAAATCCTTCTTTGTTAATGTGTAAGGATCTAATCCCATTGAGTGGTTTCTATGGAGCACTTGCATGTGACATCACAGCCGATCCAGATTGTGACAGACGCCATCTTGTCGGTCAAACGCCATATTTCCGCCTTCTACTTCTGGTTCTACTTCTACCTTTTCTTCTGGAAAAACCTACTATATACAATTCTACTACAATGGCTGCGGCTACAAGCTCTCCCTACCTGTGCACGTTTTTTATGTTTTTTGTGTGTATTTTTGCGTGTTGCTCATCTGTACCGGACTTCAATATCCACTACAACCGTATGGACTTACTGGACATTGGTTTCCAGCAGAAAATGACGGTTTGTAGTGATTTCCATCGCATGCACAACATTCCGGACGAGAAAAAAAAAAACATTTCGGACGAGATAGCGAGACCAGCGGGGTCTCCGTGGATTGTTATCGGAAGCAAAGCGAAGGAGGCGGCTTCGGGAGCGGAAGCAAAAGCGAGGCTGCAGAGCCAGCCTGTTGACTAAGCTCAGAAAACAGCTACTCAAACCTCCACTGCTAAGCCTCTACCTCTCCAACGCCAGGTAAACAAGACGGACGATTTGGAATTACAGCTGGAATTACCTTATTCTATTCTATAATCGGCTGGTCAGTGCTATACTCAATACTTAAGTGACTTACCCATCCAGTGAGGATCATTTTCTTGTTTACAAGATGCCACATCTGAGTCGCTGACAAATCCTGAATTTCTGTAAAGATAACTGTCCAGAGATTTATAAGCATGCAGTGCTTCACCACTGAACAGCGAGGGAAAGTTGATGAGGTAATTATACACGTCCGGGTATTCCACCTCTGGCAGTTCCATATCCACTGACACGGCCATGAAAACTCCGTCCGGAAAGCCATAAGGGTCACTAATCTGTAGATCGTTTATTTTAGACATATATCTAGTTATCTGTTCATTAGAAAAATGAGCCGTGTAGTCCGTCGGTTGAAATTGATTCATTCTGTACACGAGTGCAGCAGTATTCAGCTGTGCTGTTGACCGACAAGATGGCGGCTGTGTACTTTCCGGTCACGTGACTGCAAGATCTCTATTGCCACTTTTTTTGAGTGTACTTCTTGGTTTTAATAAGTTGCTTGTTTTCTGTACACAAACATAGCAATAAGTTCTTGTGTTAATGGACCAGACTCCACTTTTGGATCATTAATCCCTTTTGACTGAGAATGTCCTGCATGCATGGGTTTATGTTGGCTTCTGGCACATCCATACAGTTTTAAATACAATACCTACAATTAAAAACAGTTTGTTTTTATTGTATTTATTTAATTCCTGGGCTCCCATCTGTAACAGGAAGTGACATTGCATTCCATAAATAGACTTTACAATAGATTATTAGATTCTAATAGAATAGATGAGCCAAAATAATTGAGGATCTTTTTTAATGGGCCCTGACTCGATATGAGTATGAATAGGTTGGCCTCAAAGCAGAAAAGGTTGCGAACCGCTGCTTTAAAAGATAGCTGGCATTTAACATTCTGTGCAGGGTGATCTCTATCCCATATAACTAACCTAGGCTTATCTACAGTATATTCTTTGAATCTACAAATGTCTAAATGTAACAACTCCAAAAAAAAAAAATCCAATCACAAAGCATTTAAAGTAAGATCTACTGTTTTGTTCCAACATAACAAGATCAGTTTGTATCTCTAGTGTAGTCCTTCACTCAGTGTGCAAAACTGTAATGTTTTGCAATGCTGATCTGTGGTCTGAACTGAAATAAGCAGTCCAGAGTCACATACCTAAGAATATAAAGGAGCTTGAAATATTCTGCATGGATGGGAGTCAAAGATCTCATCTACAGTACAAGTGTCTCCAATTCTGTTAGACATTACAGGAAGAGGCTCAGTGCTGTTATTCTCTCCAGTGCAGGATTTACCAAATACTAATTGGAAGGGTGCCTGTAATAGAGAAAAACACACTATTCGATAAAACTGATTGAACAATATTACGGTAAAATTCAATTATAAAGTCCTTATTTCTGTATATCACTTATTGCATGTACAATTTATTTCAGATATTTGTTAAGGGCAGTATTCAGAGTTGAGTTAAGCACACGTAATGAGGTTTTAATTCTGTGTATGTAATTGTTCCTGGATTGAAATACAGTGGTGCTTGAAAGTTTGTAAACCCGTTAGAATTTTCTATATTTCTGCATAAATAAGACCTAAAACATCATCAGATTTTCATACAAGTCCTAAAAGTAGATAAAGAGAACCCAGTTAAACAAATGAGACAAAAATATTATACTTGGTCATTTATTTATTGAGGAAAATGATCCAGTATTACATATCTGTGAGTGGCAAAAGTATATGAGCCTTTGCTTTCAGTATCTGGTGTGACCCCCTTGTGCAGCAATAACTTCAACTAAATGTTTCCGGTAACTGTTGATCAGTCCTGCACACCGGCTTGGAGGAATTTTAGCCCATTCCTCCGTACAGAACAGCTTCAACTTTGGGATGTTGGTGGGTTTCCTTACATGAACTGCTCGCTTCAGGTCCTTCCACAACATTTCGATTGGATTAAGGTCAGGACTTTGACTTGGCCATTCCAAAACATTAACTTTTATTCTTCTTTAACCATTCTATGGTAGAACGACTTGTGTGCTTAGGGTCGTTGTCTTGCTGCATGACCCACCTTCTCTTGAGATTCAGTTCATGGACAGATGTCCTGACATTTTCCTTTAGAATTCACTGGGATAATTCAGAATTCATTGTTCCATCAATGATGGCAAGCCGTCCTGGCCCAGATGCAGCAAAACAGGCCCAAACCATGATACTACCACCACCATGTTTCACAGATGGGATAAGGTTCTTATGCTGGAATGCAGTGGTTTCCTTTCTCCAAACATAACGCTCCTCATTTAAACCAAAATTTCCATTTTGGTCTCATCTGTCCACAAAACATTTTTCCAATAGCCTTCTGGCTTGTTCACATGATCTTTAGCAAACTGCAGACAAGCAGCAATGTTTTTTGGAGAGCAGTGGCTTTCTCCTTGCAATGCTGCCATGCACACCATTGTTGTTCAGTGTTCTCCTGATGGTGGACTCATGAACGTTAACATTCACTAATGTGAGAGAGGCCTTCAGTTGCTTAGAAGTTACCCTGGGGTCCTTTGTGACCTCGCCGACTATTACACGCCTTGCTCTTGGCGTGATCTTTGTTGGTTGACCACTCCTGGGGAGGGTAACAATGGTCTTGAATTTCCTCCATTTGTACACAATCTGTCTGACTGTGGATTGGTGGAGTCCAAACTCTTTAGAGATGGTTTGGTAACCTTTTCCAGCCTGATGAGCATCAACAGCGCTTTTTCTGAGGTCCTCAGAAATCTCCTTTGTTTGTGCCATGATACACTTCCACAAACGTGTTGTGAAGATCAGACTTTGATAGATCCCTGTTCTTTAAATAAAACAGGGTGCCCACTCACACCTGATTGTCATCCCATTGATTGCAAACACCTGACTCTAATTTCACCTTCAAATTAACTGCTAATCCTAGAAGTTCACATACTTTTGCCACTCACAGATATGTAATATTGGATCATTTTCCACAATAAATAAATGACCAAGTATAATATTTTTGTCTCATTTGTTTAACTGGGTTCTCTTTATCTACTTTTAGGACTTGTGTGAAAATCTGATGATGTTTTAGGTCATATTTATGCAGAAATATAGAAAATTCTAAAGGGTTCACAAACTTTCAAGCACTACTGTATTTTTTTTCTTGTGCAATGTTGACACGAGTGAGGAACGGTAATAAGTCCAGCACCACTGTCTGACAGTTTGATGTAAATACACTCTGAAATGATGGAATGTGTTTTGCAGCCAAGATTAAAAACATACACTCACTGGCCACTTTATTAGGTACACCCATCCACCTGCTGTTTTATGCAGTTTTCTAATCAGCTGATCCCTTGACAGCAGCACGATGCATAAAATCATACAGATACAAATCAAAAGCTTCAGTTAATGTTCACTTCAAACATCAGAATGGGAAAATTGTGATGTTAAAGTGTGACTTTCACTGTGGCGTGGTGCTAGATGGACTGGTTTGAGTATTTCAGAAACTGCTGATTTCCCGGGGTTTTCGCACACAGCAGTCTCTTGAGCTCACACAGAATGGTGCGGAAAACAAAAAACATTGTGTGAGGGACAGTTCTGTGGGTGGAAACAAACGCCTTGTTGATAAGAGAAGTCAGAGGAAAATGGCCAGATGAAATGGTTTGAGCTGCCAGGTAGGATATAGCAACTCTTTACAACCATGGTGAGCAGAAAAGTATCTCAGCATACAACAGCAGAAGACCACATTGGGTTCCAGTCCTGCCAGCCAAGGACAGGCGTCTTAGAATAAAGAACGAGCTCCTGTTAAAGTGGCTGTGAGCGTATCGTAAATGTGACACTATATGATTTTTTTTAATAGTATCATCCCTTTAAGGTCCAAGAAGAAGGAGGAAGAGGCAACATCTTATGCTAAAACACTGATTATGTCAAGGATCAAATTTTTATGGATAAAATTATGGTTTAGTGAGCTGCATGGGTTGCAGATGAGTGCTTGGTCAGCTTACGCTTTAAACCATTGGCATGTTTCACAAGGGCACATCAAAATATCCAAAACAGTGGCAGTATTTTATTAATTAGACAACTCAGAGTAGTGAATTAAAAGCTGAATTAATAGCCCACATTAGAACTGTATTACCTTGATTTAGTATCTAGTGATTTCATTAAGTTGTACACACTACTGAAGGGGGTAAATTAGACATTTTTCAGAAGTGGCAGTAAGGACAACATCTTCAGCATAAATGGAATAAGATGAGGAGATCTTAAGACTGGTTGAAGATCGATGAAGTGTCTTTGGGGTTACAGTTATGACATGACATGACAAGGGCTTGGACTATAAGATGAGCTGTATATGCCAATCTGTGTATTATCCTTTATTCAAACTACGAAGAAGTATGTCCATCTGGTGATGAAGCCACTGAGTTGTTAAGGAGACAGCATGTTCCTCTGTGTTCCCTATATCAAGATAAACCCCCTCAACATGTGCCTGCTTCAGACAGCAGTTCCACCACCTGGCTCATTTGGGCCAGACTGGTTTTCTTAGCAGCACTAATCAGGGACCTTATTATTTCTCAGGTTTGTAGGAACTTTGAACTCCAGACTCCTTTTGCCTTAAAGATTCATGAAGGCCAGGGCATTGTGAGAGCTGCTTAAGATTGCAGTGGGGTCAAGGGTCGCCGTTATCCCTTCGGCAAGAGCAAAAAAACAAATTGCATGTCTTAAGGGTATGCCTCTTGCATCTATGTGTGGTACCTACTGTATCTCTTAATTTTGTTTTCCCTTATCTCTACCAGAAAATCTCGTTTTTTAGACTATGGACCAGGGTATAAGGACTTCCAAAAGTACTTCAAACTTTTCAAACAAATGGATTTGAAGATTTAAAAAAAAATGGCAAAAAGAATATCCTAAAATAACAGAATGTCATTTTCTTATTTGAAGATGGATAACTGATCTGTCCATAATAAGTAAATAGTGACATACAGTGGTGCTTGAAAGTTTGTGAACCCTTTAGAATTTTCTATATTTCTGCATAAATATGACCTAAAACATCATCAGATTTTCACACAAGTCCTAAAAGTAGATAAAGAGAACCCAGTTAAACAAATGAGACAAAAATATTATACTTGGTCATTTATTTATTGAGGAAAATGATCCAATATTACATATCTGTGAGTGGCAAAAGTATGTGAACCTCGAGGATTAGCAGTTAATTTGAAGGTGAAATTAGAGTCAGGTGTTTTCAATCAATGGGATGACAATCAGGTGTGAGTGGGCACCCTGTTTTATTTAAAGAACAGGGATCTATCAAAGTCTGATCTTCACAACACATGTTTGTGGAAGTGTATCATGGCATGAACAAAGGAGATTTCTGAGGACCTCAGAAAAATTATTGTTGATGCTCATCAGGCTGGAAAAGGTTACCAAACTATCTCTAAAGAGTTTGGACTTCACCAATCCACAGTCAGACAGATTGTGTACAAATGGAGGAAATTCAAGACCATTGTTACCCTCCCCAGGAGTGGTCGACCAACACAGATCACTCCAAGAGCAAGGCGTGTAATAGTCAGTGAGGTCACAAAGGACCCCAGGGTAACTTCTAAGCAACTGAAGGCCTTTCTCACATTGGCTAATGTTAATGTTCATGAGTCCACCATCAGGAGAACACTGAACAACAATGGTGTGCATGGCAGGGTTGCAAGGAGAAAGCCACTGCTCTCCAAAAAGAACATTGCTGCTCGTCTGCAGTTTGCTAAAGGTCATGTGGACAAGTCAGAAAAGGCTATTGAAAAATGTTTTGTGGACAGATGAGACCCAAATGGAAATTTTGGTTTAAATGAGAAGCGTTATGTTTGGAGAAAGAAAAACACTGCATTCCAGCATAAGAACCTTATCCCATCTGTGAAACATGGTGGTGGTAGTGTCATGGTTTGGGCCTGTTTTGCTGCATCTGGGCCAGGACGGCTTGCCATCATTGATGGAACAATGAATTCTGAATTATACCAGCAAATTCTAAAGGAAAATGTCAGGACATCTGTCCATGAACTGAATCTCAAGAGAAGGTGGGTCATGCAGCAAGACAATGACCCTAAGCACACAAGTCGTTCTACCAAAGAATGGTTAAAGAAGAATAAAGTTAATGTTTTTGAATGTCCAAGTCAAAGTCCTGACCTTAATCCAATCGAAATGTTGTGGAAGGACCTGAAGCGAGCAGTTCATGTGAGGAAACCCACCAACATCCCAGAGTTGAAGCTGTTCTGTACGGAGGAATGGGCTAAAATTCCTCCAAGCCGGTGTGCAGGACTGATCAACAGTTACTGGAAACGTTTAGTTGCAGTTATTGCTGCACAGGGGGATCACATCAGATACTGAAAGCAAAGGTTCACATACTTTTGCCACTCACAGATATGTAATATTGGATCATTTTCCTCAATAAATAAATGACCAAGTATAATATTTTTGTCTCATTTGTTTAACTGGGTTCTCTTTATCTACTTTTAGGACTTGTGTGAAAATCTGATGATGTTTTAGGTCATATTTATGCAGAAATATAGAAAATTCTAAAGGGTTCACAAACTTTCAAGCACCACTGTAGGTAGATAGTTCAAAGACTGAAGTTTTATATATTTACTTATATGCCAGGATGAATATCTCTACTTAAATACCTGATGTACAGGAAGTCCAAAGCAATTTAAATCAAAACATTATGTTGTACCAACAGTGGTAGTGCTTAAGCTTAAACCCCCAGCAGTGGAAAGCTTAAATATAATCTATAATAAACAAATGCCCATGAACACATATAACCAATAAATCCCGTACTATTATAGAATACTGGCCAGGATTTCAGCTGATATTATTTTCAGTATATCTGTTTATACAAAAGGTCAAGGACTGGAATTTGGTCACTGTAGTATATGTAACACAACCACACTAAGTAATACAGAACTGATTTTAATATATATGTATACAATATACTAGTGCATCTCAAACAATTAGAATATCATGAAAAAATTCTATATTTTCCATCAGTTATTTAAGAAAGTGAAAATTTAATATATTCTAGATTCATTATCCATAAATTAAAATGTTTTTCAAGCATTTTTCTATTTTAATTTTGATAATTATGGCCTACAGTGCAAAGAAATTAAACAATCTCAAAATATTAGAATATTTCATTTTGAGTTTGAGTCCAATTCAGTACACGCAACCACAATCATGGCGAAGACTGCTGACTTGACAGTTGTCCAGAAGACAATCATCGACACCCTGCACAAGGACAGTAAGCTGCAGAAGGTCATTGCTGAAAAGGCTGACTGGAAAAGGTGCACGAGCAACAGGGATGACCATAGTCTTAAGAGGATTGTCAAGAAAAGTCCATTCAAGAACTTGTGAGAGCTTCACGAGGAGTGGACTGAGGCTGGTGTCAGTGCATCAAGAGCCACCACACACAGACGTTTTCAGGAAAGGGGCAACAACTGTCGCATTCCTAACATCAAGCCTCTCCTGTACCAGAGACAACATCAGAAATGCCTTACCTGGACTAAGGAGAGAAAGAACTGGACTGTTGCTCAGTGGTCCAAAGTCCTCTTTTCAGATAAAAGTAAATTTTGCATTTCATTTGGAAATCAAGGTCCTAAAGTCTGGAGGAAGAGTGGAGAGGTACAGAATCCAAGGGGTTTGAAGTCCAGTATGAAGTTTCTGCAGTCTGTGATGATTTGGGGTGCCATGTCATCTGCTGGTGTTGGTCCACTGTGTTTTATCAAGTCCAAGGCAACACAGCCATCTACCAGGAGATTTTAGAGCACTTCATGCTTCCATCTGCTGACAAGCTTTATGGAGATGCCGATTTCCTTTTCCAGCAGGACTTGGCGCCTGCCCACAGTGACAAAGCTACTACCAAATGGTTTGCTGATCATATTACTGTGCTTGATTGGCCAGCCAACACGTCCGACCTGAAGCCCATAGAAAATCTCTGGGGTATTGTCAAGAGGAAGATGAGAAACACCCGACCCAAAAATACAGACAAGCTGAAGGCCCAGCCAAGTACTGCGTGTATAAATGAATATACTTTTCAGAAGTTGGACATTTCTGTATTGTAAATCCTTTTTTGGTTGATCTTAGGAAATATTCTAATAATTTAAGATAATGGAGTTCTGATTTTCATCAGCTATAAGCCATAATCATCAAAATTTAAAAAAAAAAGGTTTGAAATATTTCACTTTACATGTAATGCATATAGAACATATGGGAGTTTACCTTTTGAATTAAATTATGAAAAAAATTTACTTTTTCCATGATATTCTAATTATTTGAAATGCACTAGTATATCAACATCACTGGTGTTACTAAGGGAGAGTGAAATAAAGACAGACAACTTCAAATAAAAAGTGCATTTTTTTAGAATACAAGAGCTAATTTAAATGAAAAACAGGCAACTTCAAATAAATCGGGACTTTTAAAATATTAAATTCAAACATTATTTGAAGATTGTAAACATTTCAATTAGGCTTCATCATGGCACAGAGGGAATATGAATGATGCTCAATAAAGAAGTCACGAATAAAGAAGACGAGCAGTTTTATTAGCAGTATCAACATGGTGGTACACACACACACACACACACACACACACACACACACACACACACACACACACACACCTCTAAATCTAGCCCTAATTTTAACCACAGTAACCAAATGGAAACCTTTTGGCTTTTAGATTTTAAAATAAAAACTGCACTTAAAAAAAATTAAAAAATAAAAAAAGCCATTGGAGACCAGTCAAATGTCACCTCAAGTTCAAAATTTTATTCCAAGGAAGATATAAAAGCACCCACAGACACACACGCATAGTACTCGCAACATGTACTTACCTGTGCTTACATTCTCTTCAATTATGTGGAGGCTCTAACAATCTCTCTCTCTCTCATTATCTCTAGCCACTTTATCCTTCTACAGGGTTGCAGGCAAGCTGGAGCCTATCCCAGCTGACTACGGGCGAAAGGCGGGGTACACCCTGGACAAGTCGCCAGGTCATCACAGGGCTGACACATAGACACAGACAACCATTCACACTCACATTCACACCTACGGTCAATTTAGAGTCACCAGTTAACCTAACCTGCATGTCTTTGGACTGTGGGGGAAACCGGAGCACCCGGAGGAAACCCATGCAGACACGGGGAGAACATGCACAGAAAGGCCCTCGCCGGCCACGGGGCTCGAACCCGGACCTTCTTGCTGTGAGGCGACAGTGCTAACCACTACACCACCGTGCCGCCTGGTTCTAACAATATTTAGGTAAAACGAAGCAAAACATCTGTGAGTAACTGATACTGTGAACCTCTCCATGTCGACAGGCTTATTATTTTGAGGTAAATTTTACTAAAAGTGAATGAGCTATCTATAATGATGGGCAAGAAAATGATACTAATCTGACAGAAATCCTGTTAAAATTCAATAAATGTTGTACAGTAACCCACAACAAAGAAAACAAATCAAAGATACAGACATCATTTCCAAATTATGACAGTTTTCTCAACTAGATAGAAACAATTAACACTGATTATTTCAGACAAGTGGAAAGAGGTTGACAGAGTAACCTAAGTAGGCACCTGTCTGTAGTGTTGTGCATGAACACGTTCAAAAGAACGCGTTCACTGAACACGCTCGTTTTTCCATGAACTTTGAACTGAATGCAACAACTTTGTAATGAAAGAACTTGAACGTGAATTTTTTTCAAATTATGCGACATGAACGACAAACATGAAGATGAACGAAACATGAAACCTGATGAATCGAGTGGCACGTCTACTTGCAAGATATTTTACGTTCTACTACTTCACTGTCAGTCTGATGTTGTTGTCACTCACTGCCCTGAGGTGCCGCGTGTGTGCAATGCATCATGGATAACGTAGTGTGAAGCCGGAGATAGTGGATGGCTCTATGATTTGGCTCCATACTACGTTACCCATGATGCAGCAGAGCAGAGTAGGCGTAACCCAGCGTTCCCTAGCTACAGACAGCAGACAGCGCGCACACCACAGCCGGCACACACTCACAGCAACATGGCCAGTGAAAGTTCAAGTAGCGGCACGGAGAACACAGATGAGACGGATTCTCCTCATGGTTATTTACAGCAATTTTACACAATTTCACACAAAGACTCAGACGGTAAAAACCTTACCTTTCTGTGTAAGCTCTGTCCACCTTTCCTGAAAAAAACAAGTAAGAACATCGACAACATCGTTCTCCAATTTGAAACGACACATTGAGTTGAAGCATCTGTCCAGTTTCAAAGCATATATGCAAGTCCTCGAGGATCAGAAGGGAAAGGGCAAGAAGATCCCCTGCCAAAATCCCAAAATCCAAGTCACACTGCCTGCAGCCTTCAAGAGTACCATTGTCTCCCAGCAGCAGGTAGATAAACTGATTATTGACTACATTGTGGAAGATTTACAACCACTAAGCAAAGTTGAGAAATCCTCGGTCATCAGACTAGTTTATTAGAAGTTCCTGTTAGTTGAAACTGAAAGCATTTGTTTGAAGTCACGTGTAACGTTTTGGTGCAGTGGTTGAGTCAGTGAAGAAATCAAAATATTTTGTCCTTTTTCCATATATAGTATATACAATAACTTCCATTTTGTGTGATAGAATATAATATCTATAATATGTGAGTAGTTTTGAGCTAGAATGTAGCATATGATTTTAGTCTTTATTTTCATATTCCGCCTAAAAGTAAAATGAACTGAACTTTGAACTAGTTCAGAATTAAAACTGTGAACTATGAACGTGAACAGTTCACTTTTAACATGTTTGAACTGAACTTGAACTAGTTCAAAAAAAGTGTGAACTTGCACAACACTGCCTGTCTGATTATCACCAGCTCTGCCAATACTAAAATACATTGTTCTTAACAAAGCAGTGTTTTTTAAGTAGAGATTTGGATTAATCATACTAATAATCAACTCAGTACATGTCCTGTCAGGTAATCAACTGTGCAGTGGCTTGATAGCATTATATATATATATATATATATATATATATATATATATATATATATATATATATATATATATATACACACACACACACACACACACACAGTGGTGCTTGACGGTTTGTGCACCCTTTAGAATTTTCTATATTTCTGCATAAATATGACCTAAAACATCATCAGATTTTCACACAAGTCCTAAAAGTAGATAAAGAGAACCCAGTTAAACAAATGAGACAAAAATATTATAATTGGTTATTTATTTATTGAGGAAAATGATCCAACATTACATATCTGTGAGTGGCAAAAGTATGTGAACCTTTGCTTTCAGTATCTGGTTAAGAATTCATTGTTCCATCAATGATGGCAAGCCGTCCTGGTCCAGATGCAGCAAAACCGGCCCAAACTATGATACTACCACCACCATGTTTCACAGATGGGATAAGGTTCTTATGCTGGAATGCAGTGTTTTTCCTTTCTCCAAACATAATGCTTCTCATTTAAACCAAAAAGTTATATTTTGGTCTCATCCGTCCACAAAACATTTTTCCAACAGCCTTCTGACTTGTCCACGTCAAGTCAACTTTATTGTCAAATATGCTATACATGCTCGACATACAGCACCGATGAAATTTCAGTCCTCTCTGACCCACAGTGCAAACAAGCAATGCAATAAATAAAAATAGAATAACTGAAATAAACAATATAAACAGTATAAACACTCTATTTTCTTATCTAGACATAGACTAAACACTCAAAGGTGTATATATATTATATATATATACACACACGTGATCGTTAGCAAACTGCAGACGAGCAGCAATGTTCTTTTTGGAGAGCAGTGGCTTTCTCCTTGCAACCCTGCCATGCACACCATTGTTGTTCAGTGTTCTCCTGATGGTGGACTCATGAACATTAACATTAGCCAATGTGAGAGAGCCCTTCAGTTGCTTAAAAGTTACCCTGGGGTCCTTTGTAACCTCACCGACTATTACACGCCTTGCTCTTGGAGTGATCTTTGTTGGTCGACCACTCCTGGGGAGGGGAACAATGGTCTTGAATTTCCTCCATTTGTACACAATCTGTCTGACTGTGGATTGGTGGTGTCCAAACTCTTTAGAGATGGTTTTGTAGCCTTTGCCAGCCTGATGAGCATCAAGAACACTTTTTCTGAGGTCCTCAGAAATCTCCTTTGTTCGTGCCATGATACACTTCCACAAACATGTGTTGTGAAGATCAGACTTTGATAGATCCCTGTTCTTTAAATAAAACAGGGTGCCCACTCACACCTGATTGTCATCCCATTGATTGAAAACACCTGACTCTAATTTCACCTTCAAATTAACTGCTAATCCTAGAGGTTCACATACTTTTGCCACTCACAGATATGTAATATTGGATAATTTCCACAATAAATAAATGACCAAGTATTATATTTTTGTCTCATTTGTTTAACTGGGTTCTCTTTATCTACTTTTAGGACTTGTGGGAAAATCTGATGATATTTTAGGTCATATTTATGCAGAAATATAGAAAATTCTAATGGGTTCACAAACTTTCAAGCACCACTGTGTGTATGTGTGTGTGTATATATATATATATATATATATATATATATATATATATATATATATATATATATATATATATATATATATATATATATATATAATTTTTTTTGTGGAATTACATTAAGTTTTAGAATACAAATGGAAATAAGTCCAATAAGGGAATGTTGGGGTTCCTGGTGTCGATGACCGAGGAAGGTATTATAATGTAGCTTGTGTCCAACTCATGAATTTTAATAATAAAATTTAACAACAATAAAATAGAAGTAGTAATAAAATATCATGTTATGGCCAAAATGTGGTTTTCCTAACATACTTTGACAGCTCATTTTTAATACACCTTTAGTATACAGTATTTCACCAGAATGAAATAGGAAAGTTTTATATTTATTATTTAACCTTCTCGTTGCTATCTGCCTATAAAGATCACACTGAGTAAGGAACCAGTTTAACCAAACTGGTGGTAAAAACAGTCAGTGGGCCTACAGATGCATAAAACCTTGCTACCTGACTGTGGTTCCTCACACAGTAAATGTCATGCTTGTTATTGGATAGCGAAATAGACATAAACTTAATCAATTAGAAGAAGAAGAAGAAGAAGAAACCTTTATTCTGTCACATGTACACTCAAGCACAGTTAAATTTCTCCTCTGCATTTAACCCATCTGAAGCACACACATGCGCACACATAAGTGAGCAATGAGCAGCTTATGCTACAGCACCCGGGGAGCAGTTGAGAGTTAGGTGCCTTGCTCAAGGGCATTTCAGACATGATACAGAGGGAGGAGAAAGTGAGAAAGGAAACGCAATTCAGTTTGTAATCAGATGGTGACTAATCTAGGGGTGACTGAAATGCTAAAAATTTAATTGTGATTGGCGGAAACATATTAGCCATGGCCTAATGGTTAAAGAAGCAGCTTTGGGCCAAAAAGGTTGCTGGTTTGATTCCCTGGACTAGCAGGAATGGCTGAGGTGCCCTTGAGTAAGGCACCTATCCTCCACCTGCTCCCCAGGCTGCTCTGAGTATGTTGTACGTCGCTCTGGATAAGAGCGTCTGCTAAATGCCATTAATGTGATGTAATATTTCAGTTCAGGAAAATCTGTGTCAAGATTTTATCATGTGAATGGTTTTCCCAAACTGCCACACATATTCCTGGCACACCATAAACTACATTGGGCTGACGACAGCAACTAATCCCACAATCCAGTCTTGGCAAGCCTTTCTCCAGATATTTCCAGTTTTATTTTTATTAATATCTAGGTTATTAACTGGGAAATACAGCCAATCCAAAACTTTCCTGGTTTTACTTTCATTTACAGTATTGCATTGTAACATTTTGAAGCACAGTATCTGGTTATTTAGCACAAAAGTCTTTTAGCACAAATCCAAAGTCTCTTAGTACAACTCTATGTTCTTTAGCACAACTCTGGTTTATGGTCACTATTGCTGGGTTTCAGTCACATGACTTTTCTTAGCGATTTTATCGGAAGTGAAATGGCTGGTGGTCTAAATGGCTGCTGTAGTGTAAACAACTAGCGATAACTTATCAGAGTACGCTCATAATCTAGAAGCCATTGCTCGCTTTAGATATATTCAGAAGATTGCTATGTGCAATGGAATTGACCCCTACAGTCTGGGAAAGAAGGATTTGTCATACGATCTGGAAAACTAACCTTCAGTCGAGTTCCCCAACATCTCAAACTATCTGGTGTTGCAGACGTCCTTCTACACCACAAAACAGATGAAAGCATGGAAGAGTATGGAGGTTTACAACTTTTTTTGTATGTGGCTGGGTAAAGGACCTCGCTATCAAGTCGCTGCCGAATGAATCCTGTATTGTTTTTGCCTGTGTAAGTATGGGGTTTTTTTTAAAGCTTTTTTTCGCATCTTTACAACGAAGCGCTGCAAGTTGAAGTGTAAACAAACAATAGTTTGCTTGATTCTCACTTGTGTTGGCTCTTATCTCTCAGGTAAATCATTCACAAAGATCATCAGAAACCCCTTTAAAGACCTGGATCTTAGGCCAAGTTTACATTAGACTGTATCTGTCTTGTTTTCTTCGTGGATGCACTGTCCATTTACATTAAAACGCCTGGAAACGCCGGGAAACGGGAATCCGCCAGGGTCCACGTATTCAATCCAGATCGTGTCTGGTCCGGTGCTGTGTAAACATTGAGAATACGCGGATACGCTGTGCTGAGCTCTAGCTGGCGTCGTCATTGGACAACGTCACTGTGACATCCACCTTCCTGATTCGCTGGCGTTGGTCATGTGACGTGACTGCTGAAAAACGGCGCGGACTTCCACCTTGTATCACCTTTCATTAAAGAGTATAAAAGTATGAAAATACTGCAAATACTGATGCAAATACTGCCCATTGTGTAGTTATGATTGTCTTTAGGCTTGCCATCCTTCCACTTGCAAGTGGTAAGTGACGCGCATGCCCGACATGCACTGAGATCACACACACAGCGGCTCAGTCCCAAATCACTGCTCGTGCACTTCACTCGCGCACTCTGTGAGCTGCGCAGGGCCGGAGTGCGCACCCTCCAGAGGGCACTCGCTGTTCAGGGCGGAGTGATTTGGAGTGCAGGATGCCTGCGGAGCCGAGCGTATCCGTGTATTGGCGTTGCTGTGTGCACGCGAATCGTGTGTTGGTGTTGCTGTGTGCACACTAATCGTTTTAAAAACGTTAATCTGATAATCCGCTGATACGGTCTAATGTAAACCCCACCTTAGTTAAACAAGACGGAGAAGTGATCACGGCGCATTGTAACTGTACGGCTGGGGAAGAAGTTTGTCGCGACCTTCATGCATATGGACTTTGTGGGGAGCAAACAAAGAAACAGCTGGGGACGTTAGCGCTTTGTGACTAAAAAAGTACTGTAAAATAACGACACATAGCAAGAAAAGTACTTAGAAAACACTAAGGCCATAGCTGAGAGGGAAATACAAACCTTTCACCAAGTGATCACTGCAAACTCGAGCATGCTTCGACTTGGCTCCCTTCGATTTCAGTGAGAGGTTTAGAAGCCACCTTTCTCAATATCTTTTTGTGAAATCCTGCGTTCATTCAGCCTTTTTTATTAGTTCATGGGGAACTAATCGATCAAACCCAGTTTCATGGTTTGATTGATTCAAACAACCTAAAACAACGCAAGCGTAAGGCATTTTTCATGCGAACAATGCACCTTCTTCGAACAAACGCTTTGTCAACTGAGCTTTGGTAGCGCACCAGCTAACGTTTTGAATAACTAATGAGGTGGATGTGACATCATGTGAAACCCAGCAATAATTGAAAAAATACTCATCTTGATATAGAAAGGGGTTTATTATGAAACCTTGAATTGTCGGCACCTTCATAGATAACTTCAGTCACTTCTGATCATATCACAAATTCAATTGACTGTCAGTAATTACACGTTTGCCGAATTAATTAACCGAGGGATTACGTCTCTTGCCCTGCTTGACATCATGTGTTTTGCTGACTAAGAAGTAACCAACAGTTGCAATATGTAAACAAATGAAAGAAACTTCCACTAAAGTATCCTAGAATGAATGGCAATTAAATAAAAGTGCAATATAAACGTTCAGGAATGACAAAACAACCAAAATTACTATATCAATTGTTTATAATATGGCAATCGTGAAGCAAGAAGAAAATGAAGAAGAGATTACGCTAAGATGTAAGGGTTGTTTGATCATCAAGACAAGTCTCAAAGCTTTGGCTAGTTTACAGGGAAATTCACTTTGTTGCAGCATGTTTATATCCATCTCATCTCATTATCTCTAGCTGCTTTATCCTGTTCTACAGGGTCGGAAGCAAGCTGGAGCCTATCCCAGCTGACTACGGGTGAAAGGCGGGGTACACCCTGGACAAGTCGCCAGGTCATCACAGGGCATGTTTATATTTGATTTCAGTATTTTTTTCAGTGCTATCAACCACTAAAAATGTTATTTAACACTAAATTATCAAATCAATAAACCACAAACACTCATTTGTAGATTGTGCGAAAAAAAAACGCAGTGCACAGATTACAGACAATTTGCACAAGTTGATCAGATCAAGAACAGCCTGCACTTTATTTGAATAATAATAAAGTCTATTGTGTTTTTGCGTCGTTCTTTAAAGCCATCGTTGAAATAACAATGGGATAGATGGCAAAACTTTTCACTTCTCTAATCCTATTGTGGGCGGCACGGTGGTGTAGTGGTTAGCGCTGTCGTCTCACAGCAAGAAGGTTCCGGGTTCGAGCCCCACGGCCGGCGAGGGCCTTTCTGTGCGGAGTTTGCATGTTCTCCCTGTGTCCGTGTGGGTTTCGTCCGGGTGCTCCGGTTTCCCCCACAGTCCAAAGACATGCAGGTTAGGTTAACTGGTGACTCTAAATTGACCGTAGGTGTGAATGTGAGTGTGAATGGTTGTCTGGGTCTATGTGTCAGCCCTGTGATGACCTGGCGACTTGTCCAGGGTGTACCCCGCCTTTCGCCCGTAGTCAGCTGGGATAGGCTCCAGCTTGCCTGCGACCCTGTAGAAGGATAAAGCGGCTAGAGATAATGAGATGAGATGAGATATAATGTAAGCTTAGCACTTTAATAAAGACAAAACTAACTTGGGAGTTGGCTGTAGCGGTGGACTGTGTCAGGGTACATGCTGTATTAAATAATTTGGAGGGATGATTGGTGACTAACATACGGGCTACATCAAACATGGCGGTTTCAAGATGGCGGAGTGGGGAAATACAATTGTTCGTTTTTGATTGGAATCTTGGCAACTTTCATAAAAAATCTATCAGACGTCCTTAAACATGATCAGTAAGTATTCATAATAAAGATTAAAGGAGAACTGAAGTCATTTTTAAACTTGCTTTATTTCTTAATTTACATGTTATTCAATTACGTTTTCAGTTTTAGTAACCTTGTATCGTGACTCATATTGGCAACTAATTGCAATTAAATATTATACTTATCGGCCTATTCGGTTTTTAGCCATGTTGAATTTAGTTCGTTTGGTCCATGGCAGGCGTCACTTATCCGCACGATCTTCACAAGACTTGTGCGAGACTTCGAAATGTGAAGTGTCAGCCAGGTGTCAGTGCTGCCATTTTGAAAATTGTTTACATACATTTATTCCACCAAATGAACTGTTTTCCAAATGAAATATTGCACAAAAACAAGTTTAAATGATGATTACTGCCTACTTTTTTCAAACTTTCCTGATTATCAAAACAAACAAAACTTCCGGCTTGATTACGTCAGCATTCAAAACAGGGCGCGCGCGTCTTTTGACAACGTTGGCAAATGTTGGTCGCTTTGATTTCCGCTGTACGTTTTACTTCCGTCCTATGATGTCTCGCACAGGTCTCAACGAATCTCGTTTACGGCCATTGCTTTGACATATGGGCTGATATATTACATAGCATATTTCAAACACTCATAACGTGCTATAGCAGTGACAAAATCTCATCTCATCTCATTATCTCTAGCTGCTTTATCCTGTCCTACAGGGTCGCAGGCAAGTTGGAGCCTATCCCAGCTGACTACGGGTGAAAGGCGGGGTACACCCTGGACAAGTTGCCAGGTCATCACAGGGCCGGCACATAGACACAGACAACCATTCACACCTACAGTCAATTTAGAGTCACCAGTTAACCTAACCTGCATGTCTTTGGACTGTGGGGGAAACCGGAGCACCCGGAGGAAACCCACGCGGACACGGGGAGAACATGCAAACTCCGCACAGAAAGGCCCTCGCCAGCCATGGGGCTCGAACCCGGAACCTTCTTGCTGTGAGGCGACAGCGCTAACCACTACACCACCGTGCCGCCCCCAGTGACAAAATAACTATCAAAAACGCATTCCTATATTTAATAAAATGAGATAAATAGGATTTTAATAATAAAAAATTTGCCTTCAGTTCCCCTTTAAGTGTTCTTGGATCTTGTGCTAAAGAACTTGTGTTAAGAGAGTTTAGAACTTGTGCTAAAAGACTTTAGATTTGTGCTAAAAGACTTTTGTGCTAAATAACCGTAAACCTTGAAGCACAGCGTAGTGATCCTGAAGGCATGCTCTCACAGAAACTTCTCATAAGACATCCTCTGAACATCTTTAGTTTGACTAATAAGACTGAGTCATGTCTGATTTTTTCTTTTTACCCCACTTCAGTGGTGGCGATTTTTTTATTGTCTATCCTTCTCTTTTCCTGCTATTTCTTTGTTCAGAAAAGTTTTGTCACATTTAGCCTAATAGATCATTTTCTGTCCTAAAACTGTGTAGCTTTTGTAAAGTCTCCAGCTGTTCCTGAAACCTTGAAGCTGCTGATTCTTAACTATACAAATGTCTTATATCAAAATACCTAAAATTGTTGGTTTTGTTATGTCAACCTGGTGCTGATTTGACATCCTCCCTTTCAGCTTCAAAATCACATGCTTTTCTTTCCTAGATAGCTCTCAAATCTATAGCACTCTGGCAATCAGACTGAAGTCAAATTAAACTTTAGAAAAGTGCAATAACACAAGAGCTGTCTGAATGATTTGGCGTACTGTATAGGGTTTGAGATATCAGGATGGTTAGGAGCTTGACATGCAGTATCTCTGTAAAAATGATGTGTTCTAAGGGCTGTGGATTATGAGCTGTAATAGAAAACAGAGAATAAGAAGGAAAGACAGGACGCGGTATGCTTTTATTGCTCGGCCTTATGTGTTCGAATTTAACAAAGAGAACGATGGAAGAAATCTCAGCAGAAGTAACTTTTCCAGCAAAGAAGTTTGAAAATGAATTGAATTATATACAGTAGTCAGCACTGAGTCATACTGATGGCTGAACACACCTGCATCAAAACAATTCATATAGAAAATAATAACACATTCTGGAAATGTACATACTCAAAACTGTCATGCATAGTCTTAGTGAAAATCCAGCAAACAGTTCGGTTGTGTATGTGTTTTTTCTTCTTTTATAAGGAACTACAATGAAGTTTTTGTCAGGTTTATAGACCTTCAGTCAACAATACTTCAAATCAATTATGTTTTAGAAACACAAAATAGCAATCCAAAAGATGATTTTGAGGACACTGTGGAATAATTAATGTCTTAAAAAATACAGCTATGAATGTCTCATCTCATCTCATTATCTCTAGCCGCTTTATCCTTCTACAGGGTCGCAGGCAAGCTGGAGCCTATCCCAGCTGACTACGGGCGAAAGGCGGGGTACACCCTGGACAAGTCGCCAGGTCATCACAGGGCTGACACATAGACACAGACAACCATTCACACTCACTTTAGAGTCACCAGTTAACCTAACCTGCATGTCTTTGGACTGTGGGGGAAACCGGAGCAAACCCATGCAGACACGGGAAGAACATGCAAACTCCGCACAGAAAGGCCCTCGCCGGCCCTGGGGCTCGAACCCAGGACCTTCTTGCTGTGAGGCAACAGCGCTAACCACTACACCACCGTGCCGCCCCAGCTATGAATGTGATAAATACAAATAACTTAAGAACCAGGGTGGTACGGTGGTGTAGCGGTTAGCACTGTCGCCTCACAGCAAGGTCCTGGGTTCGAGCCCAGCGGCCGGCAAGAACCTTTCTGTGTGGAGTTTGCATGTTCTCCCCGTGTCTGCATGGGTTTCCTCTGGGTGCTCCGGTTTCCCCCACAGTCCAAAGACATGCAGGTTAGACTAATTGGTGGTTCTAAATTGACCATTGTGAATGGTTGTTTGTCTCTCTGTGTCAGCCCTGCGATGACCTGGTGACTTGTCCAGGGTGTACCCCGCCTCTCACCCATAGTCAGCTGGGATAGGCTCCAGCTTGCCTGCGACCCTGTAGAACAGGATAAGCGGCTACAGATAATGGATGGATGGATTAAGAACCAGCTACACTACCGTTCAAAAGTTTGGGGTCACCCAGACAATTTTGTGTTTTCCATGAAAAGTCACACTTTTATTTACCACCATAAGTTGTAAAATGAATAGAAAATATAGTCAAGACATTTTTCTGACCATTTTGAGCATTTAATCGACCCCACAAATGTGATGCTCCAGAAACTCAATCTGCTCAAAGGAAGGTCAGTTTTATAGCTTCTCTAAAGAGGTAAACTGTTTTCAGCTGTGCTAACATGATTGTACAAGGGTTTTCTAATCATCCATTAGCCTTCTGAGGCAATGAGCAAACACATTGTACCATTAGAACACTGGAGTGATAGTTGCTGGAAATGGGCCTCTATAGATAGTTTTCACATGACGTCACAGAGTCGGGGATTCCCTAGTGGCGGCCATCTTGGGGGTCCATACGGGTCACTGAGCACACATTGTAACGCGCGAGTACAAAGTCTTCAAAAGAACCTAAGCAGGCTATTTAAAGTTAGCAATGGTGCGCACCTGTTGTATTCACGGCTGTCGTAATAGGTCAGATGATGACGTCAAGCAGAGCTTTTATGGAATTCCCACTGTACGGGAGCACGAAGGTGAGCAAACAAAGAAACTCAGCATACAAAGGAGAAATCTATGGCTTGCGAGAATCAACCACAAGGATTATCAGCCTTCCAAACACAGCAAAGTCTGCTCCGATCATTTTATAAGTGGTAAGTTGTTTAAATAAACAATCAATTGTGTTTAAGTTTGTTTTTGGAAACCAAAACATCGTGTAAACAATCTCTGGAGAATGCCTAACTGGAACCGCTGAGTGTACGTTTACATTGTAATGTACACTTAATATCGCTCGTTTGTCACGTTTCTATTTGACACTTGTCACTTCACTCACGCAAGGGTCATTTTTGAAAAACATTTTAGGTCTATTCTGTATGATTTGATTTGTGTTTGGGATGCAAACAGCGCGCCTTTTGGCGGATGCCGCCTGAATCGCGCAGATCCGGGGGTTTTTTTTAGGGGGGGCGTTGGAGTGTCTGATTATAATTTCAAAGTAAATTCTGTATTAAAATTACTAAATAAGCAAATCCGTTACAGTCCATAAAACAGGAAGTATAAGGATGAGAAAAAAAAACAGTTTAAATCAGAAAGCTGAGCACATTTGCGCAGCCCGAGCGGTGTGCAGGACTGCGCAAATGTGCACAGCTTTCCGATTTAAACTGTTTTTTTTCTCATCCTTATACTTCCTGTTTCATGGACTGTAACAGATTTGCTTATTTAGTAATTTTAATACAGAATTTACTTTGAAATTATAATCAGACACTCCAATGCCCCCCTTAAAAAAAAAAATCGGATCTGCCCGATTCAGGCGGCATCCGCCAAAAGGGCGTGCTGTGAATATATAAAGTTGTATATATCAGACAGCCTTTAAAGTTTGATGAAGTCAGTTTCAGGCTTTGGAGCAGGCTTTGGCAGTTTCAGGCTTTGGCAGCCCTGCATAGTCACTTGAAAATGCATCTTTGTCCACTTCGTAGGGGTCAGTTCCCCCAATCAAGGCCAGTTTGGCTGCATACCGTTGTCGTGAGATGTTGTCTAATGTATCTATATACTTCCGTTTGCTTGATTTTGCCGACATTGATCTTTATTTTAGAAAACTGACTATATAACTTCATAAATTTGTCCGAGATAACGTAGCCGGTAGTGGCGATGGTCCGTTTTGTTTGCCCCCCAAGATGGCAGCTGGGGGGCGTTCCCTGGAATGCTGTGACGTCAGTGAAAACTATCTATACACTTATGTAGATATTGCACCAAAAACCAGACATTTGCAGCTAGAATAGTCATTTACCACATTAGCAATGTATAGAGTGTATTTCTGATTAGTTTAAAGTGATCTTCATTGAAAAGAACAGTGCTTTTCTCTCAAAAATAAGGAAATTTCAAAGTGACCCCAAACTTTTGAACGGTAGTGTATGTCTTTTAATATTTGCATTATTTGTAAAACAGAATAAAAACTTCATTATTTTGGTTGAAGAGAAAATCTGAGTTTGCATCTTAAAGGCAATGACTACTAAAATTAATGATAACTGTTAAAAAATTGAAGTAAACAATCATGTTACAAATTTCAGATTGGAGTTTCTCCTGCCTGGTGTTTCCAGGATAGGTATTAGATCAATGGTGAAGCATTACTATTAGAGCAGGGACTTCAGCTCAGCCGAAACTTAGTCAGACACACCAAAAAAGCAACAGGGCAAAGGATTTTACAAGGGATTAGCAACAGGCTGCCAGGTCGCTCCGCACGGGCGCAGATAGAGGGGGGGACGGGGGGGATTCGTCCCACCCAGATTTAAATTCACTTCGCTCGGTCCCCCCCACTTATAGGGAGGAAAAAACGTCTATGCTGTCTTTCTTTGCATAAGGCAAACCTCACGGAAAAATCAAAAGACTAATTACCATTCGGTTTATTGAGGTGCACAGCAGTGTATACATAGTTGCAACAACTCAGATAAAACAAAACAAAGACTGATATTCAGTTGGTTGAGCTGCGCAGACTGCACAGGTTGCGAGCTCGAGCTTGGTTGCTATGGTAACCCACAACAAGTTTGACAGGCATATCGGGGTTGGGGTTGGTTTGCTGGCAGCTTTGTCCCCCCCAGTTTTTTGTCCCCCCCAGTTCAAAAAACGTATCTGCGCTCCTGTCGCTCCGTTATGTGTAGCTGTCAATGTTGATTTTAAAAGTAACAAAGTAAATTACACAGGGAAATGAATACTTCAGTCTGAGTGAAAAATACTGTAGTGAGCATGCGTGGAAGAAGAGTCTGGAGACAGAAATCTTAGTTTCTCGGTCATTACTCTGTGCTATTTGCTCTCGATTAGCATTCGCTAACACTAGTGATGAATGCTACACTGGCTGGAAGGTTACTAAACTGCTGCACTGATGGCCCCGACTCACGGTTAAGCTAGAGTTGGCCTTTGAGAAGGCTGAGGGTGATTAAATTTTTGGTCCATCTCACTATAAATCAAAATCTGATTCGTTAATACATCTGTCATTTCCTACATAAACATACACTGCCATGGCCTTCTGTCTTGGCAATGAAGTCCTAACCAATGAGTGAGCCAGCTCTAAACTCTTCTCAGCCTAGAGACAACAAACAAAAAAATCTCATTGGATAACTTTATTTTAATGTTTTCAGGACAGTAACCCTTTCATTTCTGAAGCAAATTTGATAGAAAATGAGGCCAAATTAGAAGAGAATAATTATAATGAAATTATGAAAGAATGAAAGCAATTAAAGAATGAAAGAAATTAAATACAACATTTGAAATGCCGATATGTTTGGGCTTTCTCTGAAGGCCTAGAAGGCCCTGATGGTTCCCCTCTGCACTAGATCCACCAAGACCCTGAACAAGAGAACATGGTTACTAAAGATGAATGAATGGATGAATCAATGAAGGAGCCCTTTACAGTATTTCTAGAGAAACAAGGCAAATAATCTTGTCATCTGGTGTAATGATCCTCTGAACCAATCCCATTACCCAGAAGAGGATTGGTTTCCTTCTCAAGTCTGGCTCCTTTTAAGGTTTCTCCTCAGGGAACTTTCCTTGCCACTATCACCTATAGACCTCTAGAACCAGATTGCTGTAAAGTTGCTTTGTTGTTAAAAATGCTTTAAAAATACAATTAAACCAAATCTTACAACATAGTGTTTCCATATCAAAAAGGATTACAAGTAAAACCATTTTTGCAAGTAAAGAACCCCTAATTGTCCAATAAACTCTAGTTCTTGAAAGTATTTCTAAAGATACCATTCCTTTCCGCTCTGGAAATCCAGCAGTAGCCCCTCCCATATGTCACCATTTTGCTTTGCAGCTATCAGTTTGATTTGTAAGGTGCTTTTTCCTGTCTTGCTGACATGTTGTGGTTGTTGCTACACTTGTAAACCATGAGATTGTGCAGGATTGCGATGGCCTTCCAAAATGTTGCATTGTTTACCAAATGCAATCTCACCTGTCCTGCTGGTGAGGGGACGCACAAGGGGCAAATTGCCTGCAAAGCTGCCGTCCGATTTGAATTGTCAATGCAGCCCTTTTCTATCAGACTCATACAGAGAGCACTTTGGCTCTGATAGTGTGAAGACAGATTTCATCAGGTCCTTATCTGTTACAACCTGCATTGCAGGCAGTTGGATTCAATACTGCCCAATAATGGTGTTATTTTTTAAACATTAGGTTCTCTGGGTTTTCTGCACGGGTCAGCAGTGGGGTATATGAGGATGAAAAAAAGCATATAAAAAGAGACCATCTTCTGTCTTCGTTTGCCCCTCCTGCTGTCCAGTGCCATGAATAGTGTATTATTCTGATCATTTCCCTGACTTCCACAGGAAAAAGTAATTTTATCTTGTAAAAGATTTTTTCTCCGCACTGCCCTGTACTTAGAGGGGTGTCCTTCCTGCCGGGAGGAAACTACATTTCTACAATGTACTGATACATCACGAAAGCCATCTGCAAGTGTTGTCTAAAGCAGGGGTATTCACCTAACTTTGCTAAACTTTCACCTAAAAACATGACTGAATGTTGATATCAGGGATTAATTTATGGCTACAAATCAGATATTTTGAAGTGGTTATGTTTTGGTTTGTAGAGTCATGTTACTAGTTTTGACTAGTAAAAGGGATCCGGCCTTTTCTTACCACCTACTCTACTCAGTTCCTGGTCCAAACGCTGATCCTCTCCTACTTGGACTACTACAACTCTCTCCTTGCTGGCCTTCCAGCTTCTGCCATCAGACCTCTACAGCTCATCCAGAACACTGCAGCTCACCTGGTCTACAACCTCCTTTGTTCTTCCCATGTTACCCATCTGCTTGCTGACCTGCACTGGCTGCCTGTCACAGCCCACATCAAATTTAAGACATTGGTGCTAGCTTACCAGGCTCTCAAGGGGTTGGGGTCAGCATACCTCCAGAGTCTGATCCGCCCCTACATGCCAGCCAGATCCCTACGCTCCACTACGACTGGTCACCTGGCCTCTCCTCCTCTCCGTTCCTGCCCAGCCCACTCAAGACTTCTGTCTGTCCTGGCTCCCCGTTGGTGGAATGACTTTCCCATTGAGGTCAGAACTCGTATATGTAAGGACAGGTTGATGGTCAATTTCGCTGGTACTTGTGACTAGTGATAATAAAGGGTTCATTCATTCATTCAACTGCCAACTCCTTGACCACCTTCAAGCACAAACTGAAGACTCACCTCTTCAGGCTGCACCGCTCCCCTGCTTCCCTGCCCACTTTGTAACTGTGTTTCAGTCTAGACTAACCCAGACTGTGTACTGTCTAGCCTGGGGTTAGCTGTTTGAGTTCTCTATTTAGTTGTACTTTATATTGTTGGTTTGTTTCCTTGGCTGTTTGAGTATTGGTATTTCAACAGAATATTACACTAGGTATTGTTGTCATTTGTTCAGTTGGCATTAGAACTTTCAGTCTAGAAGTTCAGCACTTGGTGTACCAAACTTTTGCACTTGTTGTATGTCACTCTGGATAAGAGCATCTGCTAAATGCCATGTAACGTCATGTAATGTAGTGTCATAGACTCTAAACAGATGAGACACATCTCATTGAAATTTGACATGGGGAGAACAATCACATGCTTCTTTGTCCATTCAATTTCAACATTGTTTTAATTGTGTATATTTTTTAAACAAGCCATGTTGTCCATTTGATATTCTGCAAAGACATGTAAAACATGCAAGACCAGATATAATGTACCAGATATTCACAAGGGGGCGGCACGGTGGTGTAGTGGTTAGCACTGTCGCCTCACAGCAAGAAGGTTCTGGGTTTGAGCCCAGTGGCTGACGGGGGCCTTTCTGTGTGGGGTTTGCATGTTCTCCTCGTGTCTGCGTGGGTTTCCTCCAGGTGCTCCGGTTTCCCCCACAGTCCAAAGACACGTGGTTAGGTTAATTGGTAGCTCTAAATTGACCGTAGGTGTGAATGGTTGTTTGTCTCTATTTGTCAGCCCTGTGATGATCTACTGACTTGTCCAGGGTGTGGATATGTTCCAGCTTGCCTGCAACCCTGCACAGGATAAGCAGTTATGGATAATGGATGGATATTCACGAGGCTGCAAGTCCATATTGTTGTCAAAAGCCCAAGCTGAGCCATTCGCTTGTTAGTTAGCAACATGACACTGATCTTACTGCATCAGTTTCCGAACCTTTGTTTTGTTCAAAAACATATTTCTTTACATTGTAGTTCTGTTGCAATATCACCACATCATCATTTGCATCACTACTAGCATGACCAGTCATAACACGTTAACCCACAGGTTCTGATTCCTACTGAAGCCATGGCAAAAGATTATTGTTCATGTTACTAGGTCACCAGGTGATAGATTAACATTTTGGCTTTACTGTTTTGCTCCCATTCCCTCATGAATAACGATAAATAAGCGGTTTTCAGTGTGTTTGCATGAGGTATTAATCAAAAGAGTGTCCTCTGAAGAAGAAGACTAGCAACATTAATATCAGAGCTGACTATTACAGTTGGCTATAATATTCCTAAAGCCAATTATTATATCTTTTACATGCCAGCTTTCACTAAAATACTCGTAACAGTGCAGTATCAGTGTTAGTCCAACAGTTCTGTCATTTCCCCACTGCATGGTAATTAGATTAGGCCTCATCTTGAGGGTAGTGGGAAAGCATTAACTTTAATTAAGATACCCTCATTTGCAATCTTATTAACAAGGATGAAATGAAGTGGTAGGATTTTTTTTCCTTCAAAATAAAAAGTAAAAGCAAGGCAAATGTTGTTTGTGATTAACCACTGAAACAAACTTATCTGAAGAACTATTAATTAAGATTAGGTGCATAATTTGCACAAATTACAGACTCCACTGTGTTCCAGGAACCACCACAATTCTACATCCTACTCCAGTCTGGACATTACAACACTCACACTCACCTGATTACTGAGCGTATCTGTTTCCTGTTTCACTGACATTGTTTCAGTGTTTTTACACGATTAATTTTTTTTTTCAGTTTACTTCCTTGCAAGAAGAAGAGGAAGAACAACAACAACTTTATTCATCATGTGTATACTTGTGAAATTGCTCTCTGCATTTAAAGGTCCCATGGCATGAAATTTTCACTTTCTGAGGTTTTTTAACGTTAAAACGAGTTCCTCTGACCTTCTTAAGTCACCCCAGTGGCTAGAAATTTCATAATGTGTAAACCAAACTATGCCCAACATTTGAGAATGGCGCGTCAAAACGGCGCGTTGATAAACTCTTCGCTTGCCTACGTCAGCAAGGGAGATGATCCCCACGCCCCCCCTCTGGATTCCCACCCACTGTATGGATTGCCCGCCCAGCTCAAAAGTTGCCACCAAACATGGAAGTTGCGCTGTACATGGATGTGACAACACAGAAAGGAGTCTGTTTTTACTGCCGACGGGAGAGCCCCTGAAGACGCAGTGGCTTAATTTTATTTACTCCAATAATACGTTGTCGAGTCTACCTAAGACGGTGTATGTTTGTCGGAAGCATTTTCCTGAGGAATGTTTCCACAACTTGGGACAGTACAGGGCAGGTTTTGCACATCAACTGTCACTGAAGCCTGGGTCCGTACCAAGCATCCCTGCCGCATCAGCCACAAACACCGAACAAGTAAGTGTATAACTGTTAAGTCGTTTTGCCGTGTTTTAAAATCGGTGCCACGTTAGCCTTGCAATGGCTACATTAGCTGTGCAGCTAACCGCTTCCTGCAGTTAGCCAGGTACTCTGCGCTACAAAACCAAAAAGCATGCAGCATGCTCTGTTATAATAGCCAATCAAAACAGTTTTTACAAAGACACCCACATTCTTTTTTTTAAGTCACTCGTTCATTTTATTTGTTTGTTTGTTCAGTAAAAACCCAAACATTTGTTGAATTTATTTTATTTCCTCGCGTCGCACCTTAATGACGTCAGCGCGCGGTTTTCTTCGCGGTTTGTTCCTTCTCTCTCGCCATAGTAAGACACCCACATCCGCTTGTTCTAACCCACTGGAGGTAGCGTCACAGTGCTGTTAGCCAATCAGAGGTAACACGTTTACATGTCATGAATATTAATAAGACCCGCCCCCACCCTCTACCCTTCCCCGCCTCCTGCTTCTCATTAGCAAAACGACGCACTGGGAAAAGTGCTGAAATGGGGCTTTCTCCCAGGAGGCTATATCTACGTGCCGAGGGTTCATTTCGAGAAAGGCTGCAGATATAACATCCGGAAACCTCCACGAGCCCGTTTAAAGCATCAACAAACCACCATGCCATGGAACCTTTAACCCATCTGAAGCAGTGAACACACACACGTGAGCAATGAGCGCACACACATAACCAGAGCAGCCATGCTAACAGCACCCAGGGAGCAGTTGAAGGTTAGGTGCCTCACTCAAGGGCACCTCAGCCTAAAGGCCACCCCATGTTAACCTAACTGCATGTCTTTTAATTGTGGAGGAAACCAGAGCACGGGGAGAACATGCAAACTCTACAAAGAAAAGCCCCCGTTGGCTGCTGGGCTTGAACCCAGAACCTTCTTGCTATGAGGCAACGATGCTAACCACAATGCCACTGTGGTTTTCCTGCATTTCTTTGCAACTCTGAACATTTCTTACCATTCACGTGTAGACTCATCTGTATTGGTAAACAACATTATAGAGACTAAACTTTTGTTCCAACACATAAGGACTCGGACTTACCCGGATTTTCGACTGGCTTACTCCAGTCCTTGTCAAGGAATGACCCTCTGCTTCCGGCACATGACTTTATGCGATTGGAACAGAGGATCAAAGGTCGCCGATAACCAGGAAAAAAAAAAAGCACAACTTTATTCATCACACACTTGTGAAATTCCTCGCTGCATTTAACCCATCTGAAGCAGTGAACACACACACACACACACACCCTGAGCAGCCATGCTAACAGCACCCGAGGAGCAGTTGGGAGTTAGGTGCCTCGCTCAAGGGCACCTCAGCCCAAGGCCGTCCCATATTAACCTAACCGCACATCTTTGGACTGTGGGGGAAACCGGAGCACCCGGAGGAAACCCACGCAGACATGGGAAGAACATGCAAACTCCGTACAGAAAGGCCCCCCCCCGGCCACTGGTCTCAAACCCAGAACCTTCTTGCTGTGAGGCGACCATGCTAACCACTTACACCACCGAACCTCCCCCTGTCTTTGTTTAGAGTCGGTTGATGGGCCCTGATGTAGGGCCAAGTGGTTCCAAAGGCCAGTGTAGAGAAAGTTACATAGGAGAAACAGAACACTCATTGAAAACCCGGTTCTCAGAACACAAACGACCCAACTCTACAATGTCAGAGGTATCACAGCACATCCATTTAGAATCACCGGGACATACACTCACGCTCGGCACAGTGGAAATACTAGACAGTGAACCAGATTTCTTCGCTAGAGGAGTAAAAGAAGCCATCTACATCAGGGCCCTTCAACCAACTCCAACCATAGACGGGGGGAGGTTCCGGTTATCGACGACCTTTGATCCTCTGCTCCAATCGCATAAAGTCATGTGCCAGAAGCAGAGGGTCATTCCTTGACAAGGACTGGAGTCAAAGTGTCCCATATACATTTTTGTTCGTACATTGGGGAGTGCCTGTTAGAGAGCACACTCCATCTAGGCCATCGGCATGGTGGCCAGTTCCTTTCCTCGCCACCTTTAACTTCCCCAGTGTTTCCACCAGGTCCCCATTCACTGCTGGGTGGACAGGAGGAGAGCCCCAGATCACCGTCCAAGGCGAGGCTCGAACCAGGGACCATTCGCTTGGCGGTCGAGCACTCTAACCACTTGGCCACCTCACCTCTAGGACTGGAGTAAGCCAGTCGAAAATTCGGGTAAGTCCGAGTCCTTATGTGTTGGAACAAAAGTTTAGTCTCTATAATTTCTTACTATTAGTTCTGTTTTTTCCCTTTTCTTTTGTTTCTAAACAGTTGACCAAAATCCTGTTTACTGTTTGTGATTATGGCCTGCTGATTTGATTTTTTTTTTTAATTAAAGGACTCCAACTTCATGACATTCCCAGATTTATAAAGCTACCAAAAATAGCGTTCCCATTCCATGCATCAACTTGGTGTTTGAAAACTCTCCCGCATGCAGTTCTTTGTTGGTGGTGAGAGATACAAGCCGGTTCTGATTTGCCATCATATTAAGCATAGCATTTAAGTCAGTTTTCATCTTTTGCCTCAACCATATGTGTGCGTATGTGTATTTTTTTTTCAAAGTCTGGTTCATGCTGGTATCAATTTGAACAATACGTGCATCCGCTTTGAGCTCGGGTTTGAATAAAATGGGTAAAACTCTAACTTTAAGAAAAGGCTTTTGACTATACTTCACATGTTCATGACTTGGAATGGATCAGAGCCGTTGCAAAACTCTATCTTATTTACATTTTCCTTTTTCTCCCCCTCCACACACACACACACACACGCATATGCTGTGCTGTTCCAGGAAAGTGAAGGGGAATAAAAACAGAGTGAAAATGAAAGAGTGTGTTTCAATGCCAAGGTGCCGGGGCCCTCTTTAAAGCAGTAAATGTTCTGACAGGGGAGAAGAGAAGGCGATAATGAGAGCTGAGCTTCTTTCCAAGATGGCTGTATTGTTTTAATTGTTAGAGCTGTGAAATGGAGGGGAGGGAAGGGAAGAGAGAGAGAGAGAGAGAGAATATGAAAAAGGGTGAGAGAAAGTCTCAGAGCCAGTATTTAAAAAAAGAACAAACTTGGCTTTTTCCAGGCAATGTGTTGGAGCAATTATGTACAAACCCTGTAATTATGCATATCTTTTGGAAACATGTAAAGCTGTATGGAAATGAGACTGGGCCACTTTAACTCCACACTGAGCACCCCCCACTGGCTGCACATTGTCTGAGATTTTAGGCACTTTTAGAAAAGTAATGGGGAGTTTAAGTTGGCATACAAGTGTGTGAGTATGTGTTTTAGGTGTGTGCGTGTGTGTGTTTGAGCATTGGTAGGGGGCATGAGGTTGTTTACCATAGGCAATACTAAGAAACATCCAGCAAAACACTCTTGGCATGTACACTCCTGTCTTTACACCTCCCCCAACTCCCCCCCTTCTCTGTGCATGTACTAAGGCCCACCCTTAATTAAGTCTGTTGGGGTTTCAAAATGTTGAATCTTGTTTAAAGACCATCTCAGCACATTTGGAGGCCCACATCCATGCATGGTAATCAGGCCGTTTGGGCGCCGGGTGCAAATCTTATTTTGAGGCTGATTTTATTTTTATATAACCTCTTATGCTTATTGCTTTTTTTTTTTCCCCTCATGTATTTATGCGTGTATATGGGGTGGGGGTGTGATATGGGAGTGCGTGTGTGTGTGTGTGATTGTTCCCAACCATTACCAAGTACATCCTCTCTCCTCTTTAGTGCTTCTCTTCCTCACAATTACCTCTGCTTAATCTTATTAGAGTGAAATTCAATTACTTTTATCAAGGTTATTTCATACATGATAGATGCAGCCAGTGCACGACTTAATTAGGGCCCAGTAAAAGCAGGCGTTTTGCATCACCCCGCTGTTCCTACACTTATAATTTAGCCCGGCTCTTTCTTCCAGGGGAATGGCTCGGCCAAAATGGTGACAATGCACGACGTAACAGCTCTATGAGAACAGAATAATGGGGAAATTATTACGGTTCAGCAGGAGCTAGGCACCTGTTACTGCACTTCATTTTGAAGTCCACACTGACATTTAAATTTTTTCATTTTCAACATTGATAGCAGGTTACCAGAGGGGACCACAAGGCAGGAACCAAATAAAGGCTATTTAAATGCTTGCAAAGTGGCGAGATTAAAATCGAATAAGTGCAAACTGCTCTCTCTCTCTCTCTCTCTCTCCTTCTTTCCTTTTTCCCTTTCTTGCTTTTCTTCTTTCCTTCCTCTTTTCTGCTTCACTTATCAGGATTCATTTCTCCAGACCCATTTGTAGGCAGGCTCTGGAATACGGCTGAGCGTCCCTCCCCTCCTCACCAATTATCCCTGGATGGAATTTTTTGATTGAAGCAGGATAATTGTGTAATTATCTGGGTGAAATGGAAAGTCTAATGTGTTAAAGTGATTTTTTTTTTTTTTTAAAGTGTGGTGTGACTGGAGTGGAAGAGTGAAGCCACTGTGGCTTGCTCCAGCTGCCTGTGAGGATACAGCCTGACCAAATAAATAAATAAATAAATAAAAATATAAGAGTTATAAGAGTGAGTGTTTGAAAGTGGCAAGAATAGAGAAGGAATTCAAAACTCAATCTAAATCGATCTACTGTAAGTTTTTACAGTTCCGAATGTGAGTTAGTGAAGGGTTTTGTACTTGTCCTGTGAGGTCAAGTGTAGTAACTCTATTCTATTCTATAATAAGAGAAAATCAGTAGTATCAGTAGTTTTATCCCCTTCATTGTCTGTCCGATTTGCTCACGGGCTAATTCCCACCCACTAGCCAGCTCTCCGCTATCACACAATTAACCCATTCACTCTCACACTGAAAACTGGTTATTTATAGCTATTATGCTGTAATGGTGCTGTGTGGGAATGTGAGCAAAATGGTAAAGCCAAAACATTAATCTATCCCTTGGAGACATAGTAACACTAATGGTAATCTTTTGCCATGGCTCCAGTGGGACTTGGAACAATTGGATTTAATGCGTTGTGACCGATCAGGACATTCACGTCACATTCAGTGGCGTAAATGATGATACAGTGATATTGCAACAGACCTACTGACACCTACATAGCCTGAATAATCATAATACCTCAAGGTAAAGCCATGGCCTAATGGTTAGAGAGGACCAAAAGGTCACCAGTTCAATTCCCTGGACCAGTAGGAATGGCTGAAGTGCCCTTGAGCAAGGCACCAAACCCTCAACTGCTCCTCAGGCTGCTCTGGATATGCTGTACGTCACTTTGGATAACAGCGTCTGCTAAATGCCATTAATGCAATGTAATGTAAAGCGACTGGCAGGAAATTCAACGCAACAAGGTACAGATATGGCTGGAAATTGAAATGAATTATACATTACATCTGGTCTCACAAGTTTTACATGTCACACAGAGGTTTTTTCTCCGTAGCATCCCGTTAAATACGGTCAGGTGGGAATACACAACAACTGTTGCGTTCCCATTATAGAAGACTGAAGAAGAATGAAAATTTGTGATCTATCCCACGTCATTTTTACCCGATACATTAGTGGTATCGTACATGAAAAGAGCTAACAGCTACCAACTGGAGAGGGTGTGGACCAACATGTGCCTCCTCCAAGACATGTGAACCTAGCCACTACATCTTTCAAACTCTTGCACATGCTGCATACACAGAGCAGCATAACACACTCCAAACAAGGTGTTAACTGCCCTCTTCTGTATATGTCAGCTCACAGATGCCAGCGATTGTTTAGTGTTGCTCTGATTGACAGGGGAGAGACCAAAATGCCATTCCGCCCACCTAGAGACCACAGATGGCTGTAGCATTGTATAAACCTGAATGTGCAATTATCTAAAGATAGGGTGAATACTTTATGTTGCACCATTTGGAGCCGGGTTATTAGTTTTAATTTGTAGCTGCCTGACTAGTGTGTCTCACACTATATACATAAAAGTTTGACTTTTGAATTTTCTTACCCATTTATTTTATGCCAATATATAAAAGAACTCTTCATGCAAAGTTTCATTGAAATCAACATATACTTCGAGGTGCCTCAAACAGCTTAATATGTATTGCAGTGACTTATTTTTATTTATGTATGTAAATTAGCTAAAATAATAACAGTATAGTCTTCAAACCGACAGCATAGAAAAACAAAATATACTCTCGTTAAAATTGGAGATATGAAATACACCCTTGTTAAATGCCTATAGAGAGCCATCCAGAGGAATGAAATTATACCCTGTGGCCAGGAGAGTGATATTGAAATGTCTAAAACTAAAGCAAATTCATGCTAATAATTACATCGAACATAAAAATGTAATCACAGATAAGCATTATCACAGGTAACTACAGATAATTTGATATCACAGTTATCATAGATAAACTCTATCACAGATCAGTAATGGTAAAAATAAAAAAAAATATGATTCTAAATCGTCTAATAAAACAGTACAGCTCTGTAAGGTGGCGTAGTGGTTAGCACTGTTGCCTCACAGCAAGAAGGTTCTGGGTTTGAGCCCAGTAGCTGACGGGGGACTTTCTGTGTGGAGTTTGCATGTTCTCCTCGTGTCTGTGTGGGTTTCCTCCGGGTGCTCTGGTTTCCCCCAAAGACATGCAGTTAGGTTAAAGGAGATACACAGAACCTTTATTTTTAAATAAATTTCTGAGTGGATAGTATCTCCATCCTTGCCTCTCATATGCTGCATAAATGGGAATAAAAAAAATATATATTTTTGAGAGTTAAAATCGACCCCAAAGTTGGCATTTGAGCTGCCCCACTGAGCCAGCCAGCCCTGAGTGCGTCACATCACAGTAGGAACCGGTTTTAAGGCCGAGGCCTTTGACAGCTATTGACCAAAGTCATATAAATAAAAATTTATGGTGAAAATAAGAAATACCGTTTCTGACTTCCTCAACTACGACTGATTTGACTTCATTGATTTTGGGTTGACTCTCATTAAAACAGGATAGGCAACTTATGCAACATACATGTACATGCATGCATTTTCACTGATAAAACGTAAAAGGCTAATTAAATAATCAGATGAACTGAGACAATCACATTCTGAAGCAAATTAAATAATCTTATACCAGTAACTTAAATACACAATCCAAGTTACATGTATTAATCTAAATGCAGGTAAACAATGAGTGTTGTTTTTGTTGTTTTGTATCCAAATGAGAGTCGGAGCTTACCCGGCTGTGTTCTCACTTCTTGAAGGCCGATCTTGTGGCTGATTGTTTCGAAACAATCTGACTTTCAGTTGTTCGTTCAGTTCTCCGTTCATTCGCTTCTTCCACATCAGGGTGAGATATTGCTGCTGAGACAAGCATATCCAGCGGAGTAATCAGACGACTGGTCCACTCATTCTCCATTTTCTCCATATTGAGAACTCCGCCATTACTGCTCAGCTCAGGCAATTACTAAAACCCGGGACAGGACATCACCAGTTTTAGCAACATCTCCGGGGAGGTCACTGCCTGAGCGATATGTCACGTCCTGTTCCGTCCTGGGTTTTAGCAACAACCCTCGGCTCACACTCCCGGAGAGCTGGTGCAACTGAACTTACTTTCCTTTTCTTGTAGTTTTTTTTCCTTTAATTGTTGGTACTGCACCCTCTTTCAATACGGGCTTATAGCCAACGCTCCTCAACAGATCAGAGGTTTCGTACGAGTCATCAGTAAAACGTGCAGAGCAGAGGAGAGACCACTTCGTAGGCACCCAATGTGCCCGTGAATTTCTCGCAAAACACGTCCAAATCTTTGCAGTTTGAACATTCTTGGGCCATGAATGCAACGTAAATCCACCTTGGTCATGTTGCTACACCCGCTAGCAACACAACTACATGGCATGGTGGTAAATTAGCTCAAAATAGAGGACTGAAGTTGCAGTCAGCTCTGTTTTTTTAGTATAGCGGAAATGGCGATGAGACTGATAGCCTTCCAGCTGTGACGTCACAGATCTCAAGGTCATTCACTCAGACTGCTACCTATATTAATCACTTTAATCATAAAAATTACAATATTAGATTTATTGTTAATGCTTAAAACTATTCCTGTGCCATTCTTGAGGTCTCAAGGCATTTATAAACAAAAAGTGAGGCCATGGTTCTGCATATCTCCTTTAACTGGCTACTCTAAATTGCCCATAGGTGTGAATGTGTATGTGTGAGTACACAGAAAGGAATGACTACTGTTGCAATTCTGGCCAAATCAACCAAACATAGTTCGCTTCAAGGTTTTGGGGGTGACTTGACGATGACAGCTCTGTAAAAAATACAGAAAACAAGCAACCACATGGGAACCATGGCCTAATGGTAACAGAAGCAGCTTTTGGACCAAAAGGTTGCTGGTTTGATTCCCTGGACAAGCAGGAATGGCTGAAGTGCTCTTGAGCAAGGCACCTAACTCCCTGGGCTGCCCTGGGTATGTTGTATATCACTCTGGATAAGAGTGTATGTGAAGTGCTTATGTAATATTAATGCTAAACGTAAAGTTAAAAAGTCAACTTTGTTATAAATATTCTTAATATGTATCATTGTTATTTAAAATTCAGAGTGAACTGTAATACATCTGAATGCTGTTATATCTGCCAAACTTTGACCTTCTTGAGCCACCTTTTCTTTTTGTTGTATTATAATAAAATTTTATTTTTTATTTTGATATTAAATGGAATCATTTAAGAGGGTGAGAGATCAGATTTTCAAATTTTCTCTCTTTTTTTTTTTTTTGAAACACCCTACTGCCTGGTGGACAGAGAGGTTTTCATCTCATTATCTCTAGCCGCTTTATCCTTCTACAGGGTCACAGGCAAGCTGGAGCCTATCCCAGCTGACTACGGGCGAAAGGCGGGGTACACCCTGGACACGTCGCCAGGTCATCACAGGGCTGACACATAGACACAGACAACCATTCACACTCACATTCACACCTACGGTCAATTTAGAGTCATCAGTTAACCTAACCTGCATGTCTTTGGACTGTGGGGGAAACCGGAGCACCCGGAGGAAACCCACGCGGACACGGGGAGAACATGCAAACTCCACACAGAAAGGCCCTCGCCAGCCCCGGGGCTCGAACCCAGGACCTTCTTGCTGTGAGGCGACAGCGCTAACCACTACACCACCGTGCCGCCCCAGAGAGGTTTTACAACCAGGAAAAAAAAAGTACTCCTTAATGACTTCAGTGAAACAAATGTTTCATTTGGTATTTGTTATGTTTGAGTGTCACAGTAATGTAATTCACATCAATGCTGTAATAATAGCACACTACTCATTCTGTATCCCACCACCTGCTGCACTACACACATCGGTTGAGTGATGATCTGTCTGTTTGTAGAGATATTTGTACTCAGTGGATTAATTAGCATTCATGGATGACAGACAATCTCCCCAAAGTCACATCATGTACACTAACCCTCCTGATATACATAACAGTCACCTTGTAGTTAACAATACTGGGAGAAAATAAAGATGCAACTAAGGATTGAAGCAGCTAATAGCTGAAAGCTTAACCAATGGCTTACTGAATATTTATCAAGGGTACAAATGCGATGAACCTGAAACATTGGTAGAAAAGTTTATAATTATAGTATTCTCATTATCTCAAGCCGCTTTATCCTTCTACAGGGTCGCAGGCAAGCTGGAGCCTATCCCAGCTGACTACGGGCGAAAGGCGGGGTACACCCTGGACAAGTTGCCAAGTCATCACAGGGCTGACACATAGAACCATTCACACTCACATTCACATCTACGGTCAATTTAGAGTCACTGGTTAACCTAACCTGCATGTCTTTGGACTGTGGGGGAAACCGGAGCACCCGGAGGAAACCCACGCGGACACGGGGAGAACATGCAAACTCCACACAGAAAGGCCCTCGCCGGCCCCGGGGCTCGAACCCAGGACCTTCTTGCTGTGAGGCGACAGCGCTAACCACTACACCACCGTGCCGCCCATTACAGTATTCTGTTTTGGTTTATTTTCCTTAGCCTGTATTAAAGGAGAACTGAAGTCATTTTTAAACTTGCTTTATTTCTTAATTAACGTGTTATTCAATTACGTTTTCAGTTTTAGTAACCTTATATCGTGACTCGTATTGGCAACTAATCGCAATTAAATATTATACTTATCGGCCTATTTCGTTTTTAGCCGTGTTGAATTTAGTTTGTTTGCTCCACGGCAGGTGTCACTTGTCCATGTGATCTTCACGAGACTTGTGCAAGACTTTGAAACGTGAAGTGTCAGCCAGGTGTCAGTGCCGCCATTTTGAAAACCGTTTTCCAAACAAAATATTGTACAAAAATGAGTTTAAATGACAATTACTGCCTACTTTTTTCAAACTTTCCTGATTGTTATCAAAGCAAATAAAACTTCCGTCTTGATTACATCAGCATTCGAAAGAGGGCGCGCGCGTCTTTTGACAACGTTGGCAGATGTTGGTCACTTTGATTTCCGCTGTATGTTTTACTTCCGCCCTACGATGTCTCGCACAGGTCTCAATGAATCTCGTTTATGGCCATTGCTTTGACATATGGACTGATATATTACATAGCATATTTCAAACACTCATAGCTTGCTATAGCAATGACAAAATAGCTATCAAAAATGCATTCCTATGTTTAATAAAATGAGATAAATAGAATTTTGATAATAAAAAATTTGCCTTCAGTTGTCATTAATGCTAGCTAGCTAGCTCACCGTATGTTATTACATTACAATAGTGACAACTAAATTCTTTGTTTGGAATAGACGTCACTTCTGGTAGTGATCTGCCTCATTATGTATTCAGATTTCCAGCTGACGGCCAGGCATTGTATTTGTTTACAGTCGCTTTGCAGTAGTTTCTTGTGTTTTGCCTCCCAATATGCCAGATTGTTTCCCTGTATTTAAATGTTCAAACCGATCAAATTGAGAAAAAGACAAAAGGTATTATAGGATACCAAAAGAAGTCATGCACAAGGGTGAAAGAACAAAAAAATATCTCAAAAAGACACCATGAAAAATGGCTTGCAAACCTTTTACTGTGTTTGAAACGAATCGAGAGTCCACATGCTCGTGTTTGCAGCGATCATTTTGTTAAAGGGACGTACATCAACTTTATGGATTGACAATCAAAACTTATGTATCTACAGTAAAATCAAAAGTTATCATTGCAAAAATGCCTACAGCAGCTCCGACTTGAATCACATATACTACTACACTTCAGCTTACATTACTCACCCTCGCAAAAAATAAGATGATTATTGTCCTTTAGAAGCCTTATTCCAGTGTCATGAACCCTGCCACAAATGAAAAAGTTACAGGCTTCAAGACTTTTGAAAGCTTTCATTTGATTCTTCATGTAAAACGGTGTTTGGACTACCAGATAATTGGAAATGTCCAGAAACTGTATGTTTGGAAAGTTGTTGAAATCGCTTGAAAAGTATGTCTTTTTTAAGCTGTTGGGGTCCAATCTGTCACATAAATATATTTTTTTCTTGATATCTTGATTTTGCTTTTGGATCTAGTCCATTAACATTGTCAGATGTAGAATATTTTCTACGAGATGACGACAGACATGTACTTGGCTTGGACGCCATCTTTGATTGTTGCCTGGCACTTGGAAACTGGAAGTGAACCAGGAGGCAAAAAGTCATGTGTTTGCAAACAACGAATAGTTTAGTTAGTTTGAGGGCAAGCAAAACATGGAGCTATAAGCACTGGAGCTTTTGCTTGCCTGATGGGCTAGCTAATATGACTACGATTTGATTATGATTTGGTCCTGTATTCGATTTTTCCAATGTGGATGTGTACTTCATGCATCACTGCTGCTCTCAGAAGGCCCAAAATACAAGATTTATGATCTTGCCTTTGAGAATAACACCCTGGCCTTACTAAAGGCATGCCATTCAGAGGTTTTCTGATGGAAATCTCTTTCTGTCAGCTGACAACAATGCTTTTTCTTTAATTGAAGCAGAAAAAACAATCCTGCTCAGGTCTGTTCCTGTTGAAATCATACATTATTACACTGACCTTAATCCAAATCCCCCTACAAACCAAGCAATTTCTCTCTGCCAGTCTTAAGATCCTGGCAGACAGAAAGAAAAAGGGAGGAGGCAATAAACAGCAACTCGTGGAATAGGAAAGGGAGAGACTAGCAAAATGAAAATTCAGGGGGAAAGGAACATAAGATATGTTGTCTGCTTTCAGTGGTTGTTAGGAAATAAATTGCTTTTGAAAGAAGAAATGTTTACCTCAATTGAGAGCCATTTTATGCCCTTGACAGGAAATTATTTCACAGCCTCTCTTGCGGTTGCTCTTTCCATTGGTCATGTTTTCTTAACCTTACAAAAATAACTTGGCCTCCACATTCACTTCGACTATAAACACTTATTCTGTGTTTTGAGGCCTCTCTCAGTGGGTAGCTCAACTAATTTCTTTCTTCACTGGCGAGACCGTCGAGGTAGAATGGCGAGAGAAAGATGCATGGTGCTGTTCTGCCCTCTTCACATATTTGCCCTTTGTGTTGAGCGTGTAACAAGTACAAGAAAGTAAATCGAATGTAGAACTGCACTGATAGTGGGGGAAAAAAGACATTATTGACTTATTATTGCTCCTGCAGAACTGGTTTGGCAAACAAAACAGATGAAAAGCCTTATTTAAAAATCAATTTTTAAATACGCCTGCAAACTTTTCGAAGAATATGAACAAGCTTTGTCTGCTGTTAAACATTTCCAAGTTTTTATATATATATATATATATATATATATATATATATATGGCTGGATTTATAGATTGGTAGATCAGTTGTGAACTTTGCTAAGACGCTCAGGATCATGATTGATCTTACCTGTAATGATCCTGGTTGGCTATGAAAGAACACAAGAAATACTGCAAGAGTAAGGACCTCAAGGCCATCCATCAAAAAAAAAAAGGCAAGAAGTTGTTAATATCTGTGTGTGGTTTATTTTACTATGAACATTTGTTTTAAGTTGTATTCATTAATCTGAGTATGCCTGAACGTGTGTGTGTGTGTGTGTGTATGTAGTGCTGAGTCTCAGGGCACCTGCTGACATTGACACTAGGTTTCAGTCCCCCATCTTCAACCTGGTCTTATCAGAAGCTTGCTGATGGCCTAGGGGTCACTCCTACCCCCCCAACATGCCTGCCCTCTAATTCAAATCCCCCTTAACTGATAGCCACTGTCCACTGCGTCCTCTGGAGTTCCTCAGGGTGGAGACAGAGAGCCCATAAAAAGAGGGACTACACCAAGAAATCTACTGGACAGACATATAGCGTCTTCCATCAGCATCCATTCCTCTTGAACCTTTCCACATTTTGTCGTCTTACAACCTGGAACCGAAATAGACTTGGAATTAAGAAGTTACAGAACATGTTGTACATTTGAAGGTGCAGAATATTCTTTATCGTGGCACAAATGTTAATTAAAGGTGCAATTATCAATTTTTTTCTGACTAATAATATAAAAAAAGCTCAAAAAAACATGTAGAAGCCATAACCTCATGAGAAAAGTATTACTTGGCTGAGAAAACCTATATAGAAAGCTGTGTTACAGTCCAGAATGCATGTTTATATTTACATAGCCATCCTGTCAGTCGTTTTATAGATACTCCCTCACACCCCTTCACTCCACATCATGCTAACAGGCTAATACTGCAGCTTAGCGCTCAAAAGAGTTTATTATGAAGAAAAAACAAAAGTGACATCATTCTTATCAACCAATTGCGACCATTCTCATAAATAATTATGAGCTGGATTGTGTTTGTAAATAGTGTTATATAGTGCACTTGAAAGCAACGTCGTGACAATACTTGCTAATGCTAGCTCTAGTTAGCATGCTAACTCTAGTTGAACCACTGCTTTGTGTTCATAGTTGGGAAAGCAGAGACTTAACGAGTAAAAAAAACAAACAAAAACATTTGAATCTTATTCAGCTTCATCTGCTTAACTGATAACTTAGAAATAATATTGACAAATTCTGAGAAATCTTACCTTATGAGCCTTTAAAAAAAAAGTCTTTGGTTGGTTGCGTAAGTATTTATCTCAAGTGGTGAATGATTGAAAATGTCATGGGGTCATATTGACACTTGCATAGCAATTCTCATTCTGTATGTAAATAATATGGGGCACTGTATTTTTGCATAACCATAATAGACATATAGCATATAATTACTGTTTTATTCTGATCTTGAGTATGCTAATCAGTCACAGGACTCTGATTCAGACGTGTCATGAATTTTGTGATTTAAAAAAGTTTTTAAAAAAAAAGTGCAAATTGACTTTAGCACTGATAACTCAGTCTTGGGGCGGCATGGTGGTGTAGTGGTTAGTGCCGTCACCTCACAGCAAGAAGGTCTGGGTTCGAGCCCTGTGGCCGGCGAGGGCCTTTCTGTGCGGAGTTTGCATGTTGTCCACGTGGGTTTCCTCCAGGTGCTCCGGTTTCCCCCACAGTCCAAAGACATGCAGGTTAGGTTAACTGGTGGCTCTAAATTGATCGTAGGTGTGAGGGTGAATGGTTGTCTGTGTCTATGTGTCAGCCCTGTGATGACCTGGCGACTTGTCCAGGGTGTACCCCGCCTTTCACCCGTAGTCAGCTGGGATAGGCTCCAGCTTGCCTGCGATCCTGTAGAACAGGATAAAGCAGCTAGAGATAATGAGATGAGATGAGAACTCGGTCTTGGATTTTAGTCTTGAAATTGGGAAGTTGAGAGTATACGAGTATTTACAGTGGTGCTTGAAAGTTTGTGAACCCTTTAGAATTTTCTATATTTCTGCATAAATATGACATAAAACATCATCAGATTTTCACACAAGTCCTAAAAGTAGATAAAGAGAACCCAGTTAAACAAATGAGACAAAAATATTATACTTGGTCATTTATTTATTGAGGAAAATGATCCAATATTACAGATCTGTGAGTGGCAAAAGTATGTGAACTTCTAGGATTAGCAGTTAATTTGAAGGTGAAATTAGAGTCAGGTGTTTTCAATCAATGGGATGACAATCAGGTGTGAGTGGGCACCCTGTTTTATTTAAAGAACAGGGATCTATCAAAGTCTGATCTTCACAACACACGTTTGTGGAAGTGAATCATTGCATGAACAAAGGAGATTTCTGAGGACCTCAGAAAAAGCATTGTTGATGCTCATCAGGCTGGAAAAGGTTACAAAACCATCTCTAAAGAGTTTGGACTCTACCAATCCATAGTCAGACAGATTGTGTACAAATGGAGGAAAGTCAAGACCATTGTTACCCTCCCCAGGAGTGGTCGACCAACACAGATCACTCCAAGAGCAAGGCATGTAATAGTCAGTGAGGTCACAAAGGACCCCAGGGTAACTTCTAAGCAACTGAAGGCCTCTCTCACATTGGCTAATGTTAATGTTCATGAGTCCACCATCAGGAGAACACTGAACAACAATGGTGTGCATGGCAGGGTTGCAAGGAGAAAGCCACTGCTCTCCAAAAAGAACATCGCTGCTCGTCTACAGTTTGCTAAAGATCACGTGGACAACCCAGAAGGCTATTGGAAAAATGTTTTGTGGACGGATGAGACCAAAATAGAACTTTTTGGTTTAAATGAGAAGCGTTATGTTTGGAGAAAGGAAAACACTGCATTCCAGCATAAGAACCTTATCCCATTTGTGAAACATGGTGGTGGTAGTATCATGGTTTGGGCCTGTTTTGCTGCATCTGCACCAGGACGGCTTGCAATCATTGATGGAACAATGAATTCTGAATTATACCAGCGAATTCTAAAGGAAAATGTCAGGACATCTGTCCATGAACTGAATCACAAGAGAAGGTGGGTCATGCAGCAAGACAATGACCCTAAGCACACAAGTTGTTCTACCAAAGAATGGTTAAAGAAGAATAAAGTTAATGTTTTGGAATGGCCAAGTCAAAGTCCTGACCTTAATCCAATCGAAATGTTGTGGAAGGACCTGAAGCAAGCAGTTCATGTGAGGAAACCCACCAACATCCCAGAGTTGACGCTGTTCTGTATGGAAAAACGGGCTAAAATTCTTCCAAGCCGGTGTGAAAGACTGATCAACAGTTACCGCAAACGTTTATTTGCAGTTATTGCTGCACAAGGGGGTCACACCAGATACTGAAAGCAAAGGTTCACATACTTTTGCCACTCACAGATATGTAATATTGGATCATTTCCCTCAATAAATAAATGACCAAGTAAAATACTTTTGTCTCATTTGTTTAACTGGGTTCTCTTTATCTACTTTTAGGACTTGTGTGAAAATCTGATGATGTTTTAGGTCATATTTATGCAGAAATATAGAAAATTCTAAAGGGTTCACAAACTTTCAAGCACCACTGTAAGTCAAGCTAGACAAACTGGGCTGGATATTAGAATTTGAAACATTATGCAATATGTGAAAAAGGTCTGTAAGAACCATTAATATAGATTAGGCCTATTTGATCAATATATGTCCCAAATCTTGGCATTAGATTCAGTAGGCTTAATCTTGATGGTCAAACCTGAATGATTATTGTATAGTAAATTTAACATTAGTCTAACAGTTTAATTGACAAAAGAGCTAAGTAGTGTTAATAAATGCTTGTCTTTTGTTCAGTACTATTACTAATGCGAGTGTGAAATTTTGAAATGGCATTAACAGGGAACTGAAGTCATTTTTAAACTTGCTTTATTTCTTAATTAATGTGTTATTCAATTATGTTTTCAGTTTTATTAACCTTATATCCTATTGGCGTATTATATTACACTTATCTGCCTTTTCGGTTTTTAGCCATGTTGAATGTAATTTGTTTGGTCCACGGCAGGCATCGCTTATCCGCGCGATCTTCACGAGACTTGTGCAAGACTTCAAACTTGAAGTATCAGCGCTGCCATTTTGAACTGTTTACACAGTGGCCAGATCGCCATATCATTCCAATTTAGATTAATTTTGAGATTTGCCAGCTTCATCAATGGTGGAGATTATTCCATACGACTATGAATTAACATGGAGTAGAGAAGAGTTGGAAAGACGACAGGATAAGGACGAGTCCGTCACGCTGGTATTCACGTCATTACTGTCGCACAATTAAAACATGCCAGATCAGGCGGCTGGTGGGTTTTCAAAATAATAAATACATGCATGTATTTTTGTGATAAATACATATTATACTGAGTGCATTTCCCACATAATCCTCACTCAGGTTTCGGACAGTGCTACAAAATGGCATCCCCCTATATAGTGAGTAGGGAGCGATTTCGGACACAGGGAAAACTTCCAACTTGATTACGTCAGCATTCGAAGGAGGGCGCGCTCGTCTTTTGACAACATTGGCAGATGTTGATCATTTTGATTTCTGCTGTACGTTTTACTTCCGTCCTACGATGTCTCACACAGGTCTCAACGAATCTCGTTTACGGCCATTGCTTTGACATATGGACTGATATATTACATAGCATATTTCAAACACTCATAACTTGCTATAGCAGTGACAAGATAGCTGTCAGAAATGCATTCCTATATTTTATAAAATGAGATAAATAGAATTTTGATAATGAAAACATTTGCCTTCAGTTCCCCTTTAAATTAGGTGAGGATGTTCTACTTTTTTTTATAACTTGGTTTCAGACTTGGGTCTGGAGTCCGATTTGATTTGGGTTACTGTCTGTGCAGAGTTTTACATGTTTTCCCCTTGATGGTTTTAAATAGGACTCTGTGCTTGTCTGCATTTAGCTGAGAATCTGACTTGTCTGTACTTGTCATTACATGGGACTCAGGACTTTTGTCTTTAGTTGGGACTCAAGACTTGTCTGTCTTGACATAAGAATTAGGACGTGTCTGTCATTAGTGGGGACTCGGGAATTAGGACTTGGGACTTGTCTGTTTTGACTTGGGGCTCAGCAGTCTGTGTTTAGCTGGGACCCAGGACTAGTCTCCACTTGGGACTCAGGGACGTGCCTGTCTTTATTTGGAACTCTTTGTTCAGTCTAATTACTGAAGATTTTCTTGTTACTTGCAAACACCTGTAATAAAAAAGCAAATCCCATACTCTTCCTCTGGCAGTACTGACTACAATAAGAGCACAGTGTGTGCAGTCTGTGTTCAAGCACAAAATTGCAATGTTCATCCAATTACACAGGGCAGCTGTAAACAGATAAATACATGATGGCATACAATACAAAACGTAAAAAAATAAAAAATAAAAAAAAGCATTCCGACCAAATTAACATGGTTCAAAATTCGTCACTGAGTCACACCTGGGAATGAGATCTCATAATATTTCACTTACAGGGGAGGCACTTGTTTGCAACTCGCACTCTCGCACTATAATATGCAGCGCACTCTATTAACAAGTTCACGTTCAGGCACTCGGGTTTTCAGCAGAAGCTCTTGCAAGCACTGCAGAGGAGCGGGGTGTTGTGAGTGGCACTCAATCAAAAACACAGGAAAAACAAAAACACAATGGCACTCCAAGTATAGAGTATGAGGAAAGATGACCTTCATCTAATTGGTTTAAACAAAACTATGCACAGCAAATTAAGCCAATCTGGCACCAAATATGGATGTTCCTCATTTCCAGAATGGCCTACTAACCATGATCCAAACTTCAGCATGTTTACTTCAACTTCAAAACTCTAAAGTCTAAATTGGTGATATAGCACAACATAGATATTGTAGGTGATCTAAACACAGTTTCAAGCCTGTGAACTATTTGAAGCAAGAAACCAGGCTTCAAAACTTCAAAATTTAGATTAATGCCTCCATGAGGCAAAAGTAACTTCTGCATGACAGCATCACCAATAATCCCGATTGAATAGTGATGATGAGTGTTGCGAAAGCTACGGTTGTCTGATCAAGTTACTGTGCTCAAACTAACGAAGGCAACAGAGGAAAAAAAGGAACTGACGATAGCTAATTAGTAAATCCATAATGTTTTCCTCCTCTTAAGCATCTCCCTCGAGGGTGTTTTGAATCATTATGCAAATGATGTTGTCAAATGTCAATTAGCACAGGAAGACACTCTCATGATTTATTATTTTCAAGAGTGCTTCTGTAGTTGGAAACCTTCTCCCGCTAGTCATCAAAGGAAATAGAAAATGAGGTTGTGTGTGTGTGTGTGTGTGTGTGTGTGTGTGTGTGTGTGTGTGAATCCTTCTCAGTGCTAAGAAAAATTAAATCCTTTATTCTAAGCCAAAGGACAAGGGAAATGGTTAAGGGCCTGACTTGAGAAAATGCATTAGAAACAGTTTACTGGATGCCTGAGTTTGGTTTAACTGCTAACGGGCTAAAACACATGCACTCTGGATCTTTTACAACGTGTTTTCCTGCCCCCAAGGGTTCATGTCATAATTGCTGGTGACAGGCAATAGTTACTTTCTTGATGCACATGTAACTATAGACCCTTTTCAGTCACGTGACCTTCGTAAACGCGACCACCATTTTGGACATGTAGTGGACTTCGGCTCGAATCAGTTTGAATGCGAGGAAGGCGACAAACGAAAAACATAAAAGAAAAAGGAGCGAGATGCAGAAAACACCTTCACTATCCAGTGACGTAGGGCATTTACAGGGCGAGCAGAGGGAGAGGTATTTGCAAAAATTGAGGTTAGCAGGCTTAGAGAACGATGTTTACCTGCTTCCAACAGGATTGTTCATTGATGTACGCTCCGGCTTGCTCCCCCTCAGATTAAGCAGCGCGCTCCGGCTTCCGGAGCGCGCTGCTTAATTTGAGGGGGAGCAAGCCGGAGCGCGCTCCGGAACCTCGGCTGGAGCACTCCGGGAGCAAGCCGGAGCGTGCTGCTTAATTTGAGGGGGAGCAAGCCAGAGCGCGCTCCGGAACCTCGGCCGGAGCACTCCGGGAGCAAGCCGGAGCGCGCTGCTTAATTTGAGGGGGAGCAAGCCGGAGCGCGCTCCGGAACCTCGGCCGGAGCACTCCGGGAGCAAGCCGGAGCGCGCTGCTTAATTTGAGGGGGAGCAAGCCGGAGCGCGCTCCGGAACCTCGGCCGGAGCACTCCGGGAGCAAGCCGGAGCGCGCTGCTTAATTTGAGGGGGAGCAAGCCGGAGCGCGCTCCGGAACCTTGGCCGGAGCACTCTGGGAGCAAGCTGGAGCGCGCTGCTTAATTTGAGGGGGAGCAAGCCGGAGCGCGCTCCGGAACCTCGGCCGGAGCACTCCGGGAGCAAGCTGGAGCGCGCTGCTTAATTTGAGGGGGAGCAAGCCAGGGCGCGCTCCGGAACCTCGGCCGGAGCAAGCCGGAGCACGCTGCTTAATTTGAGGGGGAGCAAGCCGCAGCGCGCTCCAGAACCTCGGCCGGAGCACTCCGGGAGCAAGCTGGAGCGCGCTGCTTAATTTGAGGGGGAGCAAGCCGTAGCGCGCTCCGGAACCTCGGCCGGATTACTCCGGGAGCAAGCCGGAGCGCGCTGCTTAATTTGAGGGGGAGCAAGCCGGAGCGCGCTCCGGAACCTCGGACGTTGGCTCCGGCAGCTATTTACACTGGATCCGGTGTAAATAGCTGTCGGATCATAATTACAGTAAACTAGTAAATCCAGTAAAGGAAAAACTTGAGACTGAAAGGTTTTAACAGTCATCCAAATGACTGAACGTAAACATTGCTACAGTAACATATGTTGTTGACATTAGCTAGTCAACAATAGCTACTACAGAAGAACAAAGAGGTTACAATGGGTTATTTTAACCTATTTGGTTACACACTCGCCACCACAGAATGTTAACAGCAATGTAATGCCTTTTCTGGCTAATTTTATTCGTCTTACCTCCAACAAAGTGGTCACTACACAAGCGCTGGTATGCCGAGGGCTGCCAATCTTTCCTGTTAATGGCCGCTATCCATCTTCTCCGTCGGGATCCGATAAAATGATAAACCTTGCCTTGTTTGTTGATGGTTACTACATCCAGGTGCACAACAATATAGTGGCATGATGGAAGTCTTGCTGAAAGTAAAAACTTTCTTTGCTGCCGTTCCTCAATGTTGGCTGTGGTAAACTACTGGTAGTACATGTCCAAAATGGCGGCCGCGTTTGTCGTGACGTCACGTGAAAAGGGTCCATAATTCATATCCAAAAAGCACAACAAAACTGCTGTCCATTAGATCAGGGACACGTTTTGGGTTCATGGTGGTCTATGGGTATGACAAGGGCCTTGTTACCCCAAAACTACTAACTATTTTACAAGCACCGGTGAAGATCCTTTATTAGTGGCAGTGCAATTACTGGGGGAAAGAAAATCAGACAATAAAAGACAACAATAGATGTCAGTTAGGTTTTGTAACTGAATAATTACTGGACAGAGTGCCATGGCAGAGTGATTACAGGAGCAGTTCTCTAAATGTCAGAAAGCAATTGAAATAAATTACACAACTCCAAACTGACTGCTCTGATTAGACAGCAAAAGCCTTGCTTCATTTACCCTGTTTAGCAAAGCTTATTCCTTTCATTTCTGCTCCCAGTCAAGGCTCTGTGACTTTGTTTCTGCATCTTTTAATTAACCTGGATGAAAGATTAAATCGTCCTTGTGACTTTATCTATCACTCTTATGTCATTGTGTTGGAGACTCATTGACTTACCTGCATGATGCTGTTTTGCATTTGTGGGGGTAAAAAGGATAATTTTATAATTTTGAATAAATATTCAGTAAATCTAAGAAAAAGGAAATTGCACCGTCTCAGATCCTAAGACCCTACAGCGTATAGTGAGGACAGCTGAGATCATCATCGGAGTCTCTCTTCCCTCTATCACAGACATTTACACCGCATGCTGCATCTGGAAAGCCACCAGCATCGTGGCTGACCCCACACACCCCTCACATGCTGTCGTGCTGTCACACAATCTCATCACCCTCCTGCCATCTGGAAAAAGGTACCGAAGCATTCGGGCCTTCACAGCCAGACTCCGCAACAGTTTCTTCCCACATGCTATCAGACTCCTTAACTCTGAGGACTGATGCTCATGGACTGTTGATCACACCACTCACACTGCGGCTACGTTTACACTAGACCGTATCTGTCTCGTTTTCTTCGCGGATGCACTGTCCGTTTACATTAACCCCCCTGAAAAAGCGGGGAAACGGGAATCCGCCAGCGTCCACGTATTCAATCTAGATCGTATCAGCTCCGGTGCTGTGTAAACATTGAGAATACGCGAATACGCTGTGCTGAGCTCTAGCTGGCGTCTCATTGGACAACGTCACTGTGACATCCACCTTCCTGATTCGCTGGCGTTGGTCATGTGACGCGACTGCTGAAAAACGGCGCAGACTTCCGCCTTGTATCACCTTTCATTAAAGAGTATAAAAGTATGAAAATACTGCAAATACTGATGCAAATACTGCCCATTGTGTAGTTATGATTGTCTTTAGGCTTGCCATCCTTCCACTTGCAAGTAATAAGTGATATGCGCTGGGATCTCACACACAGCGGCTCAGTCCCGAATCGTGGCTTGTTCACTTCACTCGCGCGCTCTGTGAGCTGCGCATGGCCGGAGTGCGCACCCTCCAGAGGGCACTCGCTGTTCAGGGCGGAGTGATTTGGAGCGCAGGATGCCTGCGGAGCCGAGCGTATCCGCGTATTGGTGTTGCTGTGTGCACGGCTAACGGTTTTAGTGTAAACGCGAATCGTTTTAAGAACGTTAATCTGATGATCCGCTGATTCGACGTAATGTAAACGTAGCCTATAGTACTCACCTTTCACACCCAGCCCCCAGTGAACCACACCAACAGGATGACTTAACGACACCTTAGGATTACTTTTCATCCATGAAAGGATAAATAGGCGGCACGGTGGTGTAGTGGTTAGCGCTGTCGTCTCACAGCAAGAAGGTCCGGGTTCGAGCCCCGGGGCCGGCGAGGGCCTTTCTGTGCGGAGTTTGCATGTTCTTCCCGTGTCCGCGTGGGTTTCCTCTGGGTGCTCCGGTTTCCCCCACAGTCCAAAGACATGCAGGTTAGGTTAACTGGTGGCTCTAAATTGACCGTAGATGTGAATGAGAGTGTGAATGGTTGTCTGTGTCTATGTGTCAGCCCTGTGATGACCTGGTGACTTGTCCAGGGTGTACCCCGCCCTTCGCCTGTAGTCAGCTGGGATAGGCTCCAGCTTGCCTGCGACCCTGTAGAACAGGATAAAGCGGCTAGAGATAATGAGATGAGATGAGAGGATAAATACCTGGTACTCCCCATTAGTCAGACAGAACTGAAGAAGCCTTTCGGATGAGAGGTGAAACGTCTTCAAGAATCTTCAAGCAAGTCCAGTTGCTCTCTTTTACCACCCACAGTTTACTATGACCTGGATGACTGTGAATCTTCACAGACTGCAGCATTTGTACAGTGGACAATATTGCTTACAGTGGTTACAGTCCCTGTGTCTGAAATCGCTCACTCGTTCACTACTCCCTACTCCCTATATAGGGAATTACTATATAAAGGACTATATAGTGAGCTCATTGGTAAAATGAAAAAACGCTTTTGGACACTAGTCCGTCGTGCTGTGATTTACATCATTACTGTCGCACAATTAAAACGTGCCAGATCAGTCAGCTGGTGGGTTTTCAAAATAATAAATGCACACATGTATTTTTGCGATAAATACATATTATCCTGAGCATATTTCCCACATTAATCAATACAAAGTACCTGCATCTTTCAGTTCTTTTAAATCAAGGCTGAATACTTTTCTTCTTTGCCGCTGCCTTTTATTAAATCAAATTTGAGACTTTTAATTTGATTTCTTTCAGCACGACCGCAATGCATGATGGGATATATTGCTTTGGTTAGTGACCATCGGTTGTACACTACTTTCATGATGCATTGTGGGATACTTTGAGTGCACTATATAGGGTGTAAATAATCCTCACTAAGGTTTCGGACAGCACTACAAAATGGCGTCCTCACTATATAGTGCCCTATATAGTGAGCAGGGAGCAATTTCGGACACAGGGTCTGTCTCTCTCTCTCTTTCTCTCTCTCTCTCACACACACACACACACACACAAGGTTTACATTTATTTATTCCATTTTCATACACTACTTCAATTCCTCATGCCATCAGACTCCTCAACTCGGACTGATTCTCACGGACTGTTGAACACACCACACTGCAATCTTTGCACATGGGACAATAATGCACTGTTGCCTTACAATGTTTACAATGTTTCTCGCACACACGAAATTTACATTTATTTATTTCCTTTCATATACTACCTCAATATGCACGCTCAACTCTGCACCTTATGTCGCTTGTGTCTGCACTTTATATTGTTTGTGTCATTTATTGTCCATTTATTGTTTGTCTATTGTGTCATTTACTGTCTGCAGTGTTGCACTCATTGCACTCTTGCACTTTATGTTGTTATACGTAGACTTGTACTCCTGTGATGTTGAACGTAGCACCATGGTCCTGGAGAAACGTAGTTTCATTTTAACTGTGTACTGTGCCAACTGTATATGGTTGAAATGACAAATAAAATGACCTTGACCTTGACTTTGAAAATGCGTTAAAGGAACAGTCCACCGTACTTCCATAATGAAATATGCTCTTATCTGAATTGAGACGAGCTGCTCCGTACCTCTCCGAGCTTTGCGCGACCTCCCAGTCAGTCAGACGCAGTCAGACGCGCTGTCACTCCTGTTAGCAATGTAGCTAGGCTCAGCATGGCCAATGGTATTTTTTGGGGCTGTAGTTAGATGCGACCAAACTCTTCCGCGTTTTTCCTGTTTACATAGGTTTATATGACCAGTGACATGAAACAAGTTCAGTTACACAAATTGAAACGTAGCGATTTTCTATGCTGTGGAAAGTCCGCACTATAATGACAGGCGTACTAACACCTTCTGCGCGCTTCGACAGCGCATTGATACGGAGCTCAGATATCAATGCGCTGTCGAAGCGTGCAGAAGGTGTTAGTACGCCTGTCATTATAGTGCGGACTTTCCATAGCATAGAAAATCGCTACGTTTCAATTTGTGTAACTGAACTTGTTTCATGTCACTGGTCATATAAACCTATGTAAACAGGAAAAACGCGGAAGAGTTTGGTCGCATCTAACTACAGCCCCAAAAAATACCATTGGCCATGCTGAGCCTAGCTACATTGCTAACAGGAGTGACAGCGCGTCTGACTGCGTCTGACTGACTGGGAGGTCGCGCAAAGCTCGGAGAGGTACGGAGCAGCTCGTCTCAATTCAGATAAGAGCATATTTCATTATGGAAGTACGGTGGACTGTTCCTTTAACCCATCTCAGGCAATAATATTCCATTTTTACAAGGTTTCTTTGCTGCATTTTGCTCTTATATGAATAACAGTAATGATTGATTTGAACTGTAGTTTGTAAATTAATAATTTACTTATTGTGAATGAGTAAGTGTGTCAAACCTTTGACAGGTACTATATATAAAATCAAAGTCAAAGTAACCTGTTACCTCATCAATCAATATTATATTATATTATATTATATTATATTATATTATATTATATTATATTATATTATATTATATTATATTATATTATTAGAAATAACAAAAGAAAAAAGAGAACTTACAAAACCAGACCAATACCAGAACTCAAAACATGCCATTTCCAATCCCTGTACTCTGCTTTAACAAAAAAAAAACCCACATAACTTCAAAATACGCTCACCTTCTACTTTACTAGGAGCAGCTGTACACCTGCTCATTTATGCAGTTATCTAATCAGCCAATGTGGCATTAGCACAATGCAAATAATAATAATAATAATAATAATAATAATAATGATAATAATAATGCAAATACAGATCAAGAGTTTCAGTTAATGTTCACATCAAATATCAGAATGGGGGAAAAGTGTGATCTCTGTGACTTTAACCATGGTATGGTGGTTTGTAGCAGATGAGCTGAGTATTTCAGAAACTGCCTATCTCCTGGTATTTTCACACACAACAGTCTCTGAGTCTCTAGAGTTTACACAGAATGCTGTGAAAAACAAAAAAAAAATGTCATATGTGGAGGGTCTGCATGCTGACACCTTGTTGATGAGAGAGATCAGAGGAGAATGTCTACCGGCTTGCCTTCTTCCCATAGTGAATCCTGGTGCCATCTCTTTTCCAGGTAAGCGATGCACATGCATGTGGCCATCCACATGATGTTAAAGAAAACATGATTTCCTGTGCATGCAGTAGGAGCAAGCAGTAACTCTCATAAGTCTGGAGACCATGTGACGTCTCATCTCACCATCAACATCGGGACCTGTGTTGCAAGTGTTTTATATATTCATCCATCCATCCATTATCTGTAGCCGTTTATCCTGTACAGGGTCACAAGGCAAGCTGGAGCCCATCCCAAATGACTATGGGCGAGAGGTAGGGTACACCCTGGACAAGTCGCCAGATCATCGCAGGGCTGACACTAATACCCTGTCCACACTAGGGATTTTGTACCGCAACACCTGTCCACACTAGCAACTATACCAGTACTGTAGCGGTATAACTGTATCAGTACGAAACACACAAATGTATGTGGTTTTGTACCGGTACAGTATCGGTACTGTAGCGCTTCGCTGTAGTGTGGACAGATTAAGCGGTTCTGTATCGATACAAATATAATGCGCATGCGCAAAGTCACACACCTCAATCGATGTCTTTGCTGAATAAAATAGTGAAGAACGGAGATTCGTTTTCTTTGTTTCTTTCTCAACTGCCTCACGCATTTTACATGATTCGACTGAATAAATGACCACCAGAAATACAGACTGTACATTGACAACAAAAAGCGCACACACGTTGTTTCATCCGCTGGAAGGAAGTTACTCGGTAACCACGGAAACATTTCGCGCACGCGCATTTCAACTACCATGAAAGAAAACCGCAAACATTTCTCGCTAGTGTGGACAGATGCACTAAACTGTACCGGTATACTTTTGTGACAGTTCGTGTAAGTGGGTGGAGCACAGAAGGACGGCAGGACAGAACTGAGTTCACAAAACTCGCTTTATTCAGCTTTTCAGCGTATTTCTATTCTCACACACACACTCAGACACACGCACACACATCAGCCGTCTAGGTGTGGAGAGAGCTCCCTCTGCTCTCGCTCTCTCTCCTTAAATAGGGCGCGGTCACTGGGAAGACACACAAACATTAATTAACGACAGGTGTAGTGATTCTGCCACTTACCTTCCCTGACTCCGCCCTCCTGTCACAGGCCGGCGCTTGACCACGCCCCCGCTGCCACAACTTTGTATCGATACAGTTATACCACTATCGTACCGGTATATATGTGAACACAGCAATAGACACAGACAACCATTCACACTCACATTCACACCTACGGTCAATTTAGAGCCACCAGTTAACCTAACCTGCATGTCTTTGGACTGTGGGGGAAACCGGAGCACCCGGAGGAAACCCACGCAGACACGGGGAGAACATGCAAACTCCGCACAGAAAGGCCCCCATCGGCCACTGGGCTCAAACCCAGAACCTTCTTGCTGTGAGGTGACAGTGCTAACCACTACACCACTGTGCCCCCCATATATAGTTCTCTCTCTCTCTCTCTCTCTCTCTATATATATATATATATATATATATATATATATATATATAATAAAATTCTTGAGAAATTTTTCAAGTAGCAGCAAAACTGTACGTAGTACATAGCAGGACCAACCAGTTTACTTAAAGCAAAGCAATATTTAAATTATAATCTTTAAAACATAGCCCCAGCATAGATCTGAACTCAAGCTCCTGCCTATTTGTTTGACATTATTTAACTTACTGAACCCCCAAATTGCAAATTTATTTTAAAAGTGCTGGGCCAGTATTGGAATTTTCCTTTTCATAACCCAATTAAGGACCACATCAGAGTTGTTAGTTGAATGGTTTATTCATTATCCAGAGGTACATTTAATAGGGCAAACTCATTTAGAGGCTCATTATCAAACTTGGCAACAGATCATATTATCTGGCTGTTTTGATCTTTTCCGAAGCAAGCTTATGTACTGAAAGAAAGTGGAACTCTGCAAAAAACCTTCACGACATGCCAGATTGGGCCTTTTGATTAAACATTGAGACATTTTCCCCTTACAAAGACCAGGCGTATATGGCTGCCATGGACTCCCTGGGGTTCCTCCCCCATTAAGTGTCCACCGTTTCACCTCAGCCCACTGGTCCATTGGCTGCTTCATCCCTTTGATGGTTTAAGGTCAGGTTCAGATTCAAGATGGCTGCTATACAAAATTCACTGAAGCTTCAAAACTTTGTCACAGGAAGAAAAGTGTGACAACATGGAGGGTTTGGTAAGGCTGTGGGATGGGTGGGGGTGCTCTTGACTGGCAGCATCAACTGTAATTTGAATATCAAGGTTTTTATTAATAATTTCATGTTGATTCATGTTTGTCATGGATCCACTGGGTCTGCAGGGACGGTGTCCCTAGGTAGAGTGTGCCCCATTTTGAAGAAAAATATAAGAACAGCATGAATAAAACAATGAGGGTTTTTTTCTGAAACAAGGCACATGTTCATGTGTAATTTCATTTTTTTTCCCTTTTTATAGGCTTGATATGCATAACAAGGCATAACAATGTCACTTTGATGAGATTACCCATATGGAGACAAAACTGCCAAAAGTTTGACATAAAAGACAAGATGCTTAAAAGTAGAACCCTGTTTTATTATTTTATTTCTATTGAGGCTTCATAGAGAGTAGCAGAATATAAACTAGTGTGAGTGGACTTTTATATTCTCAACACAGTCAAAGCAAAAAAAAATATTTTATATTTAACTAATTATGGATGAGGAAATAGCAACATATGAGTCATATGAAAAAGTGGAGTTAGTTTTAGACTTACATCCTGTATGAATCCCAACTCTACCTCTTCCATTTAAAAAGAAAAGTTCTTATTTTTCTCAGAATATTCATCATTTCTCCAAATAAGGCAAAAATTCAAAAATTCCTACTTCAAGACATCCAATTAGTCAAAACCCTGAACTTTATGATAGTATATGTGCCTCTATTTATTCAAATATTTTAAAAGACAGGATTAAAGACAGACCCTCTCTGCTTTTTTCTATCTGGTGTATGCCATTAGCGAGCTCTATCAAGTGGTATAAATCTTTAATTTTAGAGATCAGCATTAATGGTCGAAACAGCCTAAGATCTCTGCTCCTTTCCCGCCTTTCATCCTCTCCTCTAGCAGAATTCCGGAGGGGGCCGCACTCAATCGTTTGCTCCCTTAAGTACACAAAATTAGCTGCTTATCTGTTGATCTCCGTACATGATCCCTGTGAAATCCTTTCTGTGTGTCCAAGGCTCCCGCCTTTATGTGAGCCTAGCTGCAGGAACTGTTCCCCTGTCTCCATCTCTCTCTGAACCCCCACCCCCTGGCCCTCAGAGAGAATACCAGACCTAATTAAATTGCATTTAAAGACAATAAGGACTAGACTTCCACGTCTGCTTGCTTCCTGTCTAACTTCTGGCTGCATCCTAACTGACACTTGCGCCCCAGGCTTTTATCTAACAGCTGGACAGGAGTTCCCAGAAATGCATTAAATGTTGTTCATATCCTTGCATAATATAGTCTAGAAGGCAAAATGAAGAGAATTCAAAAAGAAGTGAAGACAGTTAACGATGCACAGAGACCACGAGTTGGCCTAGTGGTTAGCGTGTCTGCCTCTTGACCGGGAGATCGCGAGTTCTACTTGTGGTTGGGTCATACCAAAGACCATCATAAAAGTGGTACCTATTACTGTCTGGCAAGGCACACTGCAATACAGATATGAGTGGGGAAGCCAAACTCTAATGGTTACCAGAGGGTTAGCCCCCCACTGTAACCCTAGCTGTATAGGTGAGAGGCCAAGGGCTATTGAAATGGAGATCGGTGCTACACCCATATGCCTTAAAGAGTTGGTTTATTACTGGGACAGGAGACTGCCTGAGAAGACCAGATTCTGGCGTGAGAGGGACTTTGACTTTTGAAAGATGCACAGAATCAAAACTCAAGCTTCAGTGTATATGAGTGATAGTATGAGAGTAAGGATGGGGAGGGTGCATTTGTAAAAGCTGAGGCATGAAAGGCTGATTTTGTTTTAATGTACGCCTCAGATTGTGGACTTGGATTTTATTTCCAGCATCACCTCTAAAACATCATTTTTGGTTTTGCTTCTTAACATATTTAGTCAAAGCATCTGACCACTGCTTAATAATGCAGTGCTACCATATTTGGCTGTGTTAATGAGCACAAGCTATGGAATTAGGCCTGGCTGTTTCTGTTAATGCAGTCTGCTGAAGCCCGAGAGTGACTGCAGCCCTCGTTAGCCGTGCCTACTCACTATTGATTGTGGTGGGCCACTGGAGGCTCCCTACCTGCAGTTGACTTTGTACTTCTGCTGGAGTTGTAAGGGTCTACGGAACAACAGGGACCATGCACATCTCAAACAAGGTCTATGAAAAGCCTATCAATTAGGCTTTGAAGGTCAAGCAAACTCTCTCTTTTCCCCCCTCTCTCTCTCTCTCTCCCCTGGATTCGCTCATCTTGAGCTGGCGGTATCTCCCATGCTCTCTCTTGCATCGGTCTTTCCAAAATACATCTGAAGACTCCATTCAATTAAATATCTCTCAGCTCCAGCTGCTCCCTAAGTGAAAGGTCAAGCAAGTCCAGGAGGCTAAAAGAGAAAGGCTTGGCTTCTTCAGAAAACCCTGCCCTCCCCTCTCTACCCTCCACCATGCAACAAAGCCTCCCCCAAGCCTTGGCTCTCTCCTAATGATCCCCACTGGTCAATCCCTAACTAGCAATGACAGTTCCCCCTAGAAGCACCACTGCGGACGAGAGCCAATCGATCAGGTGGAAGGGGAAAAAAACACACATATAATGATAACCCGCAGACATAATGTCAAGCCCTTGTGCTGTCCCAATTGGTTGACATTCAGGTAGATAGAGGGGAGAGCCAACTGCCTGCACTTCAAAAGGGAGGCGCAAGCACTGAGCTCTTCTGCACCAAATGAAATCTGTTAACCCCTCTATAGCATGAATGGTAATTAGCCACACTGTGGCCTTGAGAACACTGCAAATGCAGTAGCCATCTCACCCAGATCCATGACCCACACTCAGTAATCATCAATGCAAATAGCACATCACTGAGTCTTATTACTGCAACCATAACCTGGTCATTGCTCTTCATGGTTCAACTTCAGAGGCCAAGTTTACATTAGACCGTATCTGTCTCATTTTCTTCGCGGATGCACTGTCCGTTTACATTAAAACGCCGGGAAACGGGAATCCGCCAGGGTCCATGTATTCAATCCAGATCGTGTCTGATCCAGTGCTGTGTAAACATTGAGAATACGCGGATACGCGGATACGCTGTGCTGAGCTCTAGCTGGCATCGTCATTGGACAACATCACTGTGACATCCACCTTCCTGATTCGCTGGCGTTGGTCATGTGACGCGACTGCTGAAAAACGGCGCGGACTTCCGCCTTGTATCACCTTTCATTAAAGAGTATAAAAGTATGAAAATACTGCAAATACTGATGCAAATACTGCCCATTGTGTAGTTATGATTGTCTTTAGGCTTGCCATCCTTCCACTTGCAAGTGGTAAGTGACGTGCATGCCCAATATGCACTGAGAGCACACACACAGCGGCTCAGTCCCAAATCACTGCTCGTGTGCTTCACTCGCGCGCTCTGTGAGCTGCGCAGGGCTGGAGTGCGCACCCTCCAGAGGGCACTCGCTGTTCAGGGCGGAGTGATTTGGAGCGCAGGATGCCTGCGGAGCCGAGCGTATCCGTGTATTGGCGTTGCTGTGTGCACGCGAATCGTGTATTGGCGTTGCTGTGTGCACGCTAATCGTTTTAAAAACGTTAATCTGATGATCCGCTGATACGGTCTAATGTAAACCCCACCAGAGGGTTCACGTGCATGGATGTTGAACTGCAACCCATCTGGATAATCACTTACCCAAGCTGAGATTGAATGGTTCTTTGATTGCCCCCCAAAATACGGTTCAAAATAATAATCATTGTACCAAGATAGGTTCAAGTGTGGTTTCTCCCTAGAAGCAAAAACTATCTTTTCACACTTCACTGTAGAAGACAAATGGCTCTGGTGGGACCTCGGATCCACATGAGTTCGTCTTACTTTGCAGTGCTTTGGCAATCTATTTTTCCTCTTTAATTGCAAGTAGACAAGTGGAACCATACATCTGCTCCATGCTGCTTGACCCAATACATAAGCACCATTGATCAGATGAGCTTAATATGTGGTGCCACTTTCCAATCCCTCATAGCTAAGGCATTATCAGATGAGCTGATATGATACACCAGCTTCTGCCTGCCACCCTGACTCCAGCTCAGATTAAATTCAGGGTGTCTCTTTTTGGATGGGAGGCGGACAGACGGCCTGACTCCACTGCTAGATGAGAAAATGCTGTGCTGGGCCATCCCCCTGTCCCAAAGTCCCATCAATAGCCTGAGGAATGGCAGCCAAGCGGCTGCAACAACAGGACACCTGATTAGAATGGACCAGAGGGATAGAAAGAAGCAAAGGGACAGACATGATCTCCTAAACCATATGCTGTCTTACTTTCTTTCTGTTCCTCTCTCCCGCCACGAAACATTATGGCAGACTGGATGATCATGTTTCCCATATTATCAATACAATCTCTTCCTTGGACTCTGCATCTTCCAGTCACCAGTTTTTTTATAACCTTGTGCTACTCTGCATCTATTTTTTTAAGTGCATCTCCACTGTCAGACCCATGAAGAAATAAATAAAATCATTTTTACACTGGCATTTGTAAAAATGCTTAATTTTTTTTAAACTTACCTAATCTTATCTAAACGTATCTACCTAAGGACTTTGATAAAAATGCAGTTCACTGCAAAAATCTGTACATGCCAATACAAGGGAGAAGAAATTTATCACAAAATTGTCAAATCGTGTATGCCAAGATATTACAATTTTTTAAAATTGATGTTGATTCAAAATGTAACTCATATCAACTTATGGTGTATTGGATAACACTGCCACTTCACAGCTCCAGGGTCATTGGTAACTGTCTAGTGACTGAGTTCAGATTACTGTCTGCACAGACTTTCACATGTTTCACATGTTCTCCCCATGTCCAAGTTCATTTTCTCTGGGTTCTCCAGGTTCCTCCCACCCAGCCTCTCTGAAGCCCATTTGAAGGTCTGGAACTCAAGATGTTAATGACAAAAACAAAAACGTCTTCTGAGACATTTTTGGCCCTTTTCCACTACCCTTTTTCAGCTCACTTCAGCTCGCTTCAGCTCACTTCAGCCCGACACGGCTCGCGTTTCGACTACCAAAAACCAGCACGACTCAGCTCGTTTCAGCCCTGCTTAGCCCCTAAAACTCGCACCGTTTTGGAGTGGGGCTGAAGCGAGCCAAACCGTGCCGACTGAGGTTGGGGGCGTGAGCAGACACTCCCCTGTGCACTGATTGGTGAGGAGGCGTGTCCTCACATGCCCACACACGCCCCGCGAGCGCGTTGGGATCTGTAAACACCGCAAACCCGGAAGGAGAATAATTACGAATTACGAGAATTTCTGAAGCCTTATGCGCCTCGCCTCATCTATACGCTCTTGCCAGTATCTGTCCGCGTTGTCGGTGACAACAAGCCACAGCACCAAGACCAGCAACACTAACGACTCCATGTCCTCCATGTCCTCCATGTTTATTGTTTACTCTCCGGGTCGTGAGACTACCGCTTAAAAGCTCACTGAATCAGTGACATACAGAGCATCGTGGACGAGTTCGCGGAGCGCAAGGCTCGCCGTATGCCCTTCAAATAATGTGCGCAGTATAGGCTATTGATGTTTTATTATGAGCCACGTACAGTATCCTAATGTTTTTTGTTTCTGAGTTACATGTTCGTTTGAAGGACTTGATGTACTAAATAACATAGTTGCACCCGGTAGTGTTGAAATTGGTAAACACCGCAGCTGCGGACATTTTGTAGCCTAAAATGATGTTATGATAAGCTTTAATAAAGGGCCCGGTCATTTGCCCCGCCCCCGGCCCGGCTCTGACTTGTTCCGCCACTGTCACTGATGTCACTGTTTGCGCTGCTTAACGACATCACGTGACGTCCACCCACTTTCACTAACTCCACCCAATGTGTCCACCCACTTCCAGCCAGCACGGTTCAGCGCGGTTGTAGTCGAAATGCAACTCCAACAGCCCCGCTCAGCTCGACTCAGCTCGACTCGGCACGGCACGGCTCAGCCGCGTTTGTAGTGGAAAAGCGGCAATAGTGTTTCATCTTTTAGTGCAATGGTGGCATGGTGGCTAGCATTGTCGTCTCACAGCAAGAAGGTTCTGGGTTCGAGCTCAGTGGTTGATGGGGGCCTTTCTGTGTGGAGTTTGCATGCTCTCCCTATAGCCAGTATCGCACTGGGCTGTGACAGCCTGCGACTAGTTGGAGACACAACAACTGTGATAAAATATGCAAATTAGCGACAATTTTCACTTGGAATCACACTGAATTGATATTCGCATATTTTACCGCAATTGTTGTGTTTCCAACTAGTCGCAGGCTGTCGCAGCCCAGTGAGATACTGGCTCGCACTTCCTGTCTCAACTCGCACTTCATGTCTCACGGAAACTGACTTGAGAAGGGTTTGTGATGGCTTTGCGACACCAGTGATGCATTTGCGGCTATTTTGAGAGAAATTTTGTCGCGCTAATTTTTTGAACATGTTCAAAATTTCAGCGACGAAGGAGCGACACTTTGCGACTCATGCGAGGAAATTGAGAAGCCCCGCGAATGTTTCAAGACACTTTTGAAACTCTCTCACAAATGACGTTCGCAATTTGTTGCAAGCTGTCACAGCCCAGTGAGATACTACTTTATGTCTGCGTGGGTTTCCTCCAGGTGCTCTGGTTTCCCCCAAAGACATGCAGGTTAGGCTAATTGGTGGCTCTAAATTGAGTGTGAATGGTTGTTTGTCTCCCTGTGTTAGCCCTGCGATGATCTGGCAACTTGTCCAGGGTGCACCCTGCCTCTCGCCCATAGTCAGCTGGGATAGGCTCCAGCTTGCCTGTGACCCCACACAACAGGATAAGTGGTTACAGATAATGGATGGATTGTTTAGTGCAAGTTAATTCAGTGGTTTAGGTGAACTCAATGCATACCTGTTGAGCTGGTTGAAATGGCTCAGTGTTTAAGGAGCTCCTTAGCTTTTTGAGCTACAGATCCGAAGGTTGTGTGTTCAAATCTCAGCACCACCAAACTGCCATGGTTGGGTCCTTGAACAAGACACATTACTTCTTGCTTTGTTGCAATCCTGCTTCAATTTTTAAAGCATTAGGCAAATAATAAATGTCCTGGATTATGTGTTATTTCATACAACGCAATATATTACAGTATTTTACTGTAAATAAGTTTGACAGCTATTTACTATAAATTTAAAATATGTTAATGACATCTTTACTACATTTTACTTTTTTCACCCAGAAACCATGGTGGATGCAAATTTTCTACCCAAATGGACTTGAACCAAAACTTTATGTGTAAAGAGGGAAAACAGTTTCGAAAGTCTAGAAAACTTTCCTAAAACTCATAATGCTTCCCAAACATGTGATGTAAAATCAATTCGATGCCCATTGTAAGTTTCAACCAACATATTAAGGTTAAAACTATTGGACTTGAGGGGAACATTTATTTCCTTATACACATTTGATTTTACAAATTACATAAAGATTATCCTATTTAGCTCACATCAGTTACCTTAAACTGAAAGAAGTGCTGTGTAAGTTATGACAAAAGTTAGATGTTTCGATCAATCTTTTTGCCCATTATTGATCCAGGGGTCATACTTTCCCTTGTGTCAAAAAGAAAACAAATGTTTCACTGGTCTATGATTTCTCATTATATCCATGTCTCCAATGGTCTCCATTGGTCTGTGGACACACCCACCAATCGATAGTTCTCAGTCTCTATGAATTGCCATTGTGATGATTAGAAATCGACCTGCCTCCTTATGGGAATGCTTTATATGACACAAAGACTGGCCACATATTCAAATACCATAGGAGCTTATAATTTCAGTAAATACCAAATCTATGAGCAGATTTGAATTTCTTACATCCTTCGGGGAAAGCACAGATATTTATATCAGTGGGCTGTGGGAGTGTATCAATTAACAGAGCAGATCGTTTCTTTCCAACTGCATGATTGTATGTCAGTGTTGTACAGTGTGTCACCGGAGTAGGCTAGAGCCTGTTCAACCATCACCCTTCAATATAAAGAAAAACTTTACTTTTATAGTTTTAACATCTCAAAATGTTTTTGCAACAATTTCTGCAACCAAATATTATTAGATTAGATTAGATTAGATTAGATTAGATTAGATTTGTTATTTGTGTTGTTGTTGTTGTTTTACACCATATTCAGAGATGGTGATTTAAGTCCAAAAGATATGGCAATACACTACCATTCAAAAGTTTGGGGTCACCCAGGCAATTTTGTGTTTTCCATGAAAAGTCACACTTTTATTTACCACCATAAGTTGTAAAATGAATAGAAAATATAGTCAAGACGTTTTTCTGGCCATTTTGAGCATTTAATCGACCCCACAAATGTGATGCTCCAGAAACTCAGGCTACATCCACACGACAACGGCAACGAGATGTTATTTAAAAATATATCGCGTCCAAACGGGCAACGGTCAGTAAAATATCAGGTCCATATGGCAACGCAACGCTTGCTGAAAACGATGCAATACACATGCCACACCTCTAGGGGCGCTGTAAGACGGTCCCTTTGGAGACACCAGAACAATAGAAGAAGTAAGGATGCATGCGCATAAACTATTATGCGCGAGACTTCATATTAGCCACAAAGTCAGGAAAACCTGTTTGTAAAATTACATTCTAATGACCAAATACAATGAAAAGTATTTTTCCAGTCTCACCTGTGAAAGGTAATCCCATGTGATCTCGTTTGGACGGCAAACCTGTTGGTACAGTTAAACGCAGCTAATCTTTATTCTCCGCTTTGACCTCTCCAAAATGGCGGCGAGGATTAGGGTATTAGGCAGAAAAAGAAATTTACCAGTCAAAAATAATATTTTATATAATCCTGATAAGCGCCGCAGGTGCGAAGACGAGCGCCGCAGGCGCGAAGTCCCTCTAGGGGGGTCTGGGGGCATGCCCCCCCAGAAAATTTTTGAAATTTAGACTTCATTTCCTGCATTCTAGGACATTTTCAGGGTGAAATGGCGTGTAATTTTTGATCAGAAATATTGCATATTTTTACTTTGTATTTTTTTCAGTTTCACTCCTGAATGTATCAGATGTATGTATGGTGTTTGATTTGGTAACAAAAGTGAAAAGAAAATAAACAACAATGAATTGTATATAATCTTTTGATCTAGTTACAGTATTTAATAAAAAAAAAAACCAACAGTATTCTATTTTACCATACCCCAATGAACCCCCCTTGTTAATCAATGTATCACACATACCTTTTCTGTCTTTTTGTGGAAAAACGAATCAGTTTTTGTCACATTCAATTTGGGGCGTTTGTTGGGATTCATCTTGATCCAGAAGAGTGAGTCAGCAAAAAAAAATGTGGTTCTCCCGCCAAGAAAGAGGAAACTACAACGCAGGGTGTTTGGCAATTTTCGACCAATCAGAATTCGCGATTTATTCAGTCCGCATGTTACAAGATTCAGTGCGGGCCAAAATGGCGGAAACGATGAAATATTCTGATTTTTCATTTCAAGTTTTCAGTATTTTTCGTATTAAACTGTGTTTCTTACGATTTGTAAATGATGGCGGAACCACACACGGACTGGCCATCGGGAGTAGCGGGAGTTTTCCCAGTGGGCCGGTGGTTCAGTGTGGGCCAGCGGAGAAAAAAAAAAAAAAACAGTTGCGCGCTGGCCTTTAATATGATAAGCAATGTTAACAGTTTCTTTAACAAACTGTTAACATTGCTTATCATATTAAAGGCCAGCGCGCAACTGTAATAAGCAATGTTAACAGTTTGTTAAAGAAACTGTTAACATTGCTTATCATATTAAAGGCCAGCGCGCAACTGTTTTTTTTTTTTTTTTCTCCGCCGGCCCACGCTGAACCACCAGCCCACCGGGAAAACTCCCGCTACTCCCGATGGCCAGTCCGTGTGTGGGCGGAACATAACTGGATTTATCGGATGACATGTGGGAGTATTCATGTGCGAAAATTTTCGGCATTATCGTCCGTTTCAGTATCCGTCTGTGTGTATACTTGCCCGTTGAAATCGGCAATTGCCCGTCAAATTTACGGGTGGACGGGTCTCTGCCTAATACCTTAGCGAGGATGACGTATGATTCTACGCGGAAGGCGGCGTCTTTAATGGTCCGGAATAAATTGAATGCTACACGTTGATGGATTAATTTGTTGTTTCTCACCTGTGAAAGGTAATCCCATGTGATCTCGTTTGGACGGTAAACCTGTTGGTACAGTTAAACGCAGCACATGAATCTTTATTCTCCGCTTTGACCTATCCAATATGGCGGCGAGGATGACATATGATTCTACGCGGAAGGCGGCGTCTTTAATGGTCCGGAATAAATTGAATGCTACACGTTGATGGATTAATTTGCTCTTCTACGCCCTTTTTGAGGAATGTATTGTAGGACTTAAACCCACATCTGAAGAGGTGAGATCGCTCCTTTTTTTCCCTATTTTTGCTGGCGGGATTGACTCTGCCCTAAGGGCAGAGTCTCTCTCTCTCTCTCTCTCTCTCTCTCTCACTTTGCACCATTACACAATAAATATTCACAGTGAAAATATTTTGTAAGCGCGTTTCATGAACCAAGTTATAGGATTTGTTGACAACTCGCATCGAGTTCGTTACACTTCTACCCGGCGTGAAGCACTGACAGTCATGTGGTTGTGACGTCATCGTAAACAAATCCGTTCTACTCATCCAGACGACTTCACAACGGCAACGTTGCCAGATCTTTCCACTCTGGAACCCATTCTCAAAAAGATTGCGTTTTGGGCACCCAAAACGCCGGTGCCGTGTGGACGCCAGGCCTAAACGATAAGCAATTGTATCGGAGTCACCTGAATCCGTTGCCGTGTGGACAGGGCCTCAATCTGCTCAAAGGAAGGTCAGTTTTATAGCTTCTCTAAAGAGCTCAACTGTTTTCAGCTGTGCTAACATGATTGTACAAGGGTTTTCTAATCATCCATTAGCCTTCTGAGGCAATGAGCAAACACATTGTACCATTAGAACACTGGAGTGAGAGTTGCTGGAAATGGGCCTCTATACACCTATGTAGATATTGCACCAAAAACCAGACATTTGCAGCTAGAATAGTCATTTAGCACATTAGCAATGTATAGAGTGGATTTCTGATTAGTTTAAAGTGATCTTCATTGAAAAGAACAGTGCTTTTCTTTCAAAAATAAGGAAATTTCAAAGTGACCCCAAACTTTTGAACGGTAGTGTATTTGCGTGTCGTCCTCATAAGGTCAGGTCGCAGTATACAGAGTTGGTTTACATAGCACACAAGTTGTTTGTCTGTGCACCCATTCATACTAAAATAACCTGTATGCAGAGTTCATACCTCTGAGGTTGCCATATTTTTTTTGAGCAGAAGTGTCTGAGACAGGGTTTTTCAGTAGCTCCTAGACCTGTGGTTCACAAAGTGGGTCCATGAATCATAACTTAACTGTTCACTTAAAATGGGTTTAATCCAAACTTTTTCAAATTGGAATTTACACCAAAAACCTATAAATAATATAATTTACAGTAACAGTCAAATATTTGGACACACCTTCTAATTCAATGGTTTCTCTTTAGTTTTATTCATTAAAAGACACTTCATGTCTTAGTGCCCTGTCACACTACGACGTTCTCACCAGCGTTCGAGTAACGTGTTGCGAAACGCAGAGGAACGTCGAGAACGTTAGAAAAAAGTTACAAGAAAGTTAGACGAGCGTCGGCAAACGTTGGGGAATGTCGAGGGACGTCGGCGAACGCTGAGGGTGAAAAATAGTTTTGGGTGTGCACAAAAATTCAGGACGTTCTATCAAAACGCTACTTACACGTTAGAGGAACGTTACACGAAAGTTTGCGGGCGTTACTCGAACGTTACTCGAAAGTCAGGACGTTCCCTGGACGCTAGGCGGACGCCGGCCCATCAGGGTCGAGTGTCCAGCACGTGCCTAGCGCTTGGGTAACGCTTGCCTAACGCCTGTGTAACGTCCATCGAACGTCTGTCCAGCGTGTCGCCAACGTTTTTCAGCGTTCGTCAGCGTTCGCCGAGCGTTCTTAACGCTCATGTAACGCTCTTTCAACATCTTTCTAACGTCTGTCAGCGTTCTGAATTTTTCCAGCGTCTGTGTAACGTCCATGTAGCATCCTTGTAACGCGCCTGTAACCTACTGGTAGCGTTCAGGAGCATTTGGCAGGCACTTGCCAGAAATATATTTAAAAGGGGCTTGCAGAGGCCACCGACAGTCCTGTTGGAACTTTCACAGAGTGAAGACTTCCAAACAATGACAGACCAAGAGAAACACCAGTATGCTGTTGCTGCTCTCATGCATCACAACAACCTCCTGCAGTTGGCATTGCACCAGGTTAAGATGTCCAAGGCAGAGGCAAAGAAGAAAAGGAAGAGGAGAGGGAGAAAGAGCTGGGTGAGACCCTGGATAGGAAGGCGACCACAGTTTGGTGTTTATGACAAGCTGATGGCTGAACTCCGAGCTGAAGACCAAGCCTCCTTCCACAACTTCCTGCGCATGCCAGCAGTGATGTTTGATGAGCTGAGACAGAGAGTTGGTCCCAGGATCACCAAGAAGGACACTCGCTTTAGACCGGCCCTCGACCCTGGTATGAAGCTGGCCCTGACTTTGCGACACCTTGCCTCTGGTGACAGCTATGCTTCACAGAAGTTTGCCTGGAGAGTACCTCACAACACACAGTCACTGGTGGTCAGAGAGGTTTGCCATGCCATACTGGACGAGTACCTGGATGAGATGCTGACCTGCCCCAGTACGCCAGAAGAGTGGAAGGAAGTTGCTGACAGATTCTATCAGAGGTGGAACTTCCCCCATGTCCTGGGAGCACTAGATGGCAAGCATGTGGCCATTAGGTGTCCTGCAGAGAGTGGCTCCTTGTATTACAACTACAAGGGGTTCTATTCCATCGTGTTGCTGGCCCTTGTGGATTCTGACTACAAGTTCCTGTGGGCAGATCTTGGAGGCCTGGGATCAGCATCTGATGCCCAGATCTACAACTCCAGTGAGCTGAAACATGGAGCTGAAGAAGACCTGCTTGGGTTTCCACAGCCTATACCTCTCCCACAAGACACTACAGATGTTCCATACTTCTTCATTGGAGATGACGCCTTTGCCCTGAGAGCCTACATGATGAAGCCCTACAGTCTCCGTGGTCTATCACAGGAGGAGCGCATTTTCAACTACAGACTGTCGAGAGCCAGGAGGGTCGTGGAGAACGCCTTTGGGATCCTTGCCAACAGGTTCCAGGTGATTCTTGGCACTATGCAGCACAAGCCAGAGACTGTGAAGCTGATAGTGAAGACCTGCTTGGTCCTTCACAACTTGATGAGGGTCAGATATCCAACACTGCAGAACCAACAGCTGGACCAGCCAGAAGGTCCAGAAGAAGACTTTGTGCCTGGTGCCTGGAGAGATGGCTTCAATATGGAAGACACACAGGTTGTTGCAGGCCCCAACACTGCGACCAAAGAAGCCAAGAAGCAGAGGAACCTCATCAAGCACTGGGTCAACTCCTCAGCTGGGGCACTGGACTGGCAGGACAGGATGGTGTAGACCTGGACCCTAGTGTTGCAATGCAGAATGGACTTAATATAGACTATACTTTTTGGTAGAAACTGAAATATTGTATGTGTAACTTAATTACAATGACTTATTTGTCGATAACAGTAATAATAAAAGTAATTGTGTGTGTCATTTCGAAGTAATTATTTTTACTGATCGCCCTACTTTTTTAGCCAATCTGTTCTAGGCATGATCTCTTTTTCAATTATTTATTTTACTGAGTTCCCGGTCGACCCCTTTTCACGTAACCAAACGTATAAAACAGTATTAATAAATGTCATAGTTTTATTTTGTATTGTTTTATTCTTTTTCATTTTTTTAACTTTATTTTTTTTGGGGGTATTTTGTATTTTTTTATTATATTTTTTATTTTATTTTAGATTTTACTTTTTTTTTTATTTTAAAATAAAAAGTAAACTCAAAAATAAAATAAAAAATAACATAAAATAAAATAAAACAGATAAAATAAACGAAAAATATAAAATAAAACAGATAAAATAAACGAAAAATATAAAATAAAACAGATAAAATAAACGAAAAATATAAAATAAAACAGATAAAATAAACGAAAAATATAAAATAAAAAATATATTTTACTTTTTATTTTATTTTTTATTTTATCTTTTATTTTATTTTATACTTTTTTTTTACTTATTTTATTTTTTATTTTTTTTTCCATTATTTTTTTGGGGGGGAAAATATTAAAAACAAGAAATTGAAAGTTTCACGCAAGAACCAGGCAAAGTTCAAACTATGTACAACATTTATTTACAGATTCCTAAACAAAAAGTTCTACGAGTCAGTCTCTGGGTCCACTGGTGGCTGTGGAGTGTTGAGCGTGTCAGTCAGAGAGGTAGCCGTGGACGGGGTGGCAACTGGACCTGGACTGTCCAGGGTGCTGAATAAGTCGCTGACACTGGCTGCTGTAGACACTCCGGTGGGGAACACGGTAACGTCCGTGGCGGCACAAGTGACAACCAGGGCTGGAGAGCTGCTGCCTTGGTTGCTCTGGTCCATGGTGTGTCTGGCAGAGCTGATGGCCGTAGAGACGGAGGCATGGGTGGTGGCTGGTGCTGTCAGCGTGTGGAAGACGGGAGAGTTCCTACTCTGTGGCTGGAAGAACCTCTGTGGCTGGTAGTAGGAGTGAGGCTGCTGGAAGGACGAGTGAGGCTGCTGGAAGGACGAGTGAGGCTGCTGGAAGGACGAGTGAGGCTGCTGGAAGGACGAGTGAGGCTGCTGGAAGGACGAGTGAGGCTGCTGGAAGGACGAGTGAGGCTGCTGCTGGTGGTATCTGGCCATCCACTCCCTGGTCTGTGACTGCCAAGGAGTGCCAGTGGGCGGGTTGTCATGCCACTGGCTAGGGTCCGGCTGAAACATGTCGCTCTGGGCTTGCCTGGTGGTTGTGATGCCAGGAGGGGGGGCCGACCGACATGTAGCTGAGAAGGTCGGCAGGTCCTCCTCTTCCTCTTCACTGTCTTCATCCATCAGCCGCGTGAGGATCATGTTGATACTGGCCCTGGCCTTCTTGAACTTCCGGCTCGACATTGTGAGAAGGCTGTCCCTCACGTAGTTCGCAAAGGTTGACTCAGGGGTCACTGCTGGAGGCTGGAACAAACCCCTGAGTATAGCCTCTGACTCCTTGACCTTCTCCTGCAGGGTAGCCAACACGTCATCCTCAGTGGTGGTATCCTCATCCTGTCCAGATCGTCCGGGCCTCTTGGAACTGCTGCTGCTGGAGGCTGCTGTGGCAGGTGTGGAAGATCTGGAAGGTATGGCAGCACACTCCGTGATAGAAGGTCCAGATACCGGTAAATCCTCCTGGACAGTTGCTGCAGCTGAGGCTCTGCTGGGTAGGATGGGCTTGGCTGGCTCCGGTCTGTGTCGCACTACCTCCTGCAGGAACCTGAAGTTGTTGAGCACCCACTCGTCCCTCTCTGTTCTTCTTGGGGCACCGTCACCGCTCTTGTGTTTCAGGAGTCTGGTGTTCTTATCCCGCAGTGACCGGAACCAGCCCTTCAAGTGCTTCACCGTCTTCTGCATCTTCTCTGCCTGGGCCTCCCACAACTTCTCCTTGTTGGTGATCTTGTGGTAAGCCTGGAGCTTAGAGTCCCACAATGTCCGGTTCTCTTGTAACCACTCGACCATGATGGCCTCATCAGATTCAGAGAGGCTGTAATTTATCCTGTCACTCTTCTTCCTCTTGCCTCTGTCCTGTGAGGAGGCTGCTGACAAGCTTCTGGAGGAGGAGGAGGAGCAGCTAGACCCTGGAGACCCTGGAGAGGCTGGAGATGGCGACTGGGACCTGGAGGGGGTGACTGTTGCCCTCTTGTTCTTCGGCTGCTTCTGCTGCTGGCTGCCTGCTGGCTGGCTGTCAGCCTCGCTTTCAACAGGAGGGGGATGGACCTCTGCAGTGATGGAAACAACCTCCTGGCTGGGAGAGGATGCTGCTCGTCGGCCCCTGCTGCTGCCCCGACCTCTGCTGCTGGCCCTCTTGCTCTTGGGAGGCATACTTCTTTTCTTTTTCTTTCGTTCGTTCTTCTTCGTTTTGCGATGTTGACTGCGCGGTGGTTGAAATGGAAGTGATGCACTCTGGCCAAAAGCCCCCCCTTTTATACTGCGCGTCCAGCCGCAGGTTGGCGAAACGTCACAGGAACGTCACACAAACGCTCCACGCGTTACTCGAACGCTACAGGAACGCTAGGCAGACGCTGTGGAAACGTCGAGAACGTCAGCTAGATGCTGGACAAACGTCGAGAACGTTACCTGGACGCAAGGCAGACGCTACCCAAACGCTATGATAACGCTATCAAAGCGCTGTGGACGCTATGAGAACGCTAGGTTTTGCTGCTATTTTGGACCACAAACGTCGCCTGACACTGAGGGAACGTTGGCTGAGCGTTACCCAAGCGTTACAAGAACGTTACAACATCGTTGACCTAGAAACTTAATTTGAAGAACGTCGACGTTCCCCGGCGTTTCGCAAATTTTTAAAAACGCAACCAAACGTCGAACAAAACGCTATAGTGTGACAGGGCCCTTAAAGTAATGATGGATGTCGTTTCCCTTTACTAAGTTGAGCAGTTCTTGACATGATATGGATTACTACAGTTGTTGAATAGGGCTGTTTACTGTATTTTTATTATTTTCTATTTACTGTTTGATCTCAAACGCATTAAAAAGGAAAGAAATTGCACTAATTAACTTTTGACGAGGCACATTTGTTAACTGAAAAGCATTCCAGGTGACTACCTCATGAAGCTGGTTCAGATAATGCCAATAGTGTGCAAAGCGTCATCAAGGTAAACGCTGGATACTTTGAAGAATCTAAAATATGAAACATGTTTTGCTTTTTTAACACTTTTTTTTGTTTACCATATAATTCCATATATGTACTTTATGATATTTTATAGTTTTGATGATACAGAAAAACCTATGAATGAGTAGGCGTGTCCAAACTTTTGACTGGTACTGTATAAAAATGTCAGTTTGGACCTGTTCTGTAGGTAGAAGATTCTGGAATAAAAAGTTCAATAAATAGCCAGAAGATTATTATAGACATATGAATAATATTCCTAATATTTGAACAGTCCATAAAATAAATGTGACCTAAGAGGGTCCATGGAATTTTATTGGGGAGGAGGGAATTATTTGAAGCTAAACACAAGCACTAACCTTTAAACCTGTCAAATGTAATATGAGGTAACACAAAAGCAAGAGGCAATTTAAAGATGAAAAAATTTAAAAAGACTAATACAATGATATATGAATGTGAAAATGTCAAGCCTTGAAATAAACATATAATAGGAGTCGAGTATATTGTTACAAGAATTGTCCTAGTTGCAAATATCACATTAATCACTGTAAATATGGATTAATTTAACAATATGGTTTCTACATGTATTATTTATAAGCTTATAAAGTAGTAATTGAATTTATTTTTTTCGCGGTGCGGTTTCCATCAAATCCTGCGCTCTGATTGGCTGGCGAGCGGGTCCGTATCCTATGATACGGACCCCGGTTATGGACCCCGGTTACGGACTCCGGTTACGGACCTCTGGCGACTCGCTCGTTCACAACAACAACAAACATAGTAGCATTTTTTGTCAACATTTATCTTTTTTTTAAATAAGATTTATTTATAAGATTATCAAAAATCTTATAAATTTTTGCCAGCATTTCTCAGGAGAATAGCATTAATTTTACAGCATGCATAGCGATAACGACAGTGTTCACAGCGAAAGCGAGTTTTACTAGCCTGAGGAAGAAAAAATAAAAGAAAACATTTCAGGAGAAAGCTAAAAACCTCTGACTTGCTAACGCCGAGCAAAAACATGGCTGAATCCTGAATGACTCGATTTTGTATAAATAGGGGACTACATAGGCGGCAAAATGTAGTTTTTTCCTACCATGGAAGTGCACTTGTATACCGAGGAGAAAGCAATTTGCATTACAGCCGTGAATGAGGATTCAAAATGGCGGCTTGCCTCGCCTCGGCTCGGTTTTCCCTTTCGGGTGCTCTCGTTTTCTGTTAGAATTTGTTAAAGAAAAGAGGCCTTGGTCAGTACTTTCAAGACTTCGGTCATGGTATTTCACGATACGGACCGACCTTAAGCTGGTAAATAACATATATGTATTTATAGCCCAAAATATACATATTTGTGTGGCGTATTGTGGTTTCTTCAAACTGTCAGTCATCACTGGACTTAATACTCCTCCTTGCTTGAACCAATATCACGCAACGGAAGAAAAATTTACTTAAGCCCAAGATCAGAATTGTTACACGCATAAAGGATACATGCCTCTGTTTGGAGCAAATTCCACCATTTGTACGACTGTGTGAGTAAGTCAGAATACTGATGTGTGCAATTTCTGTATTAAATCCTCAATATGCATGTGTAACAGACCTCTGAATATGGCCATAAGTACATAGGAAATCTTATTTGATCTACCTGGTTAGACATAGTCATACTTAAGCAATCCATAACCATGACAATAACAATAAAGCACAAAACGAGACAAGCCAGTGAAAGGATAAAAACGATGCTTTTTATATCACGCTTACAGAATTCATGAGTCATAACACATTGCAGGAATGATGGTATAAGATGCCAGTAGTGGGCATTTGTTCAAATAAGTGCATATTTCAAATGAGAGCAACTACTGTGTATTTCTGCAACTTTGTTTAATACATTGGAAATATGAGCTCTTGTTAAGAATATTGTTGCTAGTTAAGTTAATGTCTTTTTACAGCCTCTTTGCCCAGTCATGCAGTTCCTCAGTCCACACGGCAACGGATTCAGGTGAATCCGATACAATTGTTTATCGTTTAGGCCTGGCGTCCACACGGCACCGGCGTTTTGGGTGTCCCAAAATGCAATCTTTTGAGAACGGGTTCCAGAGTGGAAAGATCTGGCAACGTTGCCGTTGCGAAGTCGTCTGGATGAGTAGAACGGATTTGTTTACGATGACATCACAACCACATGACTGTCAGTGCTTCACGCCGGGTAGAAGTGTAACGAACTCGATGTGAGTTGTCAACAAATCCTATAACTTGGTTCATGAAACGCGCTTACAAAATATTTTCACTGTGAATATTTATTGTGTAATGGTGCAAAGTGAGAGAGAGAATAGCCCTAAGGGCAGTCAATCCCGCCAGCAAAAATAGGGAAAAAAAGGAGCGATCTCACCTCTTCAGATGTTGGTTTAAGTCCTACAATACATTCCTCAAAAAGGGCGTAGAAGAACAAATTAATCCATCAACGTGTAGCATTCAATTTATTCCGGACCATTAAAGACGCCGCCTTCCGCGTAGAATCATACGTCATCCTCGCCGCCATATTGGATGGGTCAAAGCGGAGAATAAAGGTGCCTCATTCATGTGCTGCGTTTAACTATACCAACAGGTTTACCGTCCAAACGAGATCACATGGGATTACCTTTCACAGGTGAGACTGGAAAAATACTTTTCATTGTATTTGGTCATTATAATGTAATTTTACGAACAGATTTTTCTGACTTTGTGGCTAATATGAAGTCTCGCGCATAATAGTTTATGCGCATGCATCCTTACTTCTTCTATTGTTCTGGTGTCTCCAAAGGGACCGTCTTACAGCGCCCCAGAGGTGTGGCATGTGTATTGCATCGTTTTCAGCAAGCCATATGGACCTGATATTTTACTGATCGTTGCCCATGTGGATGCGATATTTTTTTAAATAACATCTCGTTGCCATTGTCGTGTGGATGTAGCCCAAGACAAGTGGCTCCAGCATGACAGGTGCTGCACTCAAAGTCCCTCAACTCTTTTGCCCGTCACTCTTCGCTTGATTTCTAAATGGTCCCCACTTGCTTCCCTTTGACTGAACTCAATGGGATTACAGTTGAGTTAATCGCTCCTGAGTTTGTCCACTTATTAGCATGTGAACTTCCCCTCGGCTGTCTATTGTTTTCCAACCTACCATAAAGATTACCTTCGAATTGCTCTATTGTCTCCACCAATGCGTAGGAGCCTAATGAAAGCCTGCACAATGGAGATGGCAGCCGCAGTGGCGAGAGGTGCACGTGTGTTCATTAACGAAGGCGCAGGGACTGCTTTTAAAAATAGAAATGCTGGCAGGTCTCAGATTGAGCTATTAGGGACGTGTGATTGTGTGCACCGCCCTCCCCTTACCCAAACTCCCCTTCCACACTTTGCACCAGCAGGAGGCACAGAAAACTGTACCACAGGCCCAAAGCAATGGCACCCAGACTGGAGAAACCAGGACTTTTTTTTTTTTCTTTTAAATTCAAGTCTGTTTCAGTGCATATTTGATAAGTACCTATTGGTGTCTGCTGTTTGCTCAGTAGAAGTTGTAGCTAATAAAGGACCAAAAAAATCCTGCTGTGCTGCAAGCTGTCTGTTTTTTTTTTTTGGGGGGGGGGGGGGAATGGTGTTTTACGGATGTAATGTAGGGTATGCTATGAGCATATGAAGACTCGGGAAACTTAAGAACTGAAACATGATCTCATTAAAAAACCTGTTTGAATTTGAATAAGGGACAGAAATGTGGTTGGGCTTCTTCTTCTGATTCGATAGAAATTAAGTTATAACAAAAAGTATGAACAGCTAATCCACCCCTAATCCTAATCCCTTAAACTCTGAGGACCTACCGGCATGTTGTTATTATTAGTTAGATACTCTGCGTCTGTGACAAGGCATGGATAATTTAGCATCAGTATATGCTACTCACATGCAATGTCACAGATCCCTTTTTGCGTAACACTGCTGTTGTCAACTAGAAAGCACTTGTGTTTTTATGTTGTATGTGTATTCTCTGCTCTCAATTTTAGCTAGCTTGGCTAATCAGCTAATGACTCTAATGGCCCTTTTCCACTACCCTTTTTCAGCTCACTTCAGCTCACTTCAGCCCGACACAGCTCGCGTTTCGACTACCTCAGAACAGCACGACTCAGCTCGCTTCAGCCCTGCTTAGCACCCAAAACTCGCATGGTTTTGGAGTGGGGCTGAAGCGAGCCAAACCGAGCTGAGTGAGGCTGGGGGCGTGAGCAGACACTCCCCTGTGCACTGATTGGTGAGGAGGAGTGTCCTCACATGCCCACACACGCCCCGCGAGCACGCTGGGATCTGTAAACACCGTAAACCCGGAAGAAGAAGAATTACGAGAATTTCTGAAGCCTTATGCGCCTCGCCTCATCTATACGCTCTTGCCAGTATCTGTTGGCGTTGTCGGTGACAACAAGCCACAGCACCAAGACCAGCAACACTAACGACTCCATGTTTATTGTTTACTCTCCGGGTCGTGAGACTACCGCTTAAAAGATCACTGATGTCACTGTTTGCGCCGCTTAACAACATCACGTGATGTCCACCCACTTTCGCTAACTCCACCCAATGTGTCCACCCACTTCCAGCCAGCACGTTCAGCGCGGTTGTAGTCGAAATGCAACTCCAACAGCCCCACTCAGCTCGACTCAGCCCAACTCAGCACGGCTCAGCCGCGTTTGTAGTGGAAAAGCGGCATAAATAGCAAAATCAAATAACATAGCCTAGCTAACTTACTAACTAACCAACTAACTACTTATTTCTCAGTTCTATTCATTATATATATTTCTTTTATAATGAAAAAGAAACATGTATACAGTACATTGAAATCCTTTACCTGTTCCAGAGTTAGGAAGCTAGAGTCAGAACACAGGTTCAGCCATGATACACAGCCCCTGGAGCAGACAGGGCCTTGATCAAGGGCCAAATAGAACGGTGGCTGCTTGGCAGTGCTGGGGCTTGAGTGCTGATCAGTAAACCAGCTACATTAACCATTAAGCCACCACTGCACCTGTTATATATTTCTAAATTCTATTTTCTACAGTTTGTCTGATTAGAAATTATTTTTCCCCATTATCTAGTGTGTGAAGGATAACACATGCTTTCTTTGAGACACATGAAGCCAGCCAGCCACATCTTTTTGAACTGCTGCTCATGCTGTCACAGGGCAGCATGACACACACAGAGGAAAGCACTATCCGCTCTCTTCCACATACATGAGCTCACAGACACCCATGATAGGCTAGTGATGCTGTGATTGACAGGACAGAGAGAGAGTATGCCATCCATCTCACCAATGGAGCAGAGATAATTGTGCTCTTTGGAGCTCCTGGACCATGGATTGCCAGGAAATGAACTCATGGTCTCTGGAAGATAGGGCAAATATTGTTTTTGTTGTTTTTGCACCACTCAGGAGCAGATAGCAAAGATTTTGTTGCATGAATTAGATTCAATTATGAATAATACGCATATTGTAACACCATTAGTGGTTACTGGGTAATTTATAGCAGAGGGACTGAGATGAGCGGGTGGTTTTACAAGAACTACTTTATCCTGGTCAGCGTTCTGTGGTATCAGTTCTTCTTATTTTATTTTTATATTTTGGGATATTGAATCAGCTAAGTTCATTCGAAAATACTTGGGACAGGTACAAACAAAAGTAACTGCTAGAACTTGCAGGATTGGTCAGAAGTATATGTGGGAGCAGGAGGAAGCAGGATTCAAAAGCCTCTACTTCTAGATATTATTGAATATTATTATACATACAGGACACTTTTTCGATGGAATAAAAACATGTAGTATATTCCGTTCTAGCGGGTTTCATTCATTTGGTTTGATAGCATGCAATATTGTTAGCATATTGCTTATCCTACGTGTATTACATCACTCTGCCCAATGGAGAATGAGCGTTGAATATGGTTTACGATATTGCATGGTTGTCAAGACAACATGACGTCACACGTCGGAGCTGATGTGAAGTAACCTCCCCCCCTTAACTTTTTGTAAAATCTGTAATTGTTCTATCTAATGTATAATAATAATAATAATAATCTCATCTCATTATCTCTAGCCGCTTTATCCTTCTACAGGGTCACAGGCAAGCTGGAGCCTATCCCAGCTGACTACGGGCGAAAGGCGGGATACACCCTGGACAAGTCGCCAGGTCATCACAGGGCTGACACATAGACACAGACAACCATTCACACCTACGGTCAATAGAGTCACCAGTTAACCTAACCTGCATGTCTTTGGACTGTGGGGGAAACCGGAGCACCCGGAGGAAACCCACGCGGACACGGGGAGAACATGCAAACTCCACACAGAAAGGCCCTCGCCGGCCCCGGGGCTCGAACCCAGGACCTTCTTGCTGTGAGGCGACAGCGCTAACCACTACACCACCGTGCCGCCTAATAATAATAATAATAATAATAATATTGGCTGGCTTTTTTTCATGGTATATCAGATATATTCCATTCAGCTAGCGTGATATTGAACGAGTCTTCGACTCGTTCAATATCACGCTAGCTGAATGGAATATATCTGATATACCGCTCATTGCCAGCCAATATTATTTAAGTATGAAATATGTATAAATCATATATGAGTCATAGTACAAAGCTTATGAAATGAGTCATGCAGATTGTAATAAATTTGTAAGAATTAAAGATTTGATACAGTAGCCATGGAATACAGGACATCTTTTATTTATCTCAAAATATCTCATGGACAAAGCAGTACTGGGCAGTAATGTTTTGTAGTCTATGAAACATTTTTAATGTTCATTGCTTATCATATCACAATGGTCAGTAATGCAACTCTTGTTTTCTCCAGCATCACAGCCTTGAAGTAGAAATAAAGATAGCAACTGGTCCACCATTTTGGTGTTTTTAATTAACAGAGATTCATATGATAATCACCTTGCCAAACTCAAGGAAGGCAGGCATGCAGATGAGGAGCACTCATAGGAATGGTATGCTTGTGTGGCCTCAAAAACCAAAAGCCAAAGGCTCTCCACAAGTTCTCAGTTCAAAGCTCTAGTAATGAGACATTCCAACACGAAAGAACAGATATTCATTAACAGGAGAGCTTTTGTTGCATACCTCAGTCTATAATGTATTAGGAAATAGCCTTTTATCCCAGTAAAGTCTTTGTTTATGGAGGGTGTGTTTTTTCATTATTATCATGAAAGGATGCTTTTGAACAGTTAATCAAGAGCAAAGATTTTGCTCAGGAGTATTTTATAGCAAGAGCACAACTAATTCAAAAGATGACATTTTTTTCATAATGGTGAGAATTTTGTTATTTCGCAGCCAGCTTACTAACATCGAATGAGTCTCTCTTCGTCTTCCTCCAGTTTGTTGATTCAAATCCAAATGATCCTTTTTGTGCAGCTAATTAGTGCACCAGAAAATGAAATCTAATCAAAACAAGCTGCATAAATCTACAAAATTTACACCTAAGAACATCATATAAGCTTGCAGTATTGCTCATAGTGCCAAAGCTTTTTGTGTCTTAAGAGTGAGTTGGATCTGACGAGAAGGTCATGCCATTGTTTTGCGTAATTAATCATCTAACAGCCTTTCAACAGCAACTGTCGTCTCAGATTTCACCTTCAACTCAGCTACAGTGGGGAAACCAACAACCCAGTGATTTAGACTTGCAGGTCTATACCAAACATCACCTTACACATACGTGAGCTGTGAAGAAAAGGTCAGATCCTCTGCAGGCTAAAAGCTTCAACTGCCTTCAGTTTTGCCACCACGAAGGGCGCTTGCTTAGGGACTGTCAAACCTGCACAGTTCTGCAAAGAGTCCCTGTCAAGAGACGGTGCACAACCTTTAGTGCCCAAGCATTAAGTTGCAGTGCTTGCTTTACCTTAACATCACCTTAAAGGTCATATGTGTTGCTTGTTTTCTTTACCCTTTAGTCTCCTCTCCTTGGGTTTGCTGTTATCTGACTTGAATATCTATTATGTTTGGAACTTAGAAGTCATCCCTAGGATAACAAATTTTCCAGACTGATCACCTGGGTTATAATGAAATGGTGATTTCTGTCCATCCATCCACCCATCCATCCATTATCTGTAACTGCTTATCCTGTGCAGGGTTGCGGGCAAGCTGGAGCCTATCCCAGCTGACTATGGGCGAGAGGCGGGGTACACCCTGGACAAGTTGCCAGATCATCGCAGGGCTGACACATAGAGACAAACAACCATTCACACTCACATTCACACCGACGGTCAATTTTAGAGCCACCAATTAGCCTAACCTGCATGTCTTTGGGGGAAACCGGAGCACCCGGAGGAAACCCACACAGACATGGTGAGAACATGCAAACTGCACACAGAAAGGCCCCCGTCAGCCACTGGGCTCAAACCTAGAACCTTCTTGCCGTGAGGCGACAGTGCTAACCATTACACCACTGTGCCGCCTAAATGGTGATTTCATATACACCAATCAGACATAACATTATGACCACTGACAGGTGAAGTGAATTACATTGATTATCTCATTACAGTGGCACCTGTCAAGGGGTGGAATACATTAGGCAGCAAGAGAACAGTCAGTTCTTGAAGTTGATGTGTTGGAAACAGGAAAAATGGGCAAGCGTAAGGATCTGAGCGACCTTGACAAGGGCCAAATTGTGAGTGGGTCTGAGCATCTCCAAAATGGCACATCTTGTGGGATGGTCCCAGTCTGCAGTGGTTAGTACCTACCAAAAGTGGTCCAAGGAAGGACAACCGGTGAATTGGCGACAGGGTCATGGGTGTCGAGGGCTCATTGATTCACATGGGGCACGAAGGTAAGCCCATTTCTGATCCTACAGAAGAACTACTGTAGCACAAACTGCTGAAAAAGTTAATGCTGGTGAAAACATAAGTGTCAACATGAACATTTTCAGCAGTTTGTGCTACAGTAGCTCTTCTACAGTAGCTTGCCAGTAAGATTGAAGACCCCTGCTTACAACCCCCTGGAAATTGGTGGAATGATTAGTAACTCAGGTGAGGGATTTCAGTGGGGGAATTTTAACTAATAGGGTTACTCAAGTAGTGTTACATTAATGCTAGCTGACTCTGTCTTCAGCTTGAAGAACTTTAGCTTGTTATTTGTTTTTAACAACTATACTCGATGTGCTCTTGAAACGGGTAAAGGCCAGTTTATGTTGTAGGTACAGTAGTAGTTAATTGGTTTTGGTTGGCAAATGTGTGTTTCATGCATGGTGTTACTGGGTAATGCTAACTTCCAGTGACTTTGGCCGGAGTGCATGATAAACATCATGGGAGTTGAAGCCGCCATTTTTGCAGGGAGAGGATTCACGCCGGTGACAGCCAGCAACAATTTTGAGGTAAGCTGTACTTGAAATCGTTTTTTAACATATATTTACATGCAAAAACGACATCTTCTGCTGCTGTTATTTTTAATACTGGTTTGGTTTCTAACAGAACTGTTAGCCTATGTATTTTACTCAAGATTAACTTTAGACATTTAGACAAATTTGCTAACTTTAATGTCAAAATGGCACAGGCAGCTAATTTACATGGCACAAATATGGTAGGGAGATTTATCTCATCTCATCATCTCTAGCCGCTTTATCCTTCTACAGGGTCGCAGGCAAGCTGGAGCCTATCCCAGCTGACTACGGGCGAAAGGCGGGGTACACCCTGGACAAGTCGCCAGGTCATCACAGGGCTGACACATAGACACAGACAACCATTCACACTCACATTCACACCTACGCTCAATTTAGAGTCACCAGTTAACCTAACCTGCATGTCTTTGGACTGTGGGGGAAACTGGAGCACCAGGAGGAAACCCACGCAGACACGGGGAGAACATGCAAACTCCGCACAGAAAGGCCCTCGCTGGCCACGGGGCTCGAACCCGGACCTTCTTGCTGTGAGGCAACAGCGCTAACCACTACACCACCGTGCCGCCCCTGGAGATTTATTTATTTATTTATTTATTTGTAAGTTTTGTTGCTCAGCTTGCAAGATGGAAATTTAACTTGAGATATTTACAGTGGCATGCAAAAGTTTGGGCACCCTTGCTGAAAATGTCTGTTACTGTGAATAGTTAAGTGAGCAGACGATGAACTGATCACCAAAAGGCATAAAGGTAAAGACGAGACATTTCTTTTCAGCGTTTTATGCAGGATTTGTGTATTATTTTTGTTTTGTACAATTGGAGAGTGAAAAAAGAAAAGGAACACCATGCGAAAGTTTGGGCACCCCAATACATTTGAGTTCTCAGGTAACTTCTACCAAGGTTCCAGACCTTAATTAGCTTATTGAGCTGTGGCTTGTTCAAATTCTTCATTAGGAAAGGTCAGATGATGCAGATTTCAAAGCTGTATAAATTCTCTGACTTCTCAAACTTGTCCCTAAAATCAACAGCCATGGGCTCCTCTAAGCAACTCCCTCACCTTCTGAATAATAAAATAATTGATGCTCACAAAGCAGGAGAAGGCTACAACAACATAGCAAAGTGTTTTCAGGTAGCTGTTTCCTCAGATTGTAATGTTATTAAGAAATGGCTGTTAAGAGAAACAGTGGAGCTCAAGGTGAGGTCTGGAAGATGAAGAAAACTTTCTGAAAGAACTGCTCATTGGATTGCTAGAAAGGCAAATAAAAACCACTGTTTGACTGCAAAAGACCTTCAGAAAGATTTAGCAGACCCTGGAGTGGTGGTGCACTGTTCTACTATGCAGCGACACCTGAACAAATATGACCTTCATGGAAGAGTCATCAGAAGAAAATCTTTCCTGCGTCCTAGCCACAAAATTCAGCGTCTGAAGTTTGCAAATGAGCATCTAAATAAGCCTGATGCATTTTGGAAACAAGTCCTGTGGACTGATGAAATCAAAATAGAACTTTTTGGCCACAATGTGCAAAGGTATGTTTGGAGAAAAAAGGGTGCCAAATTCCAGGAAAAGAACACCTCTCCATCTCTGAAGCATGCGTGTGGATCGATCATGCTTTGGGGTTGTGTTGCAGTCAGTGGCACAGGGCACATTTCATTGGTCGAGGGAAGCATGGGTTCGAATAAATACCAGCAAACTCTGGAAGCAAACATCACACCATCTGTAAAAAAGTTGAAGTTAAAAAGAGGATGGGTCCTACAGTAAGGCGATGATCCAAAACACACCTCAAAATCTACAATGGAATACCTCAAGAGGCACAAGCTGAAGGTTTTGCCCTGGCCCTCACAGTCCCCTGACCTAAACATCATTGAAAATCTGTGGATAGATATCAAAAGAGCAGTGCATGCAAGACAGCCCAAGAAACTTGTAGAACTGGAAGCCTTTTGCAAGGACGAATGCGCAAAAATCCCCCAGGTAAGAACTGAAAGATTATTAGCTGGCTACAAAAAGTGTTTACAAGCTGTGATACTTGCCAAAGGGGGTGTTACTAGGTACTGATCATGTCAGGTGCCCAAACTTTTGCTTCAGGTCCTTTTCATTTTTTGGTATTTTACACCTGTAAATGATGGAAATAAAAATGTAATCTTGTGGAAAATATTAAAGAAATGTGTCATCTTTACCCTTATGCCTTTTGCTGATCAGTTCATCTTCTGCTTACTTAACTATGCACAGTAACAGACATTTTCAGCAAGGGTGCCCAAACTTTTGCATGCCACTGTATGTAGTTGTGTGCCATTTTTATTAGCATTTATTTTGTACTTGGTATTATTAAAGAGCCTGGCAGGAATTATAAGTTCTACTAATTATTCAGCATCATGAGGTGGGAATATATATTTTTTTCTTCTTGCTAATTATTTTACTTTGCTGTATGATGAAGTAAGATATCCTCATATAGCCATGGCTAGATTAATCCAATTATTTCCCATGATAGCAGTCCTTTTAGTACAAAGAAAATATAGTTCAGATCTGTAAGAATGTTGGTGTATGAATCTCATCTCATTATCTCTAGCCGCTTTATCCTTCTACAGGGTCGCAGGCAAGCTGGAGCCTATCCCAGCTGACTACAGGCGAAAGGCGGGGTACACCCTGGACAAGTCGCCAGGTCATCACAGGGCTGACACATAGACACAGACAACCATTCACACTCACATTCACACCTACGCTCAATTTAGAGTCACCAGTTAACCTAACCTGCATGTCTTTGGACTGTGGGGGAAACCGGAGCACCCGGAGGAAACCCACGCGGACACGGGGAGAACATGCAAACTCCGCACAGAAAGGCCCTCGCCGGCCCCGGGGCTCGAACCCAGGACCTTCTTGCTGTGAGGCGACAGCGCTAACCACTACACCACCGTGCCGCCCCGGTGTATGAATGTGTACCTTATATTATTTAACATTAAGCGTATAGATTTTATGTTGAGGGGGGTGAGTTGTATATCAGCTAATGCCTTGTGTAAAAATATTGTCAAAAAGTGGCTGTTGCATTATCTGTCTAAAAATATTAACATTTCTTTAATTTATTATGCAGCAAATGGACCAGTCTGAAGATGATCCTCGACCAGTGATTCCTGGGTCCTTGGATGATCAGATCTACATCAATCCAACATACAAAGTTTTGAAATAAATGAAATGTGGTTATGTGTCCTGTTGCCTAATGAAATTGGAAAAAGAACCATTTTGTCCAGTGGTGGAGATTTTTGTTATTACTGCTGAAGTTCTACGAAATTTTGTTCTATGAATTTGTGTTGTTATATTCTGCAGTTTGATTTCTATGAATTGTATTGTTAATACTTCATGATAATAAATGCGTTGAAATCATAAATAGTGTATCATTGTCATTAACTCATTTTGTGTCAATTTTTTGCATAGGATTTTAGGCTTGTTTTTTAACATGATGTGTGTCGCCAAGGACAGTACATAATGTGTTAATATTGCACGTTTACTCATCTTCACATTAACCTTCCTGACACGTACAGTGTGTTAAAATCATTTACACAGTGAATGTGTGAAAATTAACACAAGTGTTGTCCCAAAACTCACCCACTGACGTGTAAGAATTTAATACAGTTTGTCAGTTTTAACACATCATTTGTGAGAGTGCACATACCTAAACATTGTCGCAGACCAAGTACACCCTTCATGGCAATGGTACTCCCTAATGGCAATGGCCTCCTTCAGCAGGATAATGCACCTTGCCACACTCAGGAATGGTTTGAGGAACATGACAAAGTGTTCAAGGTGTTGACATGGTCTCCAAATTCCCAAGAGCTAAATACGAGCATTTATGGGATGTGCTGGACAAACATGTCAGATACATGGAGGCCCCACCTCACAACTTACAGGAATTAAAGGATCTGCTGTTAGCATCTTGTTTCAGAGGTCTTGTGAAGGTCTCGACAGGTCTCAATGGGTCAGATCTGTTTTGGTGGCACATTGAAGTTTAAGTTTATTATGAAATGACACAAAAGTAGAAGAACAAATATTTTTTGGTACATTAAAGAAAGACGCCTAGTCAAAATTCACAAGACTAATAAATATAAAGACAAATAAATTCATTGGAATACAGCTTTGCAAGTTGAAGTCATAGCCTCTACGGATATTTGTTACAATAATACCTTACCTTAAGTATCTTATTTATTTTTTATCCTCTCATTAAACCTCATTAGTGAGCATTCAACAGTATTGGACTTATCTTGTTTCTGTACTTGGTTCACTTTTAAATCTTAATGGGTCCTTTGGTTTGTCCCTCTGGAGGAACTTTACAAAGTTTCTGTAAATACATCAGATGTTTCTTCTATCAGAGAGGGTTCATAGGCACTTAAGATCAGGGCTTTGAACCAGTTCAAGGAAAGAAAACGAAAACCGGGAACTTTTTCTATTTCACATGGAACAGAAACGAAACCAGAAACTTTATTATTTTTTATGTTCCGGAACAGAAACGCTTATTAAAAATAATGGTAACCGGTTAATACCGGTTTTTATTTCGTTCCTCAAAGTTTCTCATCTCATCTCATTATCTCTAGCCGCTTTATCCTTCTACAGGGTCGCAGGCAAGCTGGAGCCTATCCCAGCTGACTACGGGCGAAAGGCGGGGTACACCCTGGACAAGTCGCCAGGTCATCACAGGGCTGACACATAGACACAGACAACCATTCACACTCACATTCACACCTACGGTCAATTTAGAGTCACCAGTTAACCTAACCTGCATGTCTTTGGACTGTGGGGGAAACCGGAGCACCCGGAGGAAACCCACGCGGACACGGGGAGAACATGCAAACTCCACACAGAAAGGCCCTCGCCGGCCCCGGGGCTCGAACCCAGGACCTTCTTGCTGTGAGGCGACAGCGCTAACCACTACACCACCGTGCCGCCCCCTCAAAGTTTCTGTAGCCTACAAATAAAAAAGTCATTCTTCTCCTGCGCAAGTTTCTATGACCCGCTGGGGTTCACTTCCTGTGTGACGTTCGCTGACTGAATGGAGAGAGCGGGAGGGTGGACTACTATCACGTCTCCACATCTTAAATAAGAGGTAAATATTGCAGTCTATCGTTATTCAAAAACGTCAATTTCAAACACGATATCAATATATTTGTCCACGTTAATGAGAGGCTCGCGAACATTAAATGACGTTAACCTCTGTTAGCCTATCAATGCATAGGGCCTGACTAGCCTTTGGTAACACACTAAACGAATTATCTTTCATTTTTGGCACTTTTTCTGTTTGTGTAGATGGGAAGACATACTGAGAATCCAAATCGCCAACATTTGAAATAATAATTGTTTTGAATTATTTCTTGTCTTATTTAATGAAGGTTGTAATAGAATTAGCCTACATTTGGCTTAAGCTGGATGAGACAGAGACATAATTTTATAGCCATTTGTTAAACAGCTGACAGGGAATGTAATTAACCGTTCCGGGAACGAAATTTTTTTGTTCTAACCAGTTCGGGAACGTCTATTTAATGGTGGAACCCAAAACCGAAACGTTAAAATTCCGTTTCTGTTCGGAACGAACCAATAGGAAAAAAATTCTGGTTCAAAGCCCTGCTTAAGATCCCTTAAATATCCTAAGAATCCTGCAGGAGAACCCTTTGTAAGAGTGAGAGTGAATTCTCTGCTCACAGTAACCTTTAATGATGCTCATTTTGTGGGTCACAAAAATATTCTCAGACATAAAGCCCAAAATCCCAAAATGTTGTGCCAATTTTGTGCCAACTGTAAAGCTTGGCCTGATTGAAATTACTGCACAAAGTAACTTCACCAAACAGATTGAGTAGGTAGCCTTACAAATTAGACACGTTTTACTTTTGATAGCCTTATGCTTGTGTATTTATAGTATATGACTTCGTTTAGATGAAGCCAACAACACATAGGCAGACAAACAACTGGTAAATATGAATAATTGGATAAGTGCTGTCACTTCACACCCCTGTCATGACATTTGCAGTCAACAGTGAGAAACTCAGCATCCGGTGGGGGGTTTTATAATTAGGAGTGTTTTGCATGATTTAATTGATCGTCAGAAACATAGGATATCCACAAGGTATTAATTACTGCCGTTCTCCATCTCCCAGTGCCACATACCCACTTCTGTTGGAGAGGGACACATTTAAAGTGATAGTCTCTCCACTATAAAACATGAATGAGCATCCGGGGTGGCCCCAGCTTCTAACAATGCCCTGAGTCAGTGCCTTCGGCGAAACGTTTCTTTGGCTTATTTCTGTACAACATCCCCCCAGCCATGAGCCGTTCTCTTTTCAAGTGTGCTACATAAAGTGGAAATGTTGAATAGAGAAAGGAAGGAGCAGTGCACACACACAGATATATGAATCAAAGGCATGTTGGCATCAGGGGAAGGGAATACACACACCTTAATCAAGACAAGTAAGCATCTTTTATTTATCAGTGATTTATTATTGAGTATATATCGGCCATAAAATATTTAGGAAGTATTGCCTACTTCTTTCTTCGCCCTAAGTTTGGTCTCAGTGCACACTACCTACAGGGTATTCTCACATTCTATTTTCTCTTTTTGTTATAAGTATCACTGCTAACATTAACTCAAAACTTTCTTTAACTACCCTGGGAGTTTACGTTTCATAATTCTAACAGAAGTCCAACAAGTTTAAAAAAGAAAAGGAGAGGGGTTTTTTTTTTATCCTAAAGGTATTTATTTGTTAAATAGACTGTGCACTACTGAGGTTTAGAAAGTACAATAGCACACCGTTGTACGATAGGCATGGAGGCACGGACAATTTTAACAGTCTAAGTTCTTGTCTTGTCTTTTCGTTTCCTTTGCATGCTGTAAATTACTTCTTAATTCAATATGAATCATCAAAACTATGAATCATGAGCTTCAGTCCAGCAAAATCCCAACATGTTAATTAGTGAATACTAAAAGACTGACAGATGGTTCGAGGTTTAACTGAATATAGCCGTATGCCAAAAATATCAGATAAGGTATGAAGGTCTGACGCAAATGATCCACATTCGTATTATGATTTTAATTCCTGTAATTTCCATCAAGTAAATCTGTAGGTTTCAGCAGAGCATGGTAGTGACAGCATGAAAATCGGAGAGAGAGGCCCTTGCAAATGAGAGCAAATGAACAAACAGCCCAGTTGGCCAGCCGCTCTGCCTGAGAGACGTTTTTAATTAAAACTGTGACATTGTATCATAAAAAGCAGGAATCTAATCACGATGGAATAAGTATAATGTAATTATCGTCCAGGTTATAAATAGCTTTAATTTCATGCTTTGCAGGGGAAAAAAAATGAAATGGAAATGGCATAGGGCTGTTTACAGAGATTAGCGCCACCCTGAGCCAGTGCCAGGGGACAGCAACCACATCCAATTTTGCCTCTATCACATGTCAGTCCACTTATTTATCCATCAAACCTTTCCTCACCTATCTGTCATGGCTATTATCATAAGAACGCTGGTTTATTTCTAGAAACCAAGACCAGGTGCTTGCTTCATGAGACTGAAAAGATAAACTCGTTTACCTCTGTCGTAAAGTACGTAGTGAGGCAGATGGTTTAACACTCACACCTACACATTAGTCACATCAAGTGAGAACACTGGTGGAGCATAAACAAATACCTATGCAGACTAAACAAGTGTGCTTGCTTGGCACTGAATTATACTGAGAATATGAACCAAAGACAAAACGAATGTTTTGTGAAAGTGTGAAGAGAGAACATATAAATAACTGGTCTGTAATGTATAGACCCTTTTCAGTCACGTGACCTTCGTAAACGCGACCGCCATTTTGGACATGTAGTGGACTTCGGCTCGAATCGGTTTGAATGCGAGGAAGGCGACAAACATAAAAGAAAAAGGAGCGAGATGCAGAAAACTGTATTTACTAGTTTACTGTAATTATGATCTGGCAGCTATTTACACCGGATCCAGTGTAAATAGCTGCCGGAGCCAACGTCCGAGCTTGCCGGAGCGCGCTCCGGCCGGCCGCGAGCTAGCGCGCTCCGGAACCTCGGACGTTGGTTCCGGCAGCTATTTACACTGGATCCGGTGTAAATAGCTGCCAGATCATAATTACAGTAAACTAGAATGGAGTGTTAACAGCAATGTAACGCCTTTTCTGGCTAATTTTATTTGTCTTACCTCCAACAAAGTGGTCACTACACAAGCGTTGGTATGCCGCTATCCATCTTCTCCGTCGGTCAGCATCTACCGGGATCCGATAAAATGATAACCCTTGCCTTGTCTGTTGATGGTTACTACATCCAGGTGCACAACAATATAGTGGCATGATGGAAGTCTTGCTGAAAATAAACACTTTCTTTGCTGCCATTCCTCAATGTTGGCTGTGGTAAACTACTGGTAGTACATGTCCAAAATGGCGGCCGCGTTTGTCGTGACGTCATGTGAAAAGGGTCCATAGGTAAATGCAAAAGAACACCAGAAATCTGAATTCATAATGGTACTGCTGCTAGAGGAAAGAACTGAATCTGTGTGTTTCGGTAATGATCAGAAACAGTCCTTGAAATGGTCCTTGGGGAACACAGGGAAGGAAAATCAAACTGTGAAAGCAGGCTATGTCCATATTGAGTGGTCTAAAATATTTTGGGAACGTTTTCAGGATCTTCATTAGTGCTTAATATATGCAATTACCATGTTATTAGAAACTCTTTTCGTCAAAGTCAAACCATTTCTGCCGAGACATTTTGTCCAGTCCATTTCAACACAACTTTTGTAAATGGGATTGGAAAAGAGCTAGGATTAAGTGCAGGTCCTGAGCATCAATATCCGTGTTTAATGAAATTGATTACCATTAAATAGCGAGGACAACAGAATGACAAAAAAGCTGCAGCATTGAGTTTTCTCACCTTCTGTCCCTACAATGGACTAATTAGAAAAAAGCTTTGATTGTGTCATTACAGCAAGCGGTAAATAAATGACCTGAGACTATCCATGCACAAAAATGCATCACTTGCTGAGTTATGCACTAAGCAGTCAAGCAGAAATCCCAAATAGCCATTATAAAGCTGTTTTAATACGAATTCATCCTACAGCCATAATAATTATGCTGTCTCTAAAGAAGATACTGCTGCGTTTATGTTTATGGCAACACGAAACTCTAAGCCTCATTTACTTTCCTTTATTTTGTGTTTCCCCCAGCCCTTCATTTGTTTGCTATCGATGCCGTCGCATTAATTTCGCCTGCAGTGACATTCTGATAGGAGCAGAACAGATGGAAATACAGGATTGTCCCGGCAAAATTCGTCATGAAAAATGCATCCGACACCTGTGTAATTTGCCTAATCATCTTTTCCTAATAAGCTCCCGCCATTAATTATGCACGACTTCCACAATGCAATCAAGATAAAAGTAAATCTGATGACTTAATACCCTTCAGAATAATTGGTTCGCCCCCACCAGTCTGCACCCCATCTCTGGGACAGCTTCTCTTTTGATTCTTTCTCTCCCTTGTTCCTCCTGGACTTTAATTGGGATTAGAGAATATAAAATGCATGCTATGGAGTGCACAGTGTGTCAGCGTACGCCTGACAGGGGTTAGGCCTGCTAGGCGACTGAGGATAGGAAGTTTCCCCATTGCTTTTTCATCAGGAGGGAATCCGAAAGTACAGGGCGACTTAAGGACATCTCTCTCTGTTTCTCTCTCTTTCCTTTTAAGTTCTGCCTGCTCTGCTCTTGCTGGCTGTCTCACTGCAGTTCACAGATGCAGGTGTGGATGGGCGCACGTTCAGCGCGGCAGCTGCGAGTGTCTGTCGGAGAGGCTTTTGGAGACCTAATGAGAGTCAACCTTTGCGAGCACGCTGTCTTGCCGTGCGTCCCACCTGTCACTTCGTTACGGCTGGCGTGTGTCTTGAATTAACTGGGCTAAATGGACGGTGAAAGGGGGGTGGGGGACTGCCACCCGCTCACGCTGAGGCTTAAAGATGAATATGGGGCAAATCTGCCTTCTTCAAAGCTCAGCGCAGAGCTGCACAATGAGCCTTACTTATCAATCTTTCAGGAAAGTTGCGTCTAAATGTTTTTGTAGGCCAAACTGAACTGAACATTTTTTGCAGGAAAAAAGTTCCAGTAATGCTGATTTTCTTCATGTTTATGTGCACATGTTGATGAATACCAATCAGCTAGACACTCCCAAGCACATTCAGATTTACATTTAGTGATGCCACTAAAACTCCACAAAAGGAAAAGCTTAAAGAACTGAAATTGACAAAAAGACGACTTAACAGTAAAAGAGCACATCCTAAGCAAGCACTATGCTTGTACGAAGTTGTGCTTTTCTTTATTCTTAGCTGTCATTTTGCTTCAGTCTGCACCCTGTCCTGTGTTAATTTATTGGTTAGTTTGTCCATTTACACCACACTGTTTCTTAGTATCTCCACAAATTCTTGTTGATTGTATCATGCAGTTCCGAGTCTTATTTTCTTTTCTGCGTTTCTAACAGTTTTCTGATTCTTGCAACTATTATTGTTATCGATAGGCTATGGATTATCCTAATTTGTTGCTGCCTGCTTGCGCTATGACCCCTAAAGGCCTCTGCATGCTCTTGCGACAAGGCTTTCGCAGATAGCTTTTCGCAGACAGTTGTAATTTATCGTTGAGCGGGGAGTAATAGGCGTGCGCGATGTTATTCACTGCCACAACGCAAGGGGGCGCGAAGTCGCGAAATCGCTAGGAGTAGTTGGTGGGTGTGGTTAGTGGAGTGTTTATCCTCCAGTTACTTATAATGACTAGAACTGGAGTCGTATAGATGTACGTACTTCCTCGATCAACCGCTCTTAGTGCTGCTCCATCTTCGCTCGTGTTTTTAAAAATGGCGGTCGTGAAAACAAAACAAACCGGGAAAGTAGGGAAGCAGAAGTGCGTGTACAGCGGATGTAGAGTGGACCAATCAGAGCCCTCTTGTCTGTGATGCTGTCTGCGAGGCTTCTGTGGTGGTCACAATTTTTGGGAGGTGCGCGCAGAGCGTCTGCGAAGGTGGGGGGGCTATGCAGACACTGTCTGCGACGCTATCTGTGAGGACTGGGTTGTCAGCATAAATTGGCCTTTAGTCCACTTCTGAAATAAAGCCCACACTAGACATACACCAGTGTGTCCTGTTTTTTTGCCAGCACTTTACACAAAGCAATAAATGAAGAGTTTGGTTCCAAAACGTGATAAGCGTCAAATTTGAAAAAATTGAAACTCCCACCACCAAACCATCAGCAATTTTCATATCTTACTCATACCATATTCATCCATCCATCAATTATCTGTAGCCACTTATCCTGTACAGGGTCGCAGGCAAGCTGGAGCCTATCCCAGCTGACTATGGGCGAGAGACAAGGTACACCCTGGACAAATCGCCAGGTCATCGCAGGGCTGACATGTACAGACAAACAACCATTCACACTCACATTCACACCTACGGTCAATTTAGAGCCACCAATTAGCCTAACCTGCATGTCTTTGGACTGTGGGGGAAACCGGAGCACCCGGAGGAAACCCACACAGACACGGGGAGAACATGCAAACTCCGCACAGAAAGGCCCTCGCCGGCCGCTGGGCTCAAACCCAGGACCTTCTTGCTGTGAGGCAACAGTGCTAACCACTACACCACCATGCCGCCCCATATCATATTCAGTTTTCACCAAAACACAATATCTGCCATTGATTTACACACTGCATTACGGGCTTTCATTCCAAAAAGCAACAAGCTCCATCACCGATTTTTCTCAAAACCAGACATACCCATTTGGTCAATCAGAGGCCACCATTGGCGTAAAGTCTTCTAAGATGGCTGTGCCCATGAAGTAGGAAATCACTTCGTCACTTCTCGCATTTATTGGACAATTTCATGCTGAATTATTAATTATTTCGATAAAATAATCTATAAAATAAAATAATCTGTCATGAAAGAACATGGTTAAATGCATTTTAAATAGGAAGGGATATGTAGAATTTTGGGGGAAATGCCATGGCGTGGATATGTAGCGACTTGACAAAAAATAATTACTTGGTTCAATTAAAAGCTGTTAATTAGTCCTGGATTTCATTTTTGAAGTTTATTATCATTAAGGAGTTCTCATCTCATCTCATTATCTCTAGCCGCTTTATCCTTCTACAGGGTCGCAGGCAAGCTGGAGCCTATCCCAGCTGACTACGGGCGAAAGGCGGGGTACACCCTGGACAAGTCGCCAGGTCATCACAGGGCTGACACATAGACACAGACAACCATTCACACTCACATTCACACCTACGGTCAATTTAGAGTCACCAGTTAACCTAACCTGCATGTCTTTGGACTGTGGGGGAAACCGGAGCACCCGGAGGAAACCCACAGGGAGAACATGCAAACTCCGCACAGAACGGCCCTCGCCGGCCCCGGGGCTCGAACCCAGGACCTTCTTGCTGTGAGGCGACAGCGCTAACCACTACACCACCGTGCCGCCCTCATTAAGGAGTTAGTCAGTAAATTTTAAAACAGGATACAGTGGTTTTCCTTTTATCACTTCCCGTAATCAGAAAAAATAATTTTTCTCGAAACAATGGAATTGGATATATAGCGTTTTTGAACCAAACTCTTCAAATCTTCCAATAATGCAGCTCAGCCAATGCAGCACACTGGATACCAGAGACACATGCTAACCTTTCTTTGGTTATAGACCCCCATTTCTTTTTTCCTAAGTAAATAGCTAGTCTTAGTTGTTTTAATTTTTGGATTTGTTTTGGGCTTCTTTCTTACAAATTTCAGTTCTTGTGTGTAACTGAAATAAATGTATGACGTAAACTTGTCAATTTAAGCTGTAAAAAGTTTTCCCGTAAATCATGCCAGTTATGCGATTTGAAGCAGAGCAGCTGAGGTTCACATCAGTGAGTTTCTTTATACAAGATTTTTTAAAACCACATTTCTTGTGTAAATTCTCCTTTATTAAAGTTAAATATTAAATTGTGTAAAATTATTTACAAATAGGGGCGGCACAGTGGTGTAGTGGTTAGCGCTGTCGCCTCACAGCAAGAAGGTCTGGGTTCGAGCCCCGTGGCCGGCGAGGGCCTTTCTGTGTGGAGTTTGCATGTTCTCCCCGTGTCTGCGTGGGTTTCCTCCGGGTGCTCCGGTTTCCCCCACAGTCCAAAGACATGCAGGTTAGGTTAACTGGTGACTCTAAATTGACCGTAGGTGTGAATGTGAGTGTGAATGGTTGTCTGTGTCTATGTGTCAGCCCTGTGATGACCTGGCGACTTGTCCAGGGTGTACCCCGCCTTTCGCCCGTAGTCAGCTGGGATAGGCTCCAGCTTGCCTGCGACCCTGTAGGACAGGATAAAGCGGCTAGAGATAATGAGATGAGATGAGATTATTTACAAATAAATTTGCTTGTACCCATCTTGATAAAATGAGGTTCAGTGTACAGTTCTATGCAACAAACAGCGATTGCGTTGACTACATCAGCAAATGCGAACTGACTCCAATAAAAATTGTCTCCAATAATAATTTCTGGTCCTGTTCTCACTGATATAACAATATTCCAGCTCCTGGCTCTGAATCTTTCAAAATCTCTTTGCTTTGTAGCACGTTGCTAATCCTCAGCATAATTAAATCCCTGCTACTTTTCAGATTTCCTAACAAAGCCTACAATTTCTGATTCCCCCAGCATTACACCTTTGATCAGCTGCCTCACTCCTGGTGAGAGGCTATAGTTAATAGGAGTTAATGTTTCTCTCGGCTGTGTTGCCTGCAGAGTGCTGCGCTAAACCCACATCAATGATGATTACAAGAGCATGTGTGGAGGCGTGCTTTAAAACACTTCTGCTCTTTGCTTAGTGCTGGCCAAAGGCCTTATACTTCTGTCTGTTCTCCTTCCCTGGAGTTTAAACAGCATCGAACAATCCACAATTGCCCATATAGCCAGGTGGTAATTAGGTTCTGACCATTCAAGGTGACATGACCATTTCTTTTTCTGCAGCACAAATCTATTCTAGATCAATGGATTAAAATAAAGGCAGGGAGCTGAAAACACCTGAATGTTGTTGCGGCTTTGCTGAAGGGGTGCGGTGCCAGCGAGATTGGTGATTAACCTCACTCCAAAGGACAAAGATAAGTTAATTGTGAATCCACAATTGAAAATGAAAATGTTTTAAAGCTGGAAGAAGAACGGCCTAACGTAATTGAACTATATCACAACACCCCCCCCCCCACACACACACACACACACGCACAAAATTCTGATCTAAAGTGAATCCCTGTGCTTCCAGTATGAATGTTGCAGCTTTAAAAACCTGCACAGATGCACTGATGTGAACTGAGTAGCTGTTTATTGGAGCTTTTACTTCATTAATTTGGAGACCGCTGAAGTGTTAATCAATGCTGTTGCCAGGGCAACAGAACAAACAGCGAGGGCGCCACTAATTGGGCTTTATTGTTTCAGACAGAACAGGAAGAGCAAAGAGGGCTTCGGGTTCTTGTCTGCTCATAAAGACCAACACTCCTGTTTTCGACTGCTGTCTCTCCATCAGACTTAGCTGGGTTGTTGTTTCCATTAACAAACGTGAACACCTTGCCGCCAGTGAGTATTTTAATCAATTAAGGTCGGACTCGTTCAAAGGCTTTACACAAAGCTACTGAGAACGTTTATAATGTGTACCTTTGTACTCTGACAGCAAACCATAATGTAGGCCATGTGGCTACCTTGAACTTCCTGTTCTACTGTAGAATTGGATAATATAAGCTTTAAATTGCAGCATTTAACATCTCAAAAGCTTTGTTACTGTCGCCACTTGTCGTTCTGGGAAGCATTTTCAGCTCATGAGATAATAAAACTAGCAAACCATCTATGAAAAAGTGCAAGTCTGAGGAAGGATGGAGGAATCAATACGAAGTTTTAATAGCTTTTATGTGGGTAACGACAGAAGAGGTTTAGAGGCTAGGGCAGGGGTTAATCGTACTATCAGGACATAGACCAACTTAAGTGCAAAGGAAAGGTCTACCACCAGAGGTTAATTAACCTTTTTAAACCCCAAAGTGTCGGAACACACATACATATTGAATGGAAACTGCCACGAAAAGCCTGTAGGTCACGGTTAATACATTCTGTGACTTACAATTAAAACATCATCAGACCACTCTAGATCTCAATTTAAGAGCCATTTATGAGGTAAAAACTCAGTAGGCAATTTATTACAGTCAAAAGCTATCTGAACAGAGGGCACTAGGGTTACCAGATATATAATTTGAATCAATGGCAAAGTGGCTAAAGTGATGGTGAGGCCAGTGATGCAGGCTTAAAGGAATCCATGACCTTTCTTTATTTCTGCATATTCCAGCCACTGTACTTATACACACATGGTTCCTGAAGTCAGCACAAAGAATAAGATAAATTAATTACCATGCTGCAGCATGCATGTTCCTATACAGTAGCTACTGTATATTACATGGAACTTAGAATATTTCAATTTTACCTTTTGCTCTGAGAATGAGATCTGAATGAAAGTTCATCTCCTGAGTCAAGATGAAGGGTGCGTGTCAATGCCACGTTTCTCACTAGTGAACCTAACTGCTTCAACATCAAACTGAAGTCTTCAATTATATACTTGTGACGATAGACCTTGAGGTATTCATTAGAAAATAGCAAGTTATATTTTGTCAAAGTTTAGCATCGAGGCATATTATATAATGTGCTATAGGCTCCAGGCTCAAATGTCAGGGTTCAGGGAATGTTGTATTCCTCACTGATGGAAGATGCAGAAAAACAAGAAAAACTTAGCTTAGTAAATGGAGCAAACTAAAGATGGATAAGTTTGAAAACATATCAACACGGGTCCGTTCAAAGACTATGCACAAACTGAAAACGTGCTCAAAATCATGATGAAATAGGAAGCCAAGCACAGAATGTATACATCCAAACTCCATAATTATGAGTACCCAGAATTATTAAAGCAGAAATGAATACAACCCCGATTCCAAAAAAGTTGGGACAAAGTACAAATTGTAAATAAAAACGGAATGCAATAATTTACAAATCTCAAAAATTGATACTGTATTCAACATATACAACATAGACAACATATCAAATGTCGAAAGTGAGACATTTTGAAATTTCATGCCAAATATTGGCTCATTTGAAATTTCATGACAGCAACACATCTCAAAAAAGTTGGGACAGGGGCAATAAGAGGCTGGAAAAGTTAAAGGTACAAAAAAGGAATAGCTGGAGGACCAAATTGCAACTCATTAGGTCAATTGGCAATAGGTCATTAACATGACTGGGTATAAAAAGAGCATCTTGGAGTGGCAGCGGCTCTCAGAAGTAAAGATGGGAAGAGGATCACCAATCCCCCTAATTCTGCGCCGACAAATAGTGGAGCAATATCAGAAAGGAGTTCGACAGTGTAAAATTGCAAAGAGTTTGAACATATCATCATCTACAGTGCATAATATCATCAAAAGATTCAGAGAATCTGGAAGAATCTCTGTGCGTAAGGGTCAAGGCTGGAAAACCATACTGGGTGCCCGTGATCTTCGGGCCCTTAGACGGCACTGCATCACATACAGGCATGCTTCTGTATTGGAAATCACAAAATGGGCTCAGGAATATTTCCAGAGAACATTATCTGTGAACACAATTCACCGTGCCATCCGCCGTTGCCAGCTAAAACCCTATAGTTCAAAGAAGAAGCCGTATCTAAACATGATCCAGAAGCGCAGATGTCTTCTCTGGGCCAAGGCTCATTTAAAATGGACTGTGGCAAAGTGGAAAACTGTTCTGTGGTCAGACAAATCAAAATTTGAAGTTCTTTATGGAAATCAGGGACGCCGTGTCATTCGGACTAAAGAGGAGAAGGACGACCCAAGTTGCTACTTCACATCTCAAGAGTCCCTGTTTTGCACCTGAGCTGAGTATCTGTGGGTTTCCTCCTGCGTTCTATGGTTTCCCCCCACCTCCAGAAATATGCTGGTAGGAGTATTGGCTGCTCTAAATTGCCCACCCAAGGTGTACCCAGGGTATATTGGCCCTTTTCCACTGCCTGCACTGTAAAAAATGTCCGTAGAATTAACAGTGAATTTATGTAAAATCATGACATAAAAAACTGTAAATACAAAAACAGTGAAGCAGTGTGTAATTTACATCAATATACTGTAAAACTCCTAACCAAATACCACTGTTAATTTAACAGTAAGAATATGTTGAATTGATCATTTTTTTTTGTAGAATTTACAAATTGTTGTAGTTTAAACACAGACAAACTGTAATACTAAAACAGAATGTGATAGTTAAAATTACATCACTGCCCTGTTAAAAAAAATAAAAAAATGTCAGTAGAGGCTCTCTGTGGCTCAGTTGACTAAGGTGTCATACCATGAATCTGGGTTCAATTCCAACCCGAGGTCATTTCCCGATCCCTCTCCAGCTCATTTCCTGTCTCTACACTGTCCTATCCAATAAAGGTGAAAAAAGTCTAAAAAAAAAAAATCTGTCTAGTAGCTCACTGCTTGTAACCATCATTGTTTATTGTACAATGAATATCCGTAAAATTAACAGTTATGTATTGATTATTGTACATTGAATACCTGTAAAATTTACATTTAGTTATCATTAATTGTACATGGAATCCCAGTGAAATGTACAAGTTATTCTGTAATGTTGTTTACATTTCACTGTATTTTTAACAGGATTATTCTGGCAACCACAGCTGCCAGTGTTTTTTCGTAAAAACAACTGATTTTTTTTTTTTTTTTTGACAGTGTGGTAACAGCTCAAATCGACTTGATTCTACTCTCCTGTTTTTGGGTTTCTTTTGAGCCAAACTCATGAATAGTACCTGGTAGCTTGTACTTTTTTTTTTGGTATCACCTCTGTCAAGGTTCCAGTCGAGCTGAGGTGATAACAGAAGTTGCCGTGAAAACACTGCAGACTACTGATTGGTCAGAGAGAATCATATCACTGCATCGTCATTGTGTGAGATGGGATGTCCTGAACAAACCCTCCATTTTTAAATAGTGTTATATTTATTTATCATACGGTGGTGCTTGAAAGTTTGTGAACCCTTTAGAATTTTCTATATTTCTGCATAAATATGACCTAAAACATCATCAGATTTTCACACAAGTCCTAAAAGTAGATAAAGAGAACCCAGTTAAACAAATGAGACAAAAATATTATACTTGGTCATTTATTTATTGAGGAAAATGATCCAATATTACATATCTGTGAGTGGCAAAAGTATGTGAACCTTTGCTTTCAGTATCTGGTGTGACCCCCTTGTGCAGCAATAACTGCAACTAAATGTTTCCAGTAACTGTTGATCAGTCCTGCACACCGGCTTGGAGGAATTTTAGCCCATTCCTCCGTACAGAACAGCTTCAACTCTGGGATGTTGGTGGGTTTCCTCACATGAACTGCTCGCTTCAGGTCCTTCCACAACATTTCGATTGAATTAAGGTCAGAACTTTGACTTGGCCATTCCAAAATATTAACTTTATTCTGTATTTCACTGATCATATGTGTGCTTACACCGCTCATGCGCATGTTTGTGTGTGTACACACGATACGGTGTTATGTCGAGGCAACAATTTGTCATTTTTCTAACACGTTTTGTTTAACAAACAACAACCAAAAAAAGTGTTTAAAAAAAAAAGAAGAAGCTATGTCCAAACTTTCAGGATGTAATGGTAACGGCATAAAAAGTGCCATCAGTTTACAAGCAGCAAAAAAGCCACACTATCTCATCTCATTATCTCTAGCCGCTTTATCCTGTTCTACAGGGTCACAGGTAAGCTGGAGCCTATCCCAGCTGACTACGGGCGAAAGGCGGGGTACACCCTGGACAAGTCGCCAGGTCATCACAGGGCTGACAGGCTACATCCACACGACAACGGCAACGAGATGTTATTTAAAAAAATATCGCGTCCACATGGGCAACGATCAGTAAAATATCAGGTCCATATGGCAACGCAACGCTTGCTGAAAACGATGCAATACACATGCCACACCTCTAGGGGCGCTGTAAGACGGTCCCTTTGGAGACACCAGAACAATAGAAGAAGTAAGGACGCATGCGCATAAACTATTATGCGCGAGACTTCATATTAGCCACAAAGTCAAGAAAATCTGTTCGTAAAATTACATTCTAATGACCAAATACAATGAAAAGTATTTTTCCAGTCTCACCTGTGAAAGGTAATCCCATGTGATCTCGTTTGGACGGTAAACCTGTTGGTACAGTTAAACGCAGCACATGAATGAGGCATCTTTATTCTCCGCTTTGACCTATCCAATATGGCGGCGAGGATGACGTATGATTCTACGCGGAAGGCGGCGTCTTTAATGGTCTGGAATAAATTGAATGCTACACGTTGATGGATTAATTTGTTCCTCTACGCCCTTTTTGAGGAATGTATTGTAGGACTTAAACCAACATCTGAAGAGGTGAGATCGCTCCTTTTTTCCCTATTTTTGCTGGCGGGATTGACTCTCCCCTTAGGGCTATTTTCTCTCTCTCTCTCTCTCTCTCTCTCTCTCTCACTTTACACCATTACACAATAAATATTCACAGTGAAAATATTTTGTAAGCGCGTTTCATGAACCAAGTTATAGGATTTGTTGACAACTCGCATCGAGTTTGTTACACTTCTACCCGGCGTGAAGCACTGACAGTCATGTGGTTGTGACGTCATCGTAAACAAATCCGTTCTACTCATCCAGACGACTTCACAACGGCAACGTTGCCAGATCTTTCCACTCTGGAACCCGTTCTCAAAAAGATTGCGTTTTGGGCACCCAAAACACCGGTGCCGTGTGGACGCCAGGCCTAAACGATAAGCAATTGTATCGGAATCACCTGAATCCGTTGCCATGTGGACAGGGCCATAGACACAGACAACCATTCACACTCACATTCACACCTACGGTCAACAGGGATGAGAATTTTCCGCCGATCGGCGGATTTCCGACTTTTTCAGACCAAAATGATCGTTTTTGAGATCGATGTAAATCCATTGAGAAATTTTCGGGAGGGGGGGGGGTTTGGTTAACGATCTGTGGTCACCTTATAACGCAGACATCCCAAGTGTCCCGGAAGTTCCGGGAGTCTCCCGCATATTGATAGCGGCTCCCTGATGCCCGCACATTGGAGAATATCTCCCGCAATCTAGAGCAAGCGAGCAAGCACATGCACGCGAAACATTAATGTCTGCCTCGCGCATTATGATGGAGTGCGTGAGGGAGCGCGAGAGAGAGCGCATGCTAGATAAAGAGCATCCTGATTGGGTTACTCAGCAAAATAAGCCAATCAGCTTTCAGTGTGGGCGGGCTTCTCTTTTCTCGAGGACCGAAGCTTTGAGTCAGTGCAGCCTACAGGATCGGCATGGCAGAGAGAGAGCGCGCGCCTCAAAAAACCAAAATACAAAACCCACTTCAGCTCAGATTACACAAAAGAATCTCCCTGTCTAATAATCTCCCTGTCTAATAATCTCCCTGTCTAATAAGGGTCAACAATGATGACAGTTTCGCGCGATGTACTGTTTGCAACAGTGGTTTCAGCATTGCCCATGGTGGCTTAAATTATTGTAAAGGACATGTTGAGGTGAGGAGTGTCATTTCATGTGCATTATATTTAGGTCTACAACAGGCTGGCATGAAAAGACCAAACTTACTGAAGATTTCCGTAAAGTAACAATGTATGAATATATATCATATATATCACACATATCAAATACACGTCATATACAAGTGTGTATCTTTTATAAATGGGGTTAGCTTATCTAATGTAGCATGTTGGGGAGAATCATAGTATCATATCTATATTTCATCTCATCTCATTATCTCTAGCCGCTTTATCCTGTTCTACAGGGTCGCAGGCAAGCTGGAGCCTATCCCAGCTGACTACGGGTGAAAGGCGGGGTACACCCTGGACAAGTCGCCAGGTCATCACAGGGCTGACACATAGACACAGACAACCATTCACACTCACATTCACACCTACGCTCAATTTAGAGTCACCAGTTAACCTAACCTGCATGTCTTTGGACTGTGGGGGAAACCGGAGCACCCGGAGGAAACCCACGCGGACACGGGGAGAACATGCAAACTCCGCACAGAAAGGCCCTCGCCGGCCACGGGGCTCGAACCCGGACCTTCTTGCTGTGAGGCGACAGCGCTAACCACTACACCACCGTGCCGCCCCCATATCTATATTTCTAATAAAAATTTAGGTATGATACCGTGTATAACTCTCCTACTTATTGCTCATTTCATGGGTGGGAATTGCTGGTGTGTGCCGTGCGGGAGCGTCTGCCCAAACTTTTTAGGCCGAGATGAACTTAGTTTTTTATTTAAAAAAAAAAATTCCAATATGTAATGCCCATTGTACATGCCTGTTCTTTAATTCAAAATCACCATCTTGATCTTCAGATTGACCATATGGTATCTGTATTACATTACACAACATCCTGTCCAGATAAAACCTAGTTAGTACACACAACAGTTGAAAGGGAAGTGATAAGTGATGTTGAATGTTGCCTGCTTAATATGCAAGGCCTCCTGCTACCATGATAACATCAGAAGAAAGCTTAAGAGAATTATATGATAGAACTTTTTTCTGGTTTGCACTTCATTTTAAAGTATTAGAGTATCCAAAGACATGAATAGCAAAAATGCAGAAATATAATACTGTAGAGCTCGTTTATATTAAAAGGTGCATTGATTTTTTGAAATCATCGAATGTGAATTGATTAAAAACAAGTCTCTTGTACCATATTAATCATTTTCACCTGGGAGTCCACCAAGAAGGGGAATTTATTTCCAAATGCATTGCAACTTTTTGCTGATAAAATTAATGTTTTTTGGGGTAAAAAAAAAAAAAAGCCAAAAATCATTAGCTCCCTGCCCCCCGCTGGGTGCCTGCAGCCCCCAAACCCCTGGCTTTTTTCAGACTTTTTTAATATTTTTCATTCTCATCCCTGGGTCAATTTAGAGTCACCAGTTAACCTAACCTGCATGTCTTTGGAGGAAACCGGAGCACCCGGAGGAAACCCACACGGACACGGGGAGAACATGCAAACTCCGCACAGAAAGGCCCTCATCGGCCACGGGGCTCGAACCCGGACCTTCTTGCTGTGAGGCGACAGCGCTAACCACTACACCACCGTGCCACCCCTAAGCCACACTATATATGTTAAAATGGAACAATGGTTAAAGCATAGGGCTTTTTACATGCAGAATGTGGGTTTGTGTCCTCTGCTCTGCATATTTTATTTGGGGGAAAGTTTTGCTGCAGCTAGCTCATTTAAAATTAGCCCCCTGTACTGATATTTTGTCTAATTCTCACTTGGTTTAAAAAAAAAAAGTTATGGGTTGACTGAAGTTTTGTAATAAATCAAACATCATGGCATGGCATTACTCAGACTGAAGCAAGATTCTGTTCATCTTGCTAAAAGTTAGGGTCTTGAATGGTTTCTTATGCAGGCAGGAGCCTTTGTTCTGTGGCTTGCTTTAATATGCTATGGACCTCAGAGATCGAAAGCAGAGTGCATGTACACTCATCAGTTTTACCAGCTGAGAGTTAGGGAAAATATCAGTAAGGGCTTGCCAATTTTAAGTGAGTTACCTGCAGCAAAACTTTCCCTAAATATAACATCCTAAGCGAACCCGTGTTCGCTGAATGAAAGCCCTGTGCTTTAACCATTACACCATATATAATGCGGCTTTTTTGCTGCTTCTAAACTGATGACACTTTTCATGACATTACCATTATGTCCTGACATTTAATACCTGGCTTTTTTAACACCATTTTTTTTGCTTATTTGTTTAACAAAAGATGTTAGAAAGGTGACAAATTGTGCCAACTTTGGTTTGACAAAATACCATTTCACATGCACACACACACACACACTCGAGTATTAGTAATAATAATAATAATAATAATAATAATAATAATAAAGATGTTCCTGTGTGTGTTGTGTTGAAGATGATGTCACTGCAGTTTTATGTGGCATCACTTTAATGACCAGCTGTAGTAGAAAGTGAACTGCTGATACCAAAAGCGAGTAGAGTCAAGTTGATTTGAGCCAGTGCCTTGCAGTGGAAAAGGACTATATGTGTTCACAGAATAGGCTCTGGATCCACTGTGACCCAGACCAGCATAACAAGGTTACTGAAAATGAATAAAATGAATAAATGCATGAAAATATGGGATATTTTTCATGATTTTATTTTCAAACATAAAAAAAAATCCTTAAGAAGTATTATTTTTGCCTGCTGTGGTGACACATCAGCGGCATGCACTTCCAAACAGGCAAGCGCTCCTCACCATGCTGCTCCAATAGTGCTAAAAGAACAGCACCACCCACCCTGCCATCCTTTGCTGCAGCAGTTCAGCACCACTTATGCTTTGGATCAACAGTGTACACATGGCCAGAGGGCAGTCCCTGCTGACTCTGCACGGCTGGAGCATGCTGATTATCTACCATCCATGAGACACCAGGGGAGTAATAAGAAGCCACCACAGCAATTCACAGACAAGTAAGTTCTTTCTCATCATGTATCCTGTCCTATTGTCTCATTCTTGTGCCTGTAGACAGCCTCGATGAGGACACCATGCACAGCATCATCAGTGCCTCCCTTGGATGCTGCCCCAGTGCTCCAGCTAGCGAGGTCTGCATCATGCACCCAAGAGCACTGCTCCAGCGCCACACACACACACACACTTCCACCACACCTTAAGTACTTTTCTTCCACCAACCTGATGCTTCCTGTGTCTGTTTCCAGTACCGCCCTAGAAAGAGCTTACACTGGTGAAAAGTGCAGGGGCTGGAAACAGAGGTAACTACAGGGTCCCCAAACCTGACCCCATCATCCAGCATCTCCTTGAGGCCAACCTGCAACAGAGCCAACTGTCCCAGGAGATAGCCGGGGGCCTCCATGTTGCCACCCAGGAGCTGATGACCCTCCAGCAGCTGACACCAGCAGTCACCACTCCTCTCCCTGACACAGCCCAGGATGCCCAGTGCCTCCTGAGCAAACTCAGTGGGGATGATGGCATCGAGGCATTCCTGGGTACCTTTGAGCATGTGGCCTGCAGGGAAGGCTGGCCAATGAGAGACTGGACCTATGCCATCACTCCCCTCCTCACCATGGATGCCCAGAGAGCCTACCATGCCCTCCATAACAATGAGACAGCTGAGTACACCATTCTCCATGAGGAGATCTTGGCCTGGTGTGGCATCTCCTCCAATCGAGCTGCCTCGCAGTTCCAGTACTGGGTCTCCCATCCTGATCAAGAGCCCCAGGGTCAGATGGATGCCTTGGTCTTCATCACCCATTCATGGCTCCAACCAGACCTCCACAGAGGTTCTGGAAAGAGTCACAATTGACTGGTTTCTGAGGGCCCTCCCAGGCAGAGTAAGGCAAGCTGTCTGTCTGAAAACTGTAAAGACCCCGCAGGACCTGGTTGTCACCCTGACTACCAAGGAAATGGGGAAAGAAGAGAGAAGATGGACTCTTAGTGGGTCTCCTGGCAAAAATGACCCCTACAACCCACTGTCACTGCCCTGACTCAGCCAGCCCCAGAGACAAATGCAACACAGCCCTCGCCTATTGCTGAACCCATACCCACTGAGTCCAATTGCAAAGCTCCACCAGCAAACCCTGGCTAACTGTGTGTGCCATCCATTCACAGTCAGCTGGAAGCCCACATATGGTCACCATATGGCTCAATGGAAACTCTGTGATGGCACTGCTGGACTCAGGGAGCACCATCACCCTGGCCTGTCCCTCCATCCTTCCCAAGACCTACCAGCCCTGCAGCAATTTGGCAGTGACATGCATGCATGAGCATGTCCAACAGATTCCTGCAGCTGAGGTCCAGATTGGTGGTTGCTGAGGTGAGTGGCCGTTGCTAGTGGGACTTGTCCCTGAACTGCTAGTGCCACTGCTTCTCGAGGGAGACTGGCAAGGCTTCCCCAAATTATCCCAGTTACAGAGAGGAGGGAATGAGTGGGCACAGACCTAGTAGGGCTCAAGTCTGCCCAGGGCTACGAGTATGTGCTGGTGCTAGTGGACTATGCAATGAGGTATCCCCAGGCTGTCCCCCTTCAGAAAGCCACCTCTAGAAACATCACACAAGAATTTGTTCTCTTCTTCAACAAGTGGGAATCCCCAAAGACCTGCTTACTGACTAGGAAACACCCTTCATCTCCAAGTTGATGGCTGACCTGTGTCAGCTGTTGCAGATCAAACATCTGCAGAAGCTGACCTGTGTCAGCTGCTGCAGATCAAACATCTGCAGATGTCAGCCTACCACCCACAGACAGATGGGTCAACACTCAACCAGACCCTGAAGAGGATGCTCACTGGGTGATAGTCAAAGAAGGGAGAGACTGGGACCTACTCTTCTTTGCCATTCAGGAGTCTCCCCAAGTATCCACTGGGTTTACCCCCTTTGAGCTCCTATTCAGCAGAAGACCTAGGGGCCTGTTTGACATTGCCATATATGCCTGTGAGGAGCGGCCCTTCGGGTCACTGGTTGAGTACATCCAAGACATGCAGGCCTGGATTCATATCATGAGGGAGCACCTGCAAGCGGCCCAGGCTAAGCAGCGTAGCATATACAACCACCCTGCTCAACCCAGGGAATTCTAACCTGGAGATTGTGTGTTCTTGCTCCTCCCCAGTGCTAACTGCAAGTTCTTGGCATTTTATCAAAACCCCTACACCGTGTTTGAAAGAGTAGGTCCAGTCAATTACAACCTGCAGCAGCCAGATAAGTGTGTACCAACATAACTCTATCCTATCAACTTGTTGAAGCATTTTAGCAATGGTTTTATTAAGAATACAACTTCATATCACCACAGTAGCAGCCCAAGGGCTGAATTGATGTTGTGACATTACAAAATATGATTGTTAACATTAAAAATAGCATAAAAGATCAATATTCAGACTTATACTTCTAATTAAAACATAGAAAGAACATTTGAACAGTTAAGTGTTGATTAAACGAACCATGTGTGGGATGGCACTAGTTCTGTAACGTTCAGTTCGACACAAGAATGTCCCTTAAAAAAGCATTGGATAGAACAACATCCTGCTCTCACAACATGTTCTGTCCCTCCCTCTAGGTCAGTTCAATGGGTCCATATTGAGGAGGACCTAACTCTTGCCCAGCAGCAAGACCTCCAGGAATTGGAGGACCAGTTTAGGGACATGTTCTTGGCAATGTTCAGACAGAATAATCTGGTACAACATGAGATAAAGACTCCTCCAGGCACTGTTGTCTGCCTACATATAACAATAATAATAATAATTATGCATTTTATTTATAGGTGCCTTTCAAGGCACTCAAGGACACGTCGCAACACAAAGCAAAAATCAAACATAGAGTATTTCTCAAAAATGTAACAAGACATAATTACAACAAAACATCAGTTATCAACTAGGCAGAAAATACGTAAGAATTAAAAGAAACATAACCGCTTGCCTGATTAGCATTAGAGTCAGACAGAATAGACAAGTCTGAAGAGATGTGTTTTAAGATGGAATCTGAAGGTTGGAAGAGAGTCAAAGGCTTTAAACCCCATGGTAGTCAAATGAGCAGGAGGTGTAGTGAAATAAATAGAAGAGGATCAAATGTGGTCATCACTTTGCCACCTGGCAGTATCACCTGCATCATCTCAGAGGGGCTGCTGGGTGAACTTCACAGAGCTGGGATGACCGACAACCCCTGCAAATGTCATCTGGGGCTCACGGAGACATAGTGCCTTGGCTACCACATTGGCCAAGGTCTTCTGAAGTCGCAGGAGTCCAAGGTAGAAACTGTCAAGAGCTATTCCTGTCCCACCACCAAGCACCTTCTTGGGGTTGACAGGGTAGTACAGACACTTTGTGCCCGATTTCTCCTTTCTCGACTCCTCCCTTTCAGACCAGAAAAGGTGAGCCAGAGAAGGTTCGGTGGAACAGGGATGCCAAACGAGCCTTCCAGAGCCTCAAGGCTGGTTAGCTCCCCTGTGTTGAGGAACCCTGACTTTAGCCTCACTTTCCTGGTGCACATAGATACCTCAAAGATGCGCCTGGGTACTGTTCTCTCCCAAGAATTTGACATTAAGGAACACCCAATCGTTTTCACCAGCCACAAACTGCTGCAAGCTACATTTTCAGTTTTGCAGCGGGTTTTACTGTGTAACTACAGTCACTGTCTTAGTAACACCTGTACATATGCAAGTTTGTACAATGAACTGGTTTCAAAATTACATGAATGGACCGGTGAACTCAGATGTTCCTAATAAAGTGGATGATGAGTGTATATCTGTGGTAATACTACTACTAGAGCATCAATAGCTGGTGGCATGGTGGTGCAGTAGTTAGCACTGTCGCCTCAGTGCAAGAAGGTTCTTGGACCTTTCTGTGTGGAGTTTGCTTGTTCTCCCATGCCTGTGTGAGTTTCCTCTGGGTGCTTCAGTTTTCTCCCACAGTCCAAAAACTAGATTAGGTCAAGTGGCTACACTAAATTGCCCATAGGACTGTGTGAATGTGATTGGGGAATGGCTGTTTGTCTCTCTGTGTTACACCTACAATAGACTGGCGACCTGTCTAGGGTGCACCCCACTTCTCACCCAAGTCAGTTGGGATTGGTTCCAGCTCACCCACAACCCTCAGTACGATAAGCAGTATAGAGGATGGATGGATGGATGGATGGATAGAGAACCAATATTATTGATATTGGCCCAATACCAGCAAAAAATAATGATGGATTGGATATTTGAGAAAATATATCAGACATCAGATCCTGTAACAAATGGCAAAAATTCGAATTAGGTTTGGAAAAGGAATTTATGTTTGGAATTTTTTGCTTTTGTCAGGATAAATTTATACACTGGCTGGCCAAAACAAAGTTGCCATTTGGATTTAAATAAGCAAATACTTAAAAGCCTTTGATTGGATAATTACTGCAGTGATTAATATGGTTCAGCTGGCAACAATTAATTTATCCTAACTGATGCAGTGAGGGGGTGGCACGGTGGTGTAGTGGTTAGCGCTGTCGCCTCACAGCAAGAAGGTCCTGGGTTCGAGCCCTGGGGCCGGCGAGGGCCTTTCTGTGTGGAGTTTGCATGTTCTCCCTGTGTCCACGTGGGTTTCCTCCGGGTGCTCCGTTTTCCCCCACAGTCCAAAGACATGCAGGTTAGGTTAACTGGTGACTCTAAATTGACCGTAGGTGTGAGTGTGAATGGTTGTCTGTGTCTATGTGTCAGCCCTGTGATGACCTGGTGACTTGTCCAGGGTGTACCCTGCCTTTCGCCCGTAGTCAGCTGGGATAGGCTCCAGCTTGCCTGCGACCCTGTAGAAGGATAAAGCGGCTAGAGATAATGAGATGAGATGATGCAGTGAGTAGCTTCTCAATTCTTAAACAGCTGTGCCAGAAGATGTATCCCATGGTTGTGGCTTCTGTGTTTCAGAAAGGTCAAAATATTGGCCTGCATCAAGCAATGAAAACAACCAAGGAGACTGCTGAAATTACTGGAATTGGGTTAAGAACTGTCCAACACATTATTAAAACCTGGAAGCATAGCGGTGAATCGTCAACTTTGTGAAAGAAATGTGGTTGGAAAACAATCTTGACTGGCCAGCAATCACAACTGATGCTTGATGAAGTGAAATCATAAAAAATCTACAGCAGAACTTACAATATGTTTAATACTGATTTTAAGAGCATTTACACACACATACTGTGACAATAACTCACAGGATTGTGACTATACAGCTGTGTGGCCATAAGAAAACCACTTGTTAGTGAGGCTAATCAGAAGAAAAGGTGTCAATTTGCTAGGAGGCATAAAGATTGGACTCTGGAGCATTGGGAAAAGGTCATGCGGTCTGATGAGTTCAGATTTTCTCTATTCCAGAGCGATGGGTGTGTCAGTGTAAGAAGGGAAGCACATGAAATTATGCATCCATTATGCATAGGAGCCACTATACAAGACTCTGGAGGCAGTGTTGTGATCTGGGGTTGCCTCAATTGATAAGGTCGAGGCTTAGCAATGTTATGTGGCAATAAAATGAAGTCAGGTGGCTACCTGAATGTACTGAATGACCAGGTTATCCCATCAATGGATTTTTTTTCTTCCCTGATGGCAAGGTCATAAAGTTAAGGCACAAATAGTGAGCGAATGTTTCGGGAAGCATGAGGAATCATTTTCACACATGAATTAGCCACCACAGAGTCCTGACCTTCACCCCACTGAAAGTCTTTGGGATGTGCTGGAGAAGACTTTACAGAGTGGTTTGACTTTCCAGTCAAAACAAGATCTCAGCAAAAAATTAATGCAACTCTGGATAGAAATAAATGTTGTGACATTGCATAAGGTTGTTGAAACAATGCCTCAGCGAATGTGCACAATAATCAAAGCTAAAGGCAGTCCAATAAAATATCATATTAGTGTGTGAGACTTTATAAGTGTGTATATATGCATATTTATTACATTTATAATGTGATTTTTTTTGAGTGAAAGAGATTAACTATGAAATGCATCAATTTAAAAAGATAAAAGCCATGAATGGTTTTTGAAGAAAACAATATCGGATGGGTGTGGCACGGTGGTGTAGTGGTTAGCACTGTCACCTCACAGCAAGAAGGTCCAGGTTCGAGCCCCGTGGCTGGCGAGGGCCTTTCTGTGCGGAGTTTGCATGTTCTCCGCGTGGGTTTCCTCCGGGTGCTCCGGTTTCCCCCACAGTCCAAAGACATGCAGGTTAGGTTAACTGGTGACTCTAAATTGACTGTGAGTGTGAATGGTTGTCTGTGTCTATGTGTCAGCCCTGTGATGGCCTGGCAACTTGTCCAGGGTGTACCCCGCCTTTCGCCCGTAGTCAGCTGGGATAGGCTCCAGCTTGCCTGCGACCCTGTAGAACAGGATAAAGCAGCTAGAGATAATGAGATGAAATGAATATCGGATGGGTATCAGAATTGGTTAATAGCCAAGGTTTTAGTATCGGTATCAGTATCTAAAAAGAAAAGCTGTTCCTAGTCAGGTTTTGGTAAAAGTGTTTCAGATGACATAGTACTTTAGCTATGCTCTTCCCACTTTTCTGCTTTTCTCCCATTCCCTGGATGCTAGCCCTGCTGTAAAGTGTTTCTCCCCAAGGCCAGACTTTTCCCAGGTAAACTTGAGCATGAAACAGTTTCTCCCCCCCCTTATTGCCTAAGGATCCATTGCACTGAACAACAGAAGAAGTGGGCTGGGGTAGTGGAAGTATGAAAAATGATAAAAACTCATGAAGATAAGGTTCATACCATTTCCCCATTCGTCCCACAATCCCTTCTTTCCCAGTATGTCCCAGGAGGCTGCACATCTACACCCAAAACAAAGGCAACAAAGAAATCCCCACTGGAACCTGGCTGTCCTAAGCTGGAATGCTGCTTTCCATGCCCATGATGTAATGAACCTGCAAGGCTTCCCCCTCCCCCCACCCCCCAAAAATTCTCTTTCTTTTCCACCTTCTCTACGCTTTTGGGGATGTGCCAGTTCCTTTTAACTTCAGGAAAGAAGTTTTTTTTTTCTGCATACTGCAGCGTGTCTTCCTCTTCTCTCTCAGTAAGCTCAAAGATGGAGTCTGCTCGTGCCGGCTCGGCTCTCGCACCCACACTCCCGCAATGAGCACTATTCCCATGGTGCACTCTTTCCAAGTAATTGCCCTGTTTTTTTTCCCCCGAATGCATTGGAAACCGGCACCACACTGATGCTGTACTTTAATTTGTGGGTAAATAGGCTTTCTGCTGAGTTTAAAAGCGTAGAGCGCACTGGGGGGAATTAGCCATGGAGAGGTATGGGGAGCCTGGGAGAAATCATTAGAAAGAGGAGGCACCTTGTTTCTGGCTGTGCATCGAGGAAAACAAGCGAGAAGGGTAATGTTGCAAACACAGCTCATGGCAATAAGTAGGCTGACCTGTACACGATGCTGTCATCACATTTCACCCAGTGAACGGCGCTGCCAATCAACAGCTTGGGTTTCAGCAAAACATCTCATGTACAGACAATACTGCTTTTGCATGAAGTTACGCAGGATGGCATTAAACCTAATTCATAACTGGATTAGTGTAAACAAATTAAGTATGCTGTTTAAGACTTTAAACCTATCCAAATACTGAAATGATATTCTCCCGAACGCACATGCGTGCACACACACACACTCACAGAGGCACACAAAGACCTAAAGGTATTGCATTAAATATTTTCTCAACAAAGATTAAAAATATGTGTGTCTATAAACCCTGCAGCATATAAAATATTGTTTAACATGCACAAATAGTTTTAATATTAATGTATACAGGTCTATTGTTTCATAAAGAATTATTAAGACAAAGTGTCCCACAGCGAACCAACGGTTCAGCTACAACTCCAGGCTCTGTAAACTCTGGCACAGACAAAAGTCTTTTCAAATGTGGTAACCATCTGTGTCTCAGATCCCTGAGGACGGCCTTTTGAGAGCACTCAGTTAATTAGCCACACTGCAACCTACATGTTATCTTTCATACATACAGGAAACATTAGCGACTGTGTGTGACCTAAAGTGCACAAAAGAGCACAGAGATAAGAAGGGCTATTTGTCCTGAGGTGGAGAAAAACAACCTGCGAAAATGCATTTCGGTGAAATTTCTACGACATTTTCGAGCACGTTTCTTTCACAAAGACATTTGCTTTCCAGCAGTCAGAAAGAGTTACGATATTTTGTGGATCGCTCCTGTGTACTGCGTTTACACTGTGAAGTCATATATGAAGTAGGCGTATTGTGATAATTAAAACAGACATATCAGGAACGGCAGAGTGCTAATAATATGTTCAAATGAAACAAGCACAGCCAGGCCTTCTTTGCATAGAATCACTTTGAAATAAAAGACAGAGTATCTCAGGAGGATAAACGCATTGTAATGAGGTAAAAGAAAGCTAAAAATAAGGCTGCAGTGAAACAAATCAACTGCTTCTTGTCTGTTTACTTGTGCTAATGCTGTTGGAATGTTGCAGCTTTTATAAAATGATCAGAGAAACAATGTTAGACTGCTTTTATCGCTTCAAAATGTCTTTTAAATACCATAAAAAAAGTTATCCATAAACAATGCCATATGAAATTGCTTTTTAGAAATTACCAGTCTTTACCAAGATCTCAAATATTTGTCATTTTTTATTATAATTAATGCCATTTTTAAAACAAATATTTTAATTTGAACTAAATTAAGTGTTGTTTTTTTCTATACTCACTATTCACTGGTCATGGTTTTCTTTGTGTTATTGCTCAACAAACAAGTTATAACTTCATTAGCAAGTGCACAGGGCAAGGAAAAACTTGTGTATTTTGGTTGCTTGCAAACCTAAGTCGCTCGGCTAAAAAAAATTGTAGCTAATGCAATGTACAGACATGGTGGCACGGTGGTGTAGTAGTTAGTGCTGTCGCCTCACAGCAAGAAGGTCCGGGTTCGAGCCCCAGGGCCGGCGAGGGCCTTTCTGTGTGGAGTTTGCATGTTCTCCCCATGTCCGCGTGGGTTTCCTCTGGGTGCTCCGGTTTCCCCCACAGTCCAAAGACATGCAGGTTAGGTTAACTGGTGACTCTAAATTGACCATAGGTGTGAATGTGAGTGTGAATGGTTGTCTGTGTCTATGTGTCAGCCCTGCGATGACCTGGCGACTTGTCCAGGGTGTACCCCGCCTTTCGCCCGTAGTCAGCTGGGATAGGCTCCAGCTTGCCTGCGACCCTGTAGAACAGGATAAAGCGGCTAGAGATAATGAGATGAGATAATCATAGTCCTTATCCACTCCTGATGAAGTTTTTCAATGTAGCAGTCAACAAAGTCATTGGCGAGCGTTTCAGCTATAAGCCGTGGTGCTGTGGGATACTAGCAGGAGGTTTTACTTTCACATTCATAGCTGTGAAATCTATACATGAGCTATACTAAAAACAATGAACATGTATTGCTGTGCAAAGCATTTACATCACTTCATTCATTCATGAATTCATTTATATTATTCATCCTTAGTAACTGGGCGGCACGGTGGTGTAGTGGTTAGCGCTGTCACCTCACAGCAAGAACGTCCGGGTTCGAGCCCCGTGGCTGGCGAGGGCCTTTCTGTGTGTGCATGTTCTCCCCGTGTCCGCGTGGGTTTCCTCCGGGTGCTCCGGTTTCCCCCACAGTCCAAAGACATGCAGGTTAGGTTAACTGGTGACTCTAAATTGAGCATAGGTGTGAATGTGAGTGTGAATGGTTGTCTGTGTCTATGTGTCAGCCCTGTGATGACCTGGCGACTTGTCCAGGGTGTACCCCGCCTTTCGCCCGTAGTCAGCTGGGATAGCCTCCAGCTTGCCTGCGACCCTGTAGGACAGGATAAAGCGGCTAGAGATAATGAGATGAAATCCTTAGTAACTGCCGGGTCTGGATCACAGTGGTTTAAAATAAAATGCTATTTTTTTATATTTTGGAAAATCGAACCAACTAGAAATATTGCTGGCAGACACAAAATAATACAAAAATAATAACTGCGCAAGCAGGATTAAAAATTAAATCTTGCGCAGAGCCACAGTTAAGACCAATTTTGAATGGTCAAAGCTGGAATTAACAAACCATGTTGACAGGGCTGATATGTCTATCTCTGTTTTTCTCCCCTAGTATCTTCCAGTGTTTCCAGGTGCATAGTGGAATAAATGGTTCATTTAAAGTGCTGATGACATGTTTTTGACATCTTTGGCGATGTTTTATAACATAAAAAGTAATTCCCGATGATCCATATATTAATTCACGAAGGCGCCTATTTTACAAGTTATGATAAAAAAACGCGGCTATTTGGGCAAATTTGACGGGGCTGCAGCACCCAGGAGACGAAAGAGGAGGAGGAGCTATATGACGTCAGCGAAAGAACCTTCCTCCTAACTTACCAGTTTGTTGTTGATGCGGCAGGTGTTCAGTTTATCATTATTAGTATTTTTATTATACATTATTTTATATATATATATATATATATATATATATATATGGGGCGGCACGGTGGTGTAGTGGTTAGCGCTGTCGCCTCACAGCAAGGAGGTCCGGGTTCGAGCCCCGTGGCCGGCGAGGGCCTTTCTGTGTGGAGTTTGCATGTTCTCCCCGTGTCCGCGTGGGTTTCCTCCGGGTGCTCCGGTTTCCTCCACAGTCCAAAGACATGCAGGTTAGGTTAACTGGTGACTCTAAATTGACCGTAGGTGTGAATGTAAGTGTGAATGGTTGTCTGTGTCTATGTGTCAGCCCTGTGATGACCTGGCGACTTGTCCAGGGTGTACCCCGCCTTTCGCCCGTAGTCAGCTGGGATAGGCTCCAGCTTGCCTGCGACCCTGTAGAAGGATAAAGCGGCTAGAGATAATGAGATGAGATGAGAGATGAGATGATATATATATATATATATATATAGTTATTATGCCTTCGCGTTGTGTTGCCGGCTTTTGCTCCAAAACCCACAAGGATGGGGTAAGTTTATTCAAGTTTCCCAGAGATCCCGAGCTGCATGCGAAGTGGGTGAAGCAAGTCAGGCGCACTCGTGACAAGTGGGAGCCCTCACCAACATCCGTCCTGTGCTCTGAACACTTCGATTTGGATTGTTTTGACACCCTTCCCAGCTTAAAAGAATGTCTTGGGTGTTCAGTTCAGCACAAACGTGTGTTGCTACCATCAGCAGTGCCTACAGTATTCCGGAGGGGGTCTACTAGTAGCTATGCCGGATCCAGCAGTTGCCTGGGACAAGGCGACTCCTCCAAAGACAGTCCTCCTGTCAGAACATGTGTTGAGAAACGACATAAGATAAAAGGTACGTAGAGCTATAGAGTGCTCTGACATGATGCTAAAAATAGTAACCATGCGGTCTGTGTGGCCATCTTGGAAGTGACTCGCTCCAGAGCGCGCATAGAGTGCACATCATAGAGTACACATTCATGATAATCATAAATGTAATCATAAAGTCGGCGTGATATCAGTCATGTATTTGCTTGTGAAAGCTTGCGGCTTTCATGTAACTGCCGCCTAGCAACGAGAGGCAAAGGGTAAAGAGGGTAGGCTATCATAGATTCTATTCGGAAGAGATCAACACATGATTGCTTAAAAATTAGGTATTTTAACAATTTGCATCTGTTTTGTGATTATCGTGACACTTGTGTTATATAGAACTGTATGTCTTATCAGCACATCGAGGATCTTCCACCGGAGGCTTTAGCAAGTACTCGTAGCAACACTACACTTTACCCTTTGCCATGCGTTGTTAGGGAACGGTAGCAAGTACCCCGATGACCGACTTCAAGAATATGTAGAAAAAATTTAGAAATTATACTTTCCAAAAGTCATTTGAGCTTAGTGTATTGCATTTCCATTTATATTGTAGGTTCTTGCTGATGTTTTTGCGGAGTATGACGCAGCTGCTGAATCAGAAGCTGCAGAGTTTGTATGTACTAGTTGTGAACATTCACATTATTATCAATCTCATTTATTTAAAATCAGATAAAATCATGCCATCATGATCACTGCTTAAAGTACCAGTATTTGGTTGTTGAAGAGCTAGCACTAGAAAGTTCACCGGCGTTTTCATGCGCCATTTCCATTGAGTAGAACAGCCAGTGAACCGCAGCGTGTTCTTCCGCTGACGTCACAACATGGCCACGAGCCACGGACCCAGTTTTCTTGCGCTGTGCAATTAAAAGTTGGATATTCGCGTAACAACAGCTTCTTTTCACGTAATTATAACAGAAATCTAACATGTTTGCCATGTTGTATAGTTTATTTAAGAAATTGCATAGAGTCATGTTCGTGTCATCAGCACTTTAAAGAAAGAAAGAAAGAAAGAAAGAAAGAAAGAAAGAAAGAAAGAAAGAAAGAAAGAAAGAAAGAAGCCCTTCTTGTTTAGGCCATGTCCACTGCATGTTTAAATCTGAAGACAGATACAGATGCATTGTTTAACCTACTTGTCTGCTAAACAAACATGAATAAAAAGCTAATAGCTCAGACATGAAATCTGCTGCCCCAGGCATCTGGGCTACTGATTTGTCCACCAGTGCCATTTCTCACCATTATCATGACTAGCGGGCAATTCGGTCTGTAGGCGACTTAATAAAACTGGTTCTGTGTGTCACTTTTCAGGCTGGACTTCCCCTTCCACCATATGGCTATATGCTGCATGTGTTATTTCATGTCTAGCATTCTGGGCTACATCTTTTGTGGGCAAACTATGAAATTTGAAGCCCCTGCTGTATAGAAATGATTCGATCATAAAAAATTGAGGTCCTTGTTAAACACTATACAAGGGACAGTTTAATTAGTTTTGTATGATAAAGGGTAAATCCTAAGTAAATTGAAAAGATCTACATTATTACACACACACACAAGACAGATGGCCACATTTGTGATTTCTGCTTTTTTTTTTTTTAACACGTCCTTTTGTGTACATTGTAAAGCCCCATTTCAAGAAAGTTGGGACGTTGTGTAAAATGCAAATAAAAACAGAATGCAATGATTTGCAAGTCATGGAAACCCTATCTTTCACTGAAAATAATACAAAGACAACACATCAGATGTTGAAACTGAGATTTTTTTTTATTGTTTTTTGAAGAATATATGCTCAGTTTGAATTTGATGCCAGCAACATGTTTCAAAAAAGTTGGGACAGGGGCATGTTTACCACTGTGTTGCATCACCTCTACTTAACAACACTGTAAACTTTTGGGAACTGAGGAGACCAACTGCTGTTGTTTTGAAAGTGAAATGTTGTCTCATTCTTGCCTGATATACAGTTTCAGTTGCTCAACAGATCAGGGTCTCCTTTGTCATATGTTTCGTTTCATAATTTGCCAAATGTTTTCAATGGGAGAGAGGTCTGGACTTCTGGCAGGCCAGTTTAGCACCCAGACTCTTTTACTACACATGCCATGAAGTTGTAATACATGCAGAATACAGTTTGGCATTGTCTTCCTTAAATAATCAAGACCGTCCCTGAAAAAGACATCATGTGAATGGCAGCATATTGCTCTGAAACCTGTATATATCATTCAGCATTAATGGTGCCTTCCCGATTGTGCAAGCTACTCATGCCATGTGCACTGATGCACCCTCATATCATCAGCGATCCTGGCTTTTGAACTGTTAACAAGCTGGATGGTCCCTCTCTTCTTTAGCCTGGAGTCCATGATGGCAGTGTTTCTGGATATTGTTTATATATGGTTTCTTCTTTGCATGGTAGAATTTTAATTTGCATAACTTGGATGCAGTAACAAACTGTGTTCATAGACGATGGTTTTCAGAAGTGTTCCTGAGCCCCTGCAGTGATTTCCATGACAGAATCGTGTCTGTTTTTAATGCAGTGGTGCCTGAGGGCCCAAAGATCATGGGTGTCCAATGCTGGTTTTCAGCTTTGTCCCTTGTGTAAAGAGATTTATCCAAATTCTCTGAGTCTTTTCATGATATTATGTACCATAGGTGATGTGATCCCCAAATGATTTGCAATTTTATATTGAGGAACATTATTCTTACATTGTTGCATTGTAAAATTTGCCCATGCAGTCTTTTACAGAGTGCTAAACCTCCCCATCTTTACTTCTGAGAGACTCAGCCTATCTAGGATGCTCTTTTTATACCCAGTCATATTACTGACCTGTTGCCAGGTAACCTAATTAGTTCTGAGATGTTCCACCAGGGTGTTTTTTTTTTTTTAGCATTACACAACTTTTTCAGTCCTTTGTTGCCCTTGTCCCAACTTTTTTTGAAACATGTTGCTGGTATTAAATTCAAGATGACCATTTATTTTTCAAAAAAACAATAAAAAAAAATTCTCAGATTAAACATCTGATATGTTGTCTTTGTGCTATTGTCAATAAAATATAGGGTTTCCATGATTTTCAAATCATTTTTTTAATTTACATTTTACTCAGTGTCCCAACTTTTTTGGAAATGGGGTGGTATTTTAATTGGGCAATATTTGCTTATTCTACTTCTAGTTTCTCCTCCAAAGACATTTGGGGGAAAAAAGAATGATAGAGTAAATAATCCACCTTGTTCATTACACCTACAATTGTATTTTACATGCATCTTCTCAATCACCACTGATGAGTTATGGATGTGTAGAAAATATCAGCCCAAAGAGAGATTAAACCTAGGGGACATCACTGACACAAATGTCACTGATAGGGTGCATGAATCTACAGTCTGGGCTAGAACAACATCAGCTCCAGCCTCACTTGATCATTTGTGGTGTAGTTGCACGGTTCCACAAAAGTTCAAAATAATCAGCCTTAAAACATTTAACATCACTAATCAGATGTGGATGCCAGAATGAAATGGTACATAGATATCTTTTTTTATTCTATCCACATTCACTGGATATGAGCAATCTCGTGCTCTTATTGGCTACTCTACTACTACAATATCAGCTCATATACCGTGAGTAGACAAAAACAAAATGGTGGCTTTGTTCTCAAGTATTTAAAAGAAACAGAAATAGCTAAAAGAATACAGTCCCCTCTACCCCCACCCCAATAGCTCCTGTTCCACACTCCAGCCCAGTCGGTGGCAGTAACGCACCTTTAAGTTAGTTTGCCAATCGCCAGAAAAAAACGAAAGAAGAGGAAGAACAAAATGGTGGAGCGTGTTTCTGAACCAACCAAAGATAAAAACTCTACTCAAAAAGAACCCCCCCCCCCCCCCCCCAAAAAAAGCAACAAAATATGAAATAATAATATTTGAAGGTAAGAACGTATTTTTTTATTTTTCAAGAATTATCGCATTTTTCACAAATTGCTACTGTCATTTTGCCGGTTTGTTTATATTCTAAGTGGAAATGATTTTGTCGGGTGCTTTGCATAAAGTTTTCTCATCTCATCTTATTATCTCTAGCCGCTTTATCCTGTTCTACAGGGTCGCAGGCAAGCTGGAGCCTATCCCAGCTGACTACGGGCGAAAGGCGGGGTACACCCTGGACAAGTCGCCAGGTCATCACAGGGCTGACACATAGACACAGACAACCATTCACACTCACATTCACACCTACGGTCAATTTAGAGTCACCAGTTAACCTAACCTGCATGTCTTTGGACTGTGGGGGAAACCGGAGCACCCGGAGGAAACCCACGCGGACACGGGGAGAACATGCAAACTCCACACAGAAAGGCCCTCACCGGCCACGAACCCGGACCTTCTTGCTGTGAGGCGACAGCGCTAACCACTACACCACCGTGCCGCCCTGCATAAAGTTTGTGTTTATCAAATTTCCAAAAAATAAAAATGCTGTTTCTCAAAATCCAGTGGATGTGGATAGAATAAAACCGTTATTCCACTCAGTTTCGTCATACATGGCTTAGCCAACTCGACGCTATGCACCTCATCGGCTATCAGCTCATGTATGGCTTGATTTTGTGGAATAACTGTGAAATATTTGAAAGATGGGAAGAGGCTTAGCCCTGTTAACCTACTTGTACCATCCACCTTCTGTGACCGCAGTGCCGTTCTCATGCTCAAGAGCTGGTCAGAGATAGTTACCAGTCACCAGGTTATTTTACAGTTACATTTGCTTCATTTAGCAGAAGCCCTTATCCAGAGTAACTTCCAGAAGTGCTTTGTAGCCTCCATCTACAAAGCACTTCTGGAAGTTACACAGTGGAAGCCTCTACATATCCTGAATACCATCCAGCTAAAACTGTGTTAGAGAGAAGTTGGTAAAGAAAGAAAGCACACAAGTAAAGGGACTTTTTACATTTAAATGAGTGCTCATTTAACTGCTTTGCTGCAGGCTATGCTATAGGTCGTCTTTAAAATCTTGATCCACATGTCCATTAAAAAAAAAAAAAAACATGCGTGCGCATACACACACACACACACACACACACACACACACACGGATTAGTAAGTATTTTTTCTGTACACTGAAAATATTCAGATGTACCTGAAATGTCAAATTCAAGAAGCTCTTTCAGGAAAATTGGATGACTGTGGTAGAGTTAAATGTCACAATGTAACTATATCAAAGTCTATAATTGATATAACTGAACACCTACACAAAAAAGGCAAAAATAAATCTTTTTTAAAATTCATAGAAACTTGCTAGCTTGCCATGTGTCAAAAGCAAGTAGACAAGCTCATCCAAAATATGGATGTTCTCCTTAAACCCATCATGACCTTCGTATCAGGTTCTATCTGGGTTGAGAATGAATGAGAGAGAGAACCATATCATACTGAGGTCACAACATGCAGGGATGCACCAAGTCTAACTCTTAAACATTCACACACATTCACACTCCTACAGTTAACAAGCAGCACAGACACATAATGTCATTTTTCGGAGTTTAACTTCAGATTGGTTTTCTAGTTAGAGTATGACAGGCGGCCTCTCCCTGCATGGAATGCTGCTTTTTACAAAAAAAAAAAAAAGTTTCCTCTTCTGATTTCCATTCCCAAAAGTGCCCAACTATGACAAATGCAACAGTGATGGACGTCACCATGTCATAAGCACAACACCGGAGATTCCCAAACGCTGTGCACAATGCACACAAATTCAATACCCACTCATTCTAATGCTTGATGGCTGAATGACAGCTTTCAAGAGAGTTAGCGTCCCCCATCGTCAATTAGGAGCAAACCTCATTGACACGCATAAAACCAAGCCATCCTGCAGTTGTGGCAATTGCAGCCATGACAGTTTATCATTATCCATGAAAACCACTGGGTTTTGCAAGCACTACACTTTTTCAATGGCCCTCCTTAACTGAAGAGTCACTCCATTTTTGTGTATATATTAATTTGCACATCATTATTATTTTTCCCAGGGCCAAACACTCGTTTTAATTTAACTCTCTCAAACCTAACCATTAATTTTGCTGTTTTAATTTTTTCCCTATCCTTTTAGTAGATGTATTTTTAATAAAAGGTTGAAGTGTACGGTTGCATTCTTTTTATATTTTGAAAAGATTTTGGCAAAAATAAAATATTAGAAAAACTACCCTTGGTGTTTATTAAAAAATTTCACCACTGCTTCTATGATTCTGTGTGTTTTAGGAATGAAGCTGAAGTAAAGGCTATATTTGTTTCAGCACGGTGGTGTAGTGGTTAGCACGGTCGCCTCACAGCAAAAAGGTTCTGGGTTTGAACCCAGTGGTCGGCGAGGGCCTTTGTGTGTGGAGTTTGCATGTTCTCCCCGTGTCTGAAAGGGTTTCCTCCGGGTGTTCTGGTTTCCCCCACAGTCCAAAGACATGCAGTTAGGTTAATGTGGGGCGGCCTTGGGCTGAGGTGCCCTTGAGCAAGGTACTTAACCCCTGACTGCTCCCCGGGCGCTCTAGTCTGGCTGCCCACTGCTCTGGGTGTGTGTGTGTGTTCACTGCTTCAGATGGATTAAATGCAGAGGATGAATTTCACTGTGCTGAAAGTGTGCATGTGACAAATAAAGGTTTCTTCTTCTTCTTTCAACTTCTAAGATTCAGCTATCACCAAATTCAGATGGTGGATTTCCATTAACCTGCTTAATATCAGGTCTCAGAGATCCGAATGACTGTCACTAGAGGAGAAAACCCAGTTTTTATCGCATATCATCACTCAGTAGAAAACCAGATCATTCGCAATTGTGTTTTATCGATTTTTTTTTTTAATGTTTCTATTTTGCACAAAACTTCAATGGAAACCCAGCTACTGACTGTAACTTTAAAATGTACGATTCAACCACATATGAACATCAAATGTAAACACAGAAACACAAAGCCATTTCCCCCATTTTTAGACATGTTAATTAAATTATAAAATCATCCAAAAACAAAAAAGGTTAATAAAATTTGTAAAGAACATAAAAATATATTAGGGTGTGATATGAATACATTATTCAGAATGAACTGGTTATGTGTCAAATACACAAATACAACTGGAAGGGCTCCATTCATTCCATTCATCCATCCATCCATCCATTATCCGTAACCGCTTATCCTGTACAGGGTCCCGGGCAAGCCGGAGCCTATCCCAGCTGACTATGGGTGAGAGGCGGGGTACACCCTGGACAAATCACCAGATCATTGCAGAGCTGACACATACAGACAAACAACCATTCACACTCACACCTACGGTCAATTTAGAGTCACCAATTAGCCTAACCTGCATGTCTTTGGACTGTGGGGGAAACTGGAGCACCCAGAGGAAACCCACACAGGCATGGGGAGAGCATGCAAACTCCACACAGAAAGGCCCCTGTTGGCCACTAGACTCAAACCCAGAACCTTCTTGCTGTGAGGCGACAGTGCTAACCACTACACCACCATGCCGCCAGGCTCCATTCACTTTTATTATGTATTTCTTTTAAGAAGCTTGTCAGAAACGTTCACAGGATATCTAGTTGACATGCAAGGTGTGCATCTTGGGATGCAAGAAAAATGTCACATATTAAGAAGGTTTTTAATTACAAGCAGGTGAGCATTCAGATATTAAAAACAAACAAGTAAATAGGAAAAAAAATTGTAGTCAGGCACAAGCAAAAATAATTACTGTGCAAGTGGAATTTAAAATAAAACAGTCCTATGCTCATCTCTGTTTCAAAGAACAAAACTTTCAGGTTTTGGCTGCACCCATTTTGGGTTTAAATCCAAATAAAAATACAGCTACAGATATTCAGAGCAGTAAACATTTGGATACAGATACAGATAGAGATAGATATAGAGATAGCAGCATTGCATTACACCCCTAATATTCATAAATTTGCCTTCATATTATGGAATTCTAGTTTTATATTTTATAAACTGTCACAATTACTGTAGGTCAGCAGCATTAGCACCACTGACCCAAGGTTACTAGCTGCTATCAACTCCACTCGTTCTGACACTAACACAAGGAAAAGAGAAAACCTGAACAGGTAATGAGAATTGTCTAGATTCTCTGGAAAGAGCAACATTGCCAGGTCCTTCTGGGGTAGGTTTCCCAAAAGCCTCTTAACACTAAGAGCATCTTAACTAGGAGACAGTGTTCATTGTGATGCTCGCTCTACCATTTAACGATGATCTTTGTGCTATTTAACGATGCTTTTGGGAAACCCACCCCTGATCAGTTGGAGCCAACTGTTTTTGCACTTGTGTTCACCTTCTGCTATGGATTGGAGACCGTACCCTTAACGAAGAGACAGGAGGCAAAGTTGGAGGTGGCGGAGTTGAGGATGTTAAGGTTTGCGATGGGAGTGACGAGGTTGGACAGGATAAGGAACAAGCACATCAGAGGGACAGCACATGTGGAGAGCTTGGGAATGAAGCTAAGAGAGATGAGACTGAGATGGTATGGTATGGGCACATCCTGAGAAGAGATGCAGAGCATGTTGGAAGGAGAACGTTGAGGATGGAGCTGCCAGGCAAACGAAAACGAGGAAGGCCAAAGAGGAGATACATGGATGTAGTGAGAGAGGACATGAAAGTGGCAGGTGTGGTAGAGAAGGATGCTGAAGACAAGGAGCAATGGAGACAAAAGATCCGCTGTGGTGACCCCTAATCGGAATCAGCCAAAAGGAGAAGAAGTTCAGCTTCTGCTATGGATATTTCTACATGAATACCCAAAACACGGCACTTCCCCGAAACAGTTTACGCACAAGTCTCACTCATTTTTCTGTGGATGTTCCAAACTGGATACTGTCGATTTGTACCTAAGAGCTGCGGTTGGTAATCATAAAGACTGTCCTGTACTCATCCCAGGACTCTTATTCAGAATATGCTCATATTCAACATCCTTTAGTTTAAACACACTTAGCACTCATTGTTTTTGCCATTGCTTTTTTTTTCAAGACATGTACGTACTATATATATACAAAGTGCCTCATGAGACAGCTTATTTTAATTATTATTTATAATAATGAAAAAAACATGCCACCAGTTTCAGTACAAACCCCATTTCTAGAAAAGCTGGGATGCTTTCCAAAATGCAATAAAAACAAAAATGTTTGATTTGGTAGTTCATGTGAACCTTTATTTAACTGACAAAAGTACAAAGAAAAGATTTTCAGTAGTTTTACTGACCAACTTAATTGTATTTTGTAAATATAAACAAAGTTAGAATTTGATGCCTGCAACACACTCAAAAAAAGTTGGGATAGAGGTAAAATAAGACTGAAAAGTTTATAGGATACTCAAGTAACACCATTTTGGAAGATTCCACAATAAGCAAGTTAATGGGTCACATGATTGGGTATAAAAGGAGCAGCACCAAAGGTTCAGTCTTTGCGAGCAGGGATGGGTCGTGGCTCACTCCTTTGTGCCAAAATTCATGAGAGAATTGTTCGTCAATTCAAAAAGAAGATTTCTCAATGCAGGATTTTAGGTCTTTCAAAATCTGCAGTGCATAATATTGTGAAAATATTCAGGGAATTCTGAGACATCTCAGTGCGTAACGGGCAAGGTTGGAAACCACTGTTGAATGTACAACAGGCGGCACTGCATGAGAAACCATCATGCTAATGTGACAAATATAGCCACATGAGTTCGGGAGTACTTCAGAAAACCGTTGTCGCTTAGCAGAGTCTGCTGCTGCATCCAGAAATGCAACCTGAAGCTGTATTACGCAAGGAGAAAGCAATTCATCAATTATATACAGAAACGCTGACGATTCCTCTGGGCCCGAACTCATCTTGGATGGACCGAAAGACAGTAGAAACATGTGCTGTGCTCAGATGACTCCATATTTCAGCTTGTTTTCAGGAAAACCAGATGTTGAGCCCTCATTGCCAAAGGTGAACACGACCATCCAGTTTGTTATCAGAGAAAGGTGCAAAAGCCAGCATCTGTAATGGTACGGGGGGCATCAGTGTCCATGGCATGGGTGAGTTGCATGTGTGTGAAGGTACCATTGACGCAGAGGCGTATATTGAGATTTTAGAGAGACATATGTTGCCATCAAGGCGACATCACTTCCCGGGAAGTCCATGCTTATTTGAGCAGGACAATGCCAGGCTTCATTCTGCATGGGCTACAACAGCGTGGCTTTGTAGACACAGAGTGTGTGTGCTTGACTGGCCTGCTGCTAGTCCAGATCCGTCTCCTTTTGAGAATGTAAGGCGCATCATGAAGAGGAGAATCAGACAATGGCACTCACAGACTGTTGAGCAGCTGAAGTCTTGTTTCAAACAAGAAGAGACAAAAATTCCAAGTGCAAAACTGCAACAATTAGTCTCCTCAGATCCCATACGATTAAAAAATGTTATTAAAGGAATGATGATGTAATATAATGTAATAATGCCTCTGTCCCAACCTTTCTGAGTGTGTTACAGGTAGGCTTGTAGTACTTGAGTCCAGGACTCGGACTCAAGTCTGACTTGTGCCTTAATTTTATGGACTCGTGACTTGACTTGGACTTGAGCATTGATGACTCGGACTTGTGCATTAACTGCATTTGGACTCGTAAATTAGAGACGAGGACTTGGATTTTTTTTGTAACATACCATAATAATTTGGCATAAGATGTTTATATCTACATTAATTTTTATACTCATTTTGTGCAAGAGAATGCACATTCACCTGTTCAACAAACTAACGTTAATGGTGCTAAAATGCCTGGAGAGAAGCCCCTAGGATTGTTCGCTTTGCTTCTACAGACTTCTTGTGCAGTAGGAAAAAATGCACTGCTATATGTTCCATATGTTGAAGAACTATCGAGGAGATGACGGGGACAACCTTGAACTTCAATCGTCATTTGGCAAGACTCCACCCAGAGAAGTAAGTGACGCGCTATGTTCACTGCTCTGTCGATAGCAGGGTTTGCTGAGCGATGAACTAGCTAGTGTTAACCCTCTCTCATGTTATTTGCCCTGATGATAGTGGGCAGGGCTTGCTAAGCGATGAACAAGCTTTTTATCAGTAGCCTATGAACTAAAATGGGGCAGTCGAGCAGTAACGTTAGTCCAACACAGTAGCAGAGACGCTTTCGCATAAAGGCAGCAACAGCCACCGCCAAACGGTGTGGTTGGAGTCTTGTTCTCAGATTCGATTCAGATCAATAGTGGACTTAACTTGGACTCGACTCGAAATTTTCTTTAATGACTTGGACTTGACTTGAACTTGAACACTGGGGGCTCAAGACTGGACTCGGACTCGAGGTTTAGTGACTCGACTACAACACTGGTTGCAGACATCAAATTCTATGTTTATATTTACAAAATTCAATTAAGTTGGTCAGTAAAACTGCTGCAAATATTTTCTTTGTACATTTGTCAGTTAAATAAAGGTCTCGTCTCGTCTCGTCTCGTCTTCTTCCGCTTTATCCGGGACCGGGTCGCGGAGGCAGCAGTCTAAGCAGGGAAGCCCAAACTTCCCTTTCCCCAGACACCTCGGCCAGCTCCTCGGGAAGAACACCGAGGCGTTCCCAGGCCAGCCGAGAGACATAGTCCCTCCAGCGTGTCCTGGGTCTTCCCCGGGGCCTCCTCCCGGGGGGACATGCCTGGAACACCTCCCCAGGGAGGCGTCCAGGAGGCATCCGAAAAAGATGCCCGAGCCACCTCAGCTGATTCCTCTCGATGTGGAGCAGCAGCGGCTCTACTCCGAGCTCCTCCCGAGTGACTGTGCTTCTCACCCTATCTCTAAGGGAGCGCCCAGCCACCCTGCGAAGGAAACTCATTTCGGCCGCTTGTATCCGCGATCTTGTCCTTTCGGTCATTACCCAAAGCTCATGACCATAGGTGAGAGTCGGAACGTAGATCGACCGGTAAATTGAGAGCTTCGCCTTTTGGCTCAGCTCCTTCTTCACCACAACGGACCGGTAAAGCGACCGCATCACTGCGGAGGCTGCACCGATCCGCCTGTCGATTTCACGCTCCATCCTTCCCTCACTCGTGAACAAGATCCCGAGATACTTAAACTCCTCCACTTGAGGCAGAACTTCTCCACCAACCTGGAGAGGGCAAGCCACCCTTTTCCGGTCGAGAACCATGGCCTCGGACTTGGAGGTGCTGATTCTCATCCCAGCCGCTTCACACTCGACTGCAAACCGCCCCAGTGCATGCTGAAGGTCCTGGTTTGAAGAAGCCAACAGGACAACATCATCCGCAAAAAGCAGAGATGAAATCCTGTGGTTCCCAAACAGGATTCCTTCTGGCCCCTGGCTGCGCCTAGAAATTCTGTCCATAAAAATTATGAACAGAACCGGTGACAAAGGGCAGCCCTGCCGGAGTCCAACATGCACTGGGAACAGGTCTGACTTACTGCCGGCAATGCGAACCAGACTCCTGCTCCGTTCGTACAGGGACCGGACAGCCCTTAGCAAAGAGCCCCGAACCCCATACTCCCGAAGCACCCCCCACAGAATACTACGGGGGACACGGTCGAATGCCTTCTCCAGATCCACAAAGCACATGTGGACTGGTTGGGCAAACTCCCATGAACCCTCGAGCACCCTATGAAGGGTATAGAGCTGGTCCAGTGTTCCGCGACCAGGACGAAAACCGCATTGTTCCTCCTGGATCCGAGGTTCGACTATTGGTCGAATTCTCCTCTCCAGTACCCTGGAGTAAACCTTCCCTGGGAGGCTGAGAAGTGTGATTCCCCTATAATTGGGGCACACTCTCCGGTCCCCTTTCTTAAAAAGAGGGACCACCACCCCAGTCTGCCACTCCAGAGGCACTGTCCCTGACCGCCACGCGATGTTGCAGAGGCGTGTCAACCAAGACAGCCCCACAACATCCAGAGACTTGAGATACTCAGGGCGGATCTCATCCACCCCCGGTGCCTTGCCACCGAGGAGCTTGCAAACCACCTCAGTGACTTCGGCTTGGGTAATGGACGAGTCCACCTCTGAGTCATCAGCCTCAGTCTCCTCAGTGGAAGACATGACGGTGGGATTGAGGAGATCCTCAAAGTATTCCTTCCACCGCCCGACAATGTCCCCAGTCGAGGTCAACAGCTCCCCACCCGCACTGTAAACAGTGTTGGCAGAGTACTGCTTCCCCCTCCTGAGGCGCCGGACGGTTTGCCAGAATTTCTTCGAGGCCGACCGATAGTCCTTCTCCATGGCCTCCCCGAACTCCTCCCAGTTCCGAGTTTTTGCTTCCGCAACTGCCCGAGCTGCAGCACGCCTGGCCTGCCGATACCCGTCAGCTGCCTCGGGAGTCCTGGAGGTTAACATGGCCCGATAGGACTCCTTCTTCAGCTTGATGGCATCCCTTACTTCTGGTGTCCACCACCGGGTTCGGGGATTGCCGCCACGACAGGCACCGGAGACCTTGCGGCCACAGCTCCGAACAGCTGCATCCACAATGGAGGTAGAGAACATGGTCCACTCAGACTCAATGTCCCCCGCCTCCCTCGGAAGCTGGGAAAAGCTCTCCCGGAGGTGGGAGTTAAAGACCTCCCCGACAGAGTGCTCGGCCAGACGTTCCCAGCAGACCCTCACCATACGTTTGGGCCTGCCAGGTCTGTCCAGCTTCCTCCTCCGCCAGCGGATCCAACTCACCACCAGGTGGTGATCAGTTGACAGCTCAGCCCCTCTCTTCACCCGAGTGTCCAAGACATAGGGCCGGAGATCAGATGAAACGACTACAAAGTCTATCATTGACCTCCGACCTAAGGTGTCCTGGTGCCACGTGCACTTATGGACACCCCTATGCTCGAACATGGTGTTCGTTATGGACAAACCGTGACTAGCACAGAAGTCCAATAACAAAACACCACTCGGGTTCAGATCGGGGAGGCCGTTCCTCCCAACCACGCCCCTCCAGGTGTCACTGTCATCTCCCACGTGAGCATTGAAGTCCCCCAGTAACACAATGGAGTCCCCAGTCTGAGCACTCCTCAGTACCTCTCCCAGGGACTCCAAGAAGGCCGGATACTCTATACTGCTATTTGGGCCATAGGCACAAACAACAGCAAGAGCCCTCTCCCCAATCCGAAGGCGCAGCGAGGCGACCCTCTCGTTCACTGGGGTAAACTCCAACACATGGCGGCTGAGCTGGGGAGCTATAAGCAAGCCCACACCAGCCCGCCGCCGCTCACCACCGGCAACTCCAGAGAAGTGGAGAGTCCAGCCCCTCTCGAGGAGCTGGGTTCCAGAGCCCAAGCTGTGCGTGGAGGTGAGCCCGACTATCTCTAGCCGGTACCTCTCAACCTCCCGCACAAGCTCAGGCTCTTTCCCCCCCAGCGAAGTGACATTCCATGTCCCAACAGCCAGCCGCTGTGTCCGGGGATCAGGTCGTCGAGGCCCCTGCCTTCGACTGCCACCCAATCCACATTGCACCAGTCCCCTACTGCTACCTCTGTGGGTGGTGAACCCACAGGAGGTCGGGCCCACGTCACCTCTTCGGGCTGAGCCCGGCCGGGCCCCATGGGCAAAGGCCCGGCCACCAAGCGCTCGCATACGAGCCCCAACCCCGGGCCTGGCTCCAGGGTGGGGCCCCGGCTGCGTCATCCCGGGCGACGTCACGGTCCTCGGATTTCTCTCCATAGGGGTTTTGGTGAACTGCTCTTAGTCTGGCCTGTCACCTAGGACCTGTCTGCCTTGGGAAACCCTGACAGGGGCATAATGCCCCCGACAACATAGCTCCTAGGATCATTCAAGCACACAAACCCCTCCACCACAATAAGGTGGCAGTTCAAGGAGGGGTAAATAAAGGTTCATGTGAATTTTAAAAAATCAGAGAATTTTTTTATTGCATTTTGGCAAATATCCCAACTTTTCTGGAAATGAGATTTGTCGTTAAGCTACATATATTCACCGTGTAGCTTGTAGTGTAACTAAGAACCTTTCTGTGATGGATAGCTTTAATTTAAATACAAACAGGATAGTGCTCTGCTTAACTTTGCCCAAAGCCTTTCATATATACATTATGTTTACCATATACAGAAAACACTGGAACTTATTATTGTTATTTTTATTCAGTAAGATTATTACATATTACCAAAACCTCGTAAATATTTCTGAAGTCAGTGATTAATCTAATTGTATTGCTTAAAATTGTCTTTGATAGATAGATAGATAGATAGATAGATAGATAGATAGATAGATAGATAGATAGATAGAACCCCGATTCCAAAAAAGTTGGGACAAAGTACAAATTGTAAATAAAAATGGAATGCAATAATTTACAAATCTCAAAAACTGATATTGTATTCACAATAGAACATAGACAACATATCAAATGTCGAAAGTGAGACATTTTGAAATTTCATGCCAAATATTGGCTCATTTGAAATTTCATGACAGCAACACATCTCAAAAAAGTTGGGACAGGGGCAATAAGAGGCTGGAAAAGTTAAAGGTACAAAAAAGGAACAGCTGGAGGACCAAATTGCAACTCATTAGGTCAATTGGCAATAGGTCATTAACATGACTGGATATAAAAAGAGCATCTTGGAGTGGCAGCGGCTCTCAGAAGTAAAGATGGGAAGAAGATCACCAATCCCCCTAATTCTGCGCCGACAAATAGTGGAGCAATATCAGAAAGGAGTTCGACAGTGTACAATTGCAAAGAGTTTGAACATATCATCATCTACAGTGCATAATATCATCAAAAGATTCAGAGAATCTGGAAGAATCTCTGTGCGTAAGGGTCAAGGCCAGAAAACCATACTGGGTGCCTGTGATCTTCGGGCCCTTAGACGGCACTGCATCACATACAGGCATGCTTCTGTATTGGAAATCACAAAATGGGCTCAGGAATATTTCCAGAGAACATTATCTGTGAACACAATTCACCGCGCCATCCGCCGTTGCCAGCTAAAACTCTATAGTTCAAAGAAGAAGCCGTATCTAAACATGATCCAGAAGCTCAGACGTCTTCTCTGGGCCAAGGCTCATTTAAAGTGGACTGTGGCAAAGTGGAAAACTGTTCTGTGGTCAGACGAATCAAAATTTGAAGTTCTTTATGGAAATCAGGGACGCCGTGTCATTCGGACTAAAGAGGAGAAGGACGACCCAAGTTGTTATCAGCGCTCAGTTCAGAAGCCTGCATCTCTGATGGTATGGGGTTGCATTAGTGCGTGTGCCATGGGCAGTTTACACATCTGGAAAGACGCCATCAATGCTGAAAGGTGTTAGGACTAGGACTGTTTTGGCCTCTAGAGGCCGCTGTTATTTCCTTTTCGTGTCATGTTTGTTTTGGCCTCTAGAGGCCGCCACTGTTCCTGTGTTTTGTGTTTGTGTTAATTGCCTGTTTAGTCCTGATTATTTTCACCTGTGTTCAATTTAGTTTGTGTATTTATACCCCCTGAGTTCAGTCCTCTTTTCACGGAGTCTTTGTGCTGTTATGTTTATATCCAGTTTCCTCTGTACCATGTTCTTTGTTTTGCACTTTGCTTTTCTTTTGGACCCAGTAGTGACTGTGTTTTTGGATCTTCTGAGCTTTGGTATTTTTGCCTTTTCTTTTCTGGTTTTTTGGCTTTTGTTTTGTACTTTTGGATTTTTTATTTTTTCCCTTATCTTCTGAGCGTTTTTGGATTACTTTTTGGATTTTTTTTTTTTTGTGTATATATTGTAAATAAACCTTTTGATACTTTTTTCTACTTCTGCCTCACGCCTCTGCATTTGAGTCATCCCCCCCTAGTGGCCTAGTGGGGGTTTGCTGGATTATCACACCAACGAACCAGTTTCGAATCCCAGCAAAACCCTAACAGAAAGGTATATCCAGGTTCTAGAGCAACATATGCTCCCATCCAGATGATGTCTCTTTCAGGGAAGACCTTGCATTTTCCAACATGACCATGCCAAACCACATACTGCATCAATTACAGCATCATGGCTGCATAGAAGAAGGGTCCGGGTACTGAACTGGCCAGCCTGCAGTCCAGATCTTTCACCCATAGAAAACATTTGACGCATCATAAAATGGAAGATATGACAAAAAAGACCTAAGACAGTTGAACAACTAGAATCCTACATTAGACAAGAATGGGCAACTTGTCTCCTCAGTCCCCAGACGTTTACAGACTGTTGTAAAGAGAAAAGGGGATGTCTCACAGTGGTAAACATGGCCTTGTCCCAACTTTTTTGAGATGTGTTGTCATGAAATTTAAAATCACCTAATTTTTTTCTCTTTAAATGATACATTTTCTCAGTTTAAACATTTGATATGTCATCTGTTATATTCTGAATAAAATATGGAATTTTGAAACTTCCGCATCATTGCATTCCGTTTTTATTTACAATTTGTACTTTGTCCCAACTTTTTTGGAATTGGGGTTATAGATATTATTGCCATTATTATTAATTTACACTCACCAGCCACTTTAATAGGAACTTGTTCTTGATTCTAAGATTCCTGTTCTTGGCTGGCAGGAGTGGAACCCAATGTGCTCTTCTGCTGTTGCATGTTGAGATGCTTTTCTTCTCACCGTGGTTGTAAAGAGTTACAATGAGTTGCTCTGCTGCTCGAACCAATCTGGCCAATTTCCTCTGACCTCTCTTATCAACAAAGCGTTTGTTTCCACCCACGGAAGTCACTCGCTCAGTGTTTTTTGTTTTTCGCACCATTCTGTGTAAACTCTACAGACTGTTGTGTGTGAAAACTCCAGATCAGCAGTTCCTGAAATACTCAAACCAGTCCATCTGGCTCAAACCAACACCCATGACACAGTGAAAGTCACACTTTGAGATCACAATTTTTCCCATTCTGATGTTTGATGTGAACATTAACTGAAGCTCTGGATTTGTATCTGAATGATTTGATGCATCGTGCTGCTGTCAAGGGATCGGCTGATTAGAGAACTGCATCAGAACAGCAGGTGTATGGGTGTTTCTCATAAAGTGGCCGGTGAATACAGATAGTTCTATTGTGTCTTTCTACTCTTCCGATTTTCTGTAGTCACTGCGGAGTTTTTTTCACTTCGTGATGCAGATAGTCTTATGTAGTCTAGACTTCTTCCCTGTAAAAAGGTCATAGGTGTCATTTATTTATTTATTTATTTGTACTTAAAGAAAAATACTTTTGGGTCTGCGGGTTAATGAGCACATTGTTTTGTATACTTGTGTGCCAGAACAGTGATACATATAGAGACTTACTTTGCAGACAGCTTTAATCAGGGTCACTAAATATAGACATCGGGCCATTCCTGCAAATTGCTTTTGAATTTCTTCTACCAGCATTCAGTTCCTTTTCATTATAAGCCTCCAACAAAGGCCACATTTTGCTATTATTACATTAGCACAATAAAAATATTAACACCCACAATCCTACAGCGGCTCTGACATGGCAAGGCTAGAAGTGAAAGGGTGATTAAAAAGCCTGGATTTGTTTTTGGTTTGGAATAATTAAATGTGTTTTGGAGCTGCAGCATTGCAGCTCATGACATCTTCAAGCGCAGGGTTACCTTCACTTATTCTTTTGAATGATTCATAAGCTGGAATTCAATATTATTGGACTGGAGTGAGAGGAATCAAAAAAGTTGCACTACAAAACACTGCATTCTTTCATCGTGTGAAGTTTTTGCGTGGAGCAAGGGTCAATTAAGAGTCCTCTGGCAATGGTGAGGATGAATAATGCACCAAGGGTCTGAAAAACCTTGGAGAGTTGCTTTACGTCTGTAGATTATCGACTCCAGTACCAGTTTTTCTCCCTTCGTCTCCTCTCTCCTCAGGTGAAAACTCTTTGTTTGTGGTGTGTCTCACTATGTATGCCTTAGTAGCCTGCAGGCAAAATGGGCCTAATTTGCACAGGTCTGTTTTGGGGCCAATTATTATAATACCAAATGTTCTAGAAACATGATCAAACAAACAAACAAACAAACAAATGAGATCTTAACAAAATCATCACATATTGTAATAAATGTCTCCAAAACATGCTTTTTATTATCAGTCTGGCAACTTCTAGTACTTTAATATCTAACAGAGCCAAATATCAAATACGTCTTTATTTTACAGGAACTTACAGGTCATAAGACTTTGTAAATACCTGTATTGACTTCTGCATCTACTAGAAAAACATGTGTCTTTTATTTGTTTGACGAAAGATACAGATTTTTAAAAAAAATTTCTCACAATGTTATTACTCCAAACACTGACATTTTAGATACGATCTGATTTTCGTTCAATGCAGAGATTTTAGAACGACCGTTACTCAAGGACATGGTACCGTCATTAAACATATGTATGGAATTTTGCACACAAAACTATCGATCTTGCTGTATGGGGTGTGTGTGATGCTTTACTGCAGACACAAGAGAAGGGTAATATAAAGTGTGTTTTGGTCAAATACGTTGTACAAAATCAGTTCATTGCTCTGAAATATGGTGTGTAGGCTGGTTACCTTCATATAGACAACACTAGATGTCAGTGTTCCTACTGATGTGGGTTACTAGGGTGTGCTTTTGTGTTTGTGGGTTTTTGGGGTGTCTGGGTTCAGAAGTATGATGATGTGAAAAGATGTGAAGCGGGCCTGTTTCTGGCTAATTCACACACACACACACACACACACACACACACACACACACACACACACACACACACACACTTTGATTACTTTATTTGGGAGGACCAATAATTATTAAAAAAACAATACAGCACCCCAAACAATCTTAAAGAAGCAATAATGTGTCTTCTACATAAATACCAAAGTTATACCGGTCTACAGCCTATTCAGGGGTACAAGTGACATCTCCTTCTCCAGATTTGCAAACTGCCTATAACTGCAGACAGTGAACAATACTTAACTAGCTGCTTTGCTTTCTTTTTATTTAAACCGGCTACTTGCAGACCTCTGACACACAATCTATGAACGTGACCAAGGCTACCATAGATGAGTGCCACCATGGATGTTTTATAGCCACTTTCTGTCAATGCATGAACAATTGGTTGATATTTCACACATTTTTCAGCAAAGCACAGGTCCATATACATGCCTTTTATATGTAAATCCAACACAATGTGGATTTACATATAAAAGGCATATACATTTTAAACTGTAAAATATAATTTAAAACTACAAACATTGCATGAAGCATACAAAGACGGTGTAATTCATCATACACATTATCTGTAAAAACCATGCACAATGTTCACTTCATACATACTAGATTTTCATAAAAAATTTGTATGAGGAAAATGCAAAATGGGCCACTTTCAGGAGTAAATCATACATGGCATATATATTTATTTATGAATCCTTATAAGGATTTATCCTTATATTTATAAGGATTTACTACTAAGACAGTGGTAAACTCTTATAAGTTCTTTACTGTTCTTTTTCGTATGGGACAGCAAGAAGGTTCTGGGGTCGGGCCTGCATGTTCTCCCTGTGTCTGTGTGGGTTTCCTCTGGGTGCTCTGGTATCCCGCACAGTCCAAAGACATGCAGCTAGGTTACCTGGCTCCTCTAAATTGCCCATGAGTATGCAGAAAGGATCAGGCCACCCTTCTGGTGCAATTCTGGCCAAGTCTACCAAACATGGTTCGCCTCAAGCCCGGATCTGGTTTGGCAGTAACAACGACGAATGTAGACTTGCTGCTGTATTAGTTGAAACGTCTAACCGAGCCATACTACATTTTAGTCTTCAAAACAAAACGTTAACTAGCTACTTACCATAACTTCTTGCAAGAAGGTGTTATATTAATGATCATTGACCAACATATTATTCACTGTTACAATGGGGGGGGTCGGTCAATAAAAAGCTTTTGCTAACATATTAGCCTTTATTATATAGCTACAAAGCTGAGCTAAAGATGGCGAAATAACAAGTTCTACAAGAAAGCTAATTAATGTTTTGTTCCACACCAAATGTCAATTGGTCTAGCTGCTGGCAAAATTGCAAACTGAACTTTAGCTAAAGAGACATTATAATTTGGCATTATCTGTCTTGTCTCTCCTTTTTCTCCTCATGAACATCATTATGGAATGAACAGTTTGACTTTGTATAGCAGATTACTGCTGAATTTCTCCATTTATTTCTCTGTAAGACCGTGGATTTAGACAATGCTTCTCAAACCTTTTGTATCTAGGGATCCCCTTAGCTGTAAAAATAAATTTCATGGATGCCCTCCAAACATAATCAAACCATTCAAGTTTATCTGTACTGAAATTTCAGTCAACAAAACACATGAGGTCCAAATTATTTATATTTATTGTTTTTGAGATACTGAAGTTTAAATAAAACCTCCAGCGCTGTAATGAAATCAATGGATTTGCTTCATGGACTACTGGGGGGTCTATTATGTTTATATTATTAATAATAATAATAATAATAATAATAATAATGGGGCGGCATGGTGGTGTAGTGGTTAGCGCTGTCGCCTCACAGCAAGAAGGTCTGGGTTCGAGCCCCGTGGCCAGCGAGGGCCTTTCTGTGTGGAGTTTGCATGTTCTCCCCGTGTCCACGTGGGTTTCCTCCGGGTGCTCCGGTTTCCCACACAGTCCAAAGACATGCAGGTTAGGTTAACTGGTGACTCTAAATTGACCGTAGGTGTGAATGTGAGTGTGAATGGTTGTCTGTGTCTATGTGTCAGCCCTGTGATGACCTGGCGACTTGTCCAGGGTGTACCCCGCCTTTCGCCCGTAGTCAGCTGGGATAGGCTCCAGCTTGCCTGCGACCCTGTAGAACAGGATAAAGTGGCTAGAGATAATGAGATAATAATAATAATAAATGAATATTAATTAATAATGAAAATAACTGATGATGATGATTATTATTATTAGTAGTAGTCATAATAATAATAATAATAATAATAATAAAAAATATTAATTAATAATAATGAAAATAACTGATTATTATTATTATTATTATTATTATGACTACTACTACTACTAATAATAATAATAATAATAAGCAGTTATTTTCATTACTATTAATTAATATTAATTTATTAATTAATAATAATGAAAATACTACTACTACTAATAATAATAATAATTATTATTATTATTCAGAAACGGCATAACATCCAAGTGGGACGGCCCGATTCCATGACGCTCCTCGTGACGTCAAGACGTCGACATCTGGGAGCCAATAGAAATCGACGCAAACCCGGAAATTCGTTGACGTGTAAAAAGACCGCCTCAATTCAATTTGAAAAGGATCCGTGTTTGGTCAGGTTAGTTAGTGTTTATTATATTATATTATAATCTCTAGCCGCTTTATCCAGTTCTACATTATATTATATTGTATAAAGATACAAAAGAATTCGGAAGGGCTGTATTTGTTTATTATGTTTTATGTTTATATAAATGAGTTGTTTTCTGGTTGAAACTTTATATGTTTACCTCGTGGTAGTAAACACGAACAAATAATTGACGAACAGGGCTGTATTGAACAAGTAACATAAAACGCAGATGAATGCAGGGAAAAGGGTAAGAGATAGTAAACACACTCGGAGTAAACACTGTCTGGTCAATTCATTGTGTGTGGCAGCAACATTCCTTTAAAATAGCTCCATACAGACAGGTGAGAAATGAAAGACGCCTCCAGAACATCTTCACAGTACCTTGGCATAGACTGATCGAGTCCCTGAAACTGGACTGGACTGATATCTGTTCAGTAATGCTCACTCTTTTCAGGGGAAAGTAGCTAATACTGCTCAGGTGAAAGATTAATTTGCATATTTAATCATTAGTTTTGATTATTTGCATGTCAAAAGGTTTCCTGAAGACATTTACAGTAGAAAGAAAGAAAAGAAAGCACAACTTTATTCATCACACGCTTGTGAAATTTCCTCTCTGCATTTAACCCACCTGAAGCAGTGAATACACACGCACATACCCAGAGCAGTGGGCAGCCATGCTAACAGCGCCCGGGCAGCAGTTGCCTCGCTCAAGGGCACCTCAGCCCAAGGCCGTCCCGTTATTAGCCTAAGGCCAAAAAAAAAAAAATAGTGTGTTTCTGGTAACATGAAATACTAAAATAAGGTCAGTAGGTAGGAAAGTTTTTTTTTTTTTCTTAATTTTTTTTTAATTTTGTTCGAAAAAATTAACACAAGTAAACATCTTACAAAATAGTATTTTGGCACAGAATCCTTTATACCACACATCATAATAAAACAAGTGTTTTAAATCTTTAAACGAATAAAAAAAATATTGCGAGAGTTCGAGTTATGATCTACGGAAGCGATATTTCATGATATTTTCATGTAATAACGTGAAAACACCTTATCAAGAAATAACGTGAAAATAACGTCCTAGGCTAGGCTACTTCCATTAAAAGCAGACGGCCTAGCCTAGCCTACTGTAGAACTTGGGTCGAGCAAAAACACTGAGCAAAAACATGGCTGAATCCTGAATGACTCCTATTTGTATAAATAGGGGACTACATAGGCGGCAAAATGTAGTGTTTTTCCCTGCCACGGAAGTGCACTTGTATACTGAAAAGGAAGCAATTTGCATTACAGCCTTGAATGAGGATTCAAAATGGCGGCTCAGCTCAGTTTCCCTTCCTCCTTCAGTATACAAGTGCGCTTCCATGTTTATGCAGGAGGGCTGATAGAAGTGGTGAAACATTTTACTTTTTATCGTTTCTTTCACAACTTGAATGCATTGAAACAAAAAATTATGACAAACTAACGCCGCTTACACTAAAATATCGAGGGAAATTTGTAATAAAAACTTTACGGTCGGCAATTTCGACGCGGAAATTCTCGATCGGTCGGGTTACCGGAAACACACTTTTTTTTTTCTTTTTTTTTTTTTTATTTGGCCTAACCTGCATGCCTTTGGGCTGTGGAGGAAACCGGAGTACCTGGAGGAAACCCACGCAGACACGGGGAGAACATGCGAACTCCACACAGCAAGGCCCTCGCTGGCCACTGGGTTCGAACCCAGAACCTTCTTGCTGTGAGGCGACCGTGCTAACCACTTACACCACTGTGCCGCCCACTTAAGACGTTTAGGGACTGAAGGCACCAAGTGATGAAGCGTTTCAGGTGTTATTTTGTCTAATTCTTCCTGTAAACAAGTCTTAAGGTGTGAAACAGTACGGGATGTTCATCATATTTTTCGTTTCAAAATTCACCACCCATGGTGGCAGCATGGTGGTGTAGTGGTTAGCACTGTTGCCTCACAGCAAGAAGGTTCTGGGTTCGAGTCTAGTGGCCAACGGGGGCCTTTGTTTGTGGAGTTCGCATGTTCTCCCTGTGTCTGTGTGGGTTTCCTCCGGGTGCTCTGGTTTCCCCTACAGTTCAAAGACATGTGGTTAGGTTAACATGGGGCGGCCTTGGGCTGAAGTGCATTTGAGCAAGGCACCAAACCCCCAACTGCTCCCTGGGTGCTGTAGCATGGCTGCCCACTGCTTTGGGTATGTGTGTGTGCATGCGTGTGTTCACTACTTCAGATAGGTTAAATGCAGAGGATGAATTTCACTGTGCTTGAGGGTGCATGTGGCAAATAAAGGCTTCTTCTTCTCCTCTATTGGGGGCGGAGGGGACAGACACCCTCTTCTTCCACAGCCACACCTTTGTAATATGTGAAGAATGTGGTTTTGCATTGTCTCTTGTTGAAATGTCCCTGGGAAAGATGTCGTCTTGAAGGCAGCATATGTTGCTCCAAAATCTGTGTACATTTCTGCATGAATGCCACCATCACAGAAGTGTAAGTTACCTTTGCCAAGGGCATTGACACAACCCCATTCCATGACAAACCCTGGATTTTGGATTTGTTGCTGGTAACAGTCTGGATGGTTCTTTTTGTCTGTTGGCCACAGCAGATTGCATCCATCTCATCTCATTATCTCTAGCCGCTTTATCCTTCTACAGGGTCGCAGGCAAGCTGGAGCCTATCCCAGCTGACTACGGGCAAAAGGCGGGGTACACCCTGGACAAGTCGCCAGGTCATCACAGGGCTGACACATAGACACAGACAACCATTCACACTCACATTCACACCTACGGCCAATTTAGAGTCACCAGTTAACCTAACCTGCATGTCTTTGGACTGTGGGGGAAACCGGAGCACCCGGAGGAAACCCATGTGGACACGGGGAGAACATGCAAACTCCGCACAGAAAGGCCCTCGCCGGCCACGGGCCTCGAACCCGGACCTTCTTGCTGTGAGGCGACAGCGCTAACCACTACACCACCGTGCCGCCCAGATTGCATCCATGTCTTACAAAAAAGACCTGGAATATTGATTCGTCTGATCACGATACACGTTTCCTCTGTGTGATGGTCCATCCCAGATGCCTCCGAGGCCAGAGAAGTCGATGACTCTTTTGGACACGGTGAACATAAGGCTTCTTTTTTGCATGGTTAAGTTTTAACTGGTGTTTGTGGATGTAATTCTGTATTGTAGCGCTTGACAAAGGTTTGCCAAAGTAATCCCCAGCTCATGTGGTTATATCAGCTATAGATGAATGACTGTTCTTGATGCAGTGCTGTCTGAGGGATTGGAGATCACGGGTGATCAACTTAGAAGAACTTTATTCATCACACGCTTGTGAAATTCCTCTCTGCATTTAACCAATCTGAAGAAGTGAACATGCACGTGAGCAATGAGCATACGCACATACCTAGAGCAGTGGGCAGCCATGCTAACAGCGCCCAGGGAGCAGTTGGGAGTTAGGTGCCTCGCTCAGGACCACCTCAGCCCAAGGCCGTCCCGTTATTAACCTAACCTGCATGTCTTTGAACTGTGGGGGAAACCGGAGCACCCGGAGGAAACCCACACAGACATGGGAAGAACATGCAAACTCCACAAAGAAAGGCCCACATCAGCTGTTGGGCTTGAACCCAGAACCTTCTTGCTGTGAGGTGACTGTGCTAAGCACTTACACCACCATACTGCCCAAGCTTGTGCCTTTGCCCTTTACATGCCAGAATTCCTCCAGATTCCTTGAATTGTGTAATGGTATCATTACATTACATTACATTACAGGCATTTAGCAGACACTCTTATCCAGAGTGACATACAACATGCCCAGAGCAGCCTGGGGAGCAGTTGGGGGTTCGGTGCCTTGCTCAAGGGCACTTCAGCCATTCCTGCATAAAGGGCAAGGGTATGTGTAAGTTATTCTTGTTAAACCATTCAGTGAGCCAGTGGATAGGGGCATGGTCATCCTGGAAGAGACCACTCCCATCAGGATAGAAGTATTTCATTATAGTTAGAAGAATTTTGCACTTATTTGTAATACGATCTCCTCCAAAGAGGACAAATGGACCCACAACCTGCCTCTGCAGCATAACAAAGGCCCTGATTTTTAAAATTTTTTCTTTAAATTGTCACCCGTCTGTATGTGTAATGAAGGAGTGTTTACTCCTTCATTAAGTCTCTGAGCTCACCAGGCTTTTTGGTGGTGAAAGTACCGACGGCGTTGTCTTTTGTGAGCTAAAACAGGTCAACCAAAATTGGGCGTGTCTGTGGGTTTTTTTTTTTTTTAAATCAAATGATTCCTGCATGTTCATATTGTATGGCTGGCATGTGTTACGCACAAGCTTTTGTTCAGATAGATGAGTAGCATGCTATTGAGGTATTTCACTCACGTGACCAAGTCATGTGATGCTGCCATTTTGGACGGCACGGCTCGAATCAGTTTGAATGCGAGGAAGGCGACAAACGAAAAACATAAAAGAAAAAGGAGCGAGATGCAGAAAACACCTTCACTATCCAGTGATGTAGGGCATTTACAGGGCGAGCAGAGGGAGAGGTATTTGCAAAAATTGAGGTTAGCAGGCTTCGAGAACGACGTTTACCTGCTTCCACCAGGATTGTTCACTGACGTACGGAAGTACACGAAGCCCTCGTCTTTACCTGACTTCGGCCCACATGATCTGTATACCTATGTCGTTAAAAACCCATCGCCATACACAGGTATTGATCTGAAAGCGTATAAGAGTTTGGATACCTACAAATATTTTGTGTCAGGCTGGGTAACATGCCTACATCAGCGGGTCGTCCCTGGAGCCGGTGGTCGCCATCTGATTACAGCTAAGGTTTGTTCACATTTTCATTTACTTTCGGTCCTCAGGATAAACAAAATGTTATTAAATGTCATTGAAATAACTTCTTAGTCTGTTGAGACATGGCCCGTTATAAATTTGCTGTTACCAGGCAATTACTAAGAACTGTATTATTAGGGTCGGTGTAGTTGTAGCAGTGTATTAGCAACTAGCTGTTAGCACTAGCTAATGTCAACAACATCGTAGCTGGTATGTTACTGTAGCAATGTTTACGTTCAGTCATTTGGATGACTGTTAAAACCTTTCAGTCTCAAGTTTTTCCTTTACTGGATTTACTAGTTTACTGAGCTAGCGCGCTCTCCGGCCAAGCCGGGAGCCATCGCGCGCTCTCCGGCCAAGCCGGGAGCCATCGCGCGCTCTCCGGCCAAGCCGGGAGCCATCGCGCGCTCTCCGGCCAAGCCGGGAGCCATCGCGCGCTCTCCGGCCAAGCCGGGAGCCATCGCGCGCTCGCCGGCCAAGCCGGGAGCCATCGCGCGCTCGCCGGCCAAGCCGGGAGCCATCGCGCGCTCGCCGGCCAAGCCGGGAGCCATCGCGCGCTCGCCGGCCAAGCCGGGAGCCATCGCGCGCTCGCCGGCCAAGCCGGGAGCCATCGCGCGCTAGCTCAGTAAACTAGTAAATCCAGTAAAGGAAAAACTTGAGACTGAAAGGTTTTAACAGTCATCCAAATGACTGAACGTAAACATTGCTACAGTAACATACCAGCTACTGTTGTTGACATTAGCTAGCTTGCCGTCCAAAATGGTGGACACCGGGGCGTCACGTGACCCTGTGACGTCAGGTGAAATACCTCAATAGATGCACAATAGTGTAACATAGGGAAAAAAATAAAAAATTCAGGTTTTGATTTTATATACTGAAATAACTATTAGGCACAATTTTTACAATATCTATATAAATTAGTTGTTTTTACCCATTTTAACCTTGAAATCAGCATTTTAATGATTACCCATAATGCATTGTTTATCACGCTAAAACAAGCAAAAATGTCATAAGACAGTGGAAATACTACCTTTACTACCTTCACGTGGCGTCTTTCTCGATCGCACGTGCCTAGAAGCGTACCTTCTAGAACATTCCTGGGTGGTCACGGACTGTCACGTAGCCTAGTTCAGTTGTGAAACTCGCTAGGATGGAGTATTTTCGCGAGTTTAGTGGCAAACTTTTGCACCGCAATTTCTCTATTCTCGAAATTTGTAACCTGAAACCCTACAAGAAATGTTTCATAATGTTTGGGATTTTGAAAAATGCTTCTAGGAAGTTTATTTCGCTGTATTTTTCCGTGAAACTTGGCATAAATCATCCTTAAGTGATGAGTGTGACATTGTTATTTTGGTATGGGTCACGGAGTTAGTTGGAAGCGGGAGAAATGAGAGTTTCTCAACTACAGCAGCACGTCTCACCATAGATGGTTAGCGTGTTTCACTTGACTAAATCTCTAGATCTACTGAAGCTACGAGGATATAAATCACCAGGATTCTAATTTACTGGGTGAGAAGTATTATATATATTTTTTGAAAGGTTTATTCGCGCTACAAGTCCATGAAAGTTGGAATTGTTCGTGAAGGGGTTAGTTAGATTTTGGTAGCGTGACGCGCACAACAAGCAAAAGAAAAAACAAAATTTCTTCCGAATTTCCTAGCTTTATCAAAATTATTTTTTGATACATTAAAAGACTGTGTTTATAATATTTAAGCGATTTTTTTATTTTATTTTTTTTTTTTTATAATTATTATAGAGAATATTTGATCAAAACTTTCAAAACAGCATTCAGAGTGATTTTTCACGGGTGTAAATGTTACGCGTGACGTCCATAATTACCTTAAATTTTAAGAACTAAAATTCTGTTAAAAATTCTAGATTTGTGCTATCATTCTGGGGTTTTGCTGAATAATACTTTAGGGAGTTCTCTTACAATGATGAAAATTCAATGAGTTTTAGTGAAATTTTAGAAAAGTTATTTACATTTTAACGTGCCTGATAGCGATTGTGCTCACACAGCGTGCTACTCATACTTAAAGGTCCCATGGCATGGTGGTTTGTTGATGCTTTAAACGGGCTTGTGGAGGCTTCAGGATGTTATATCCGCAGCCTTTCTCGAAATGAACCCTCGGCACGTAAATATAGCCTCCTGGGAGAAAGCCCCATTTCAGCGCTTTTCCCAGTGCATCGTTTTGCTAATGAGAGGCGGGGAAGGGTAGAGGGTGGGGGTGGGCCATGGGGGGAGGGGCTTGACCAAGCTGCGCACACACATACTTGCTGCTATCAGCGCCTGTAGCCACGCTGCTAAGACAAAACCCCGTTCTCCCTCGGACTCCTTTCGTAAACTCAACGTGACACAGAGAACAGAGAGTGAGAGTGTTCGGAGTGGTAGTTTACGAACGTATAATACCCTAGGCTTGAACACGCACTCCATTACCAAAGAGGATAGAAGCAGCAACATATCGCTTATCCAACAGAAGACATGCATTGCGGAGCAATAGTCAAACATAAGCTCATAAGTTACAGTCAATTTCCAGACTAAACTCAGTTTAACAGAGCATGCTGCATGCTCTTTAGTTTTGTAGCGCAGATTACCTGGCTAACTGCAGGAAGCGGTTAGCTGCACAGCTAATGTAGCCATTGCTAGGCTAACGCACCGATTTTAAAACACGGCAAAACGACCAGTTATACACTTACTTGTTCGGTGTTTGTTGCTGATGCGGCAGGGATGCTTGGTACGGACCCAGGCTTCAGTGACAGTTGATGTGCAAAACCTGCCCTGTACTGTCCCAAGTTGTGGAAACATTCATCAGGAAAATGCTTCCGACAAACATACACCGTCTTAGGTAGACTCGACGGCGTATTATTGGAGTAAATAAAATTAAGCCACTGCGTCTTCAGGGGCTGTCCCGTCGGCAGTAAAAACAGACTCTTTTCTGTGTTGTCACATCCATGTACAGCGCAACTTCCATGTTTTGCTCGCTTAGGCGATGCCATGTTGTTGTGTCCTCTATGGTCTCCTCACTACAACTGGGCGGGGCAATTCATACAGTGGGTGGGAATCCAGAGGGGGGGCGTGGGGATCATCTCCCTTGCTGACGTAGTAAAGGGAAGAGTTTATCAACGCACCGTTTTGGGCATAGTTTGGTTTACACATTATGAAATTTCTAGCCACTGGGGTGACTTAAGAAGGTCAGAGGAACTCATTTTAACGTTAAAAAACCTCAGAAAGTGAAAATTTCATGCCATGGGACCTTTAAGGATTTGAGGCCTGGATGGAAGAGCATGTTGCGAGTTGTCCTTCATTGAGACACCATTCCTGGGCAAAGAAGCCATGATGTACAGTTGTTTGGGAATCTTAACAGCTGTGCATTACTCATCTGTCGGTAAATATATTATGGGAGAAAACAGTGATTTCTGTTGGAGAGAAAGTTGTGTGATGGACAGGTGTCACATCTGGAGTGTGTTCCTGCCTCGTGTCCTGTGTTCCCAGGATAGACTCCAGATCCACCACAACCCTGGCCAGGGTAAAGCAGTTCCTGGAGATGAGTGAATAAATAAAGAGTAAATTATAGCTGATAGACTCCGATGTAACTAATTACAGTTTCCAATCATAGCCTCAGGAAGCGTTATATTGTTTATGAGGTATTTGTTTGCAGTTTTTAATTAGTCTCCTTTACTGAAGTAAGCTAAACGAGTATAACTGGTGGCAGCATGGGGATGTTTTTTCTGCTTGGTTCATCTGCTCATTATTAAATAGTGAGATTTGTTTACATAAATGAACAGAGGGCTTTGTGGTTTCTGGGTAGCATGAGAAGCTGCTTTATTTGACTTATTAATTTCATGAGAGGAAAAAGATGTATTTGGCGAGGGAACGCCTGGTTCTCAGGACTCTGCGTTAACTTTGAGACATGGTTGCCCATTCGGGCAACCATTTGTAGAAATCTGGTTGCCCGAACTCAGAACATGGTTGCCCAAATATTACATACTTTTTTCCTTTGAATATGCAACAAACACATATGCTTACAACATTGTGTTCTCTTAGTTCTTATATATATTCAATCTATATTTGTGATATGCTAGAACAAAGTTGCTAATAATTAGGGTTGCAAAGGGGCGGAAAATTCCCGGAAAATTTCTGGAAAGTTTCCATGGAAACTTTGGTATGGGAATTTTGGGAATTAAAAAAAAAAAAGCACTGGAATTACGGTAATTTAGGGGAGTTATTTAATTATTTTATTTAAAAAAATATATAAATATATATATATATATATATATATATATATATATATATATATGTGATTCCACGCTTATGGGTACTGAAATGGGGACATGAACTTATTTTTAAAAATTCACCTAAAACCATTTCTTTTTTTACCATCAGGTCACAAAACATGTAATCTTTCATGAATGATATGTTAAAAGATAACTTTAATTTTCTGAGATGTAATAAAAACATATTTATATGCCAAAGTCAGAACGTAACAGAAGTGTTGTGGACATATATATTCTCAATTTTAACAATGTAGAATTACTTTTTGAAACATAGGAAGGTGATGTTTTAGCAAATGTAATTAATAAACATGTGTAGTAGAATAAACATACACATTCTTTCAATAAGATTAACATGGTATATAGCTAGATTGTAATTAATTTGTAACAGACGCGAGATGGACAATCGTAACAGAAGTAATGTAACAGACATTTTGGAACTCATAGGCTTGACTTTGGCATATAAATATGTTTTTATTACATCTCAGAAAATTAAAGTTATCTTTTAACATATCATTCATTAAAGATTACATGTTTTGTGACCTGATGGTAAAAAAAGAAATGGTTTTAGGTGAATAAGTTCATGTCCCCATTTCAGTACCCATAAGCGTGGAATCACTCATATATTTAGTCATAAAAATATAAACATTTTATTTTGTCATCAGCAGACATTATTGCAAAATGGAGACAATTAAAACACATGACTCTGATTTATTTGTAAGAAGAACTTTCTTTTATTGAACAAAACATGAACGTTTGCCAATATGTTGCTTACAGCTCCCACTTATGGGACAGAACAGACAGAACGTAACTCTCTTTCTGACTCAAAAACTCAAATTCAAAATGAAAAATGTTTTCCCCTTCGAAAAAAAAGTCTTGAATGTCAAATAAAGTCTTGCATATCAATGCATTTACACAAAGTTTCTTAAGCCTTATTTTTGCATGTTCTATTTTGCATGTTCTCTACATTTACATTTATTTGTACCAGTAAGCTAGCATTAAATTTAGTTTTCTCACATGAAATGTTCATAGGAAGCTTTCATTTAGCTTATCTGGTTTCCCATTAAGCTAGCACAATTTGCTGTAACTAGCATCACAAGCTAACTACTTCAATGAAATGGCACAATTCTAATTTACAAGTAAATTAGCACTAGATTTATTCTACTATACCTTTTCATTTTTACTTAAATGCCATAATAGATAAAAGATCATCCTCAAACATCCTCAAAACTTACTTGATGGCATGTAGTCCTTTGTCTGTAATGTGTGATCTCGGCAGTTTGTATTTAAAACAGTTCTAGCTCTTCAGAATTCTAGAAGTTATTGTGCATGTGATAGAGGGATGCAAAATGCATGTAAGGGGTGTGGCTTCAATGGCTCCTGAGAAAATAACATGTTTTGTCCATGTGAGTGAGTAACAGCGTGCTATGCACAACTTTATTCCCATAAATCTGCCTCTTTTAACCAAGATTATGCTACAATATTTTTTTCTACTTACTTTATTGATGTCCACTTTCAAAATTCCCAGTCTTTTCCCAAAAATTCCCGTTAATTCCCATGGAAAGTTTCCACCTTTTGAAAATTCCCGGAATTTTGCAACTCTACTAATAATAGAAATCATCATCATCAACACCCATCATCATCATTTTAATTTTATTTCTTATTCTATTTTTAGTATTTTATTTTAGTTGGTTTTATTTTATTTATTTATTTTTTGTTGTTGTTGTACCTGGTATGTGTAACTGACTGCCAGTGTTTCTTTAAGGAATCCTTCCTAAATGTGGAACAGCCTTTCACTAGGGATGAGCCGCTATCAGCCAGGGCAGGGTACTTCAGGCATATGGAGCAAATCAGTTTCCCTTGGTCAGCAGTGTCATTATTATTATTATTATTATTATTCCTATCAGCATGATCAGTATCAGTTGAATGGCTGGTACTAGCTCTGGGCTCATCTGATTCAACATCCAAATTGGGATCATCTTTGGAGAGTTTGCTGGGTGGCCCAGGTTCATTCTCAGGTTTGACCAACTTCAATCCAGGAAACTCTGAATACCAGCTGGGAATAACAGTTCTTTGCCTTTTCACCTCATACAGTTTCTTTGAATCCACTGATGAGCTTGATTTGAGTTTTCTTTTTCTTCTCTTCCTCGTCTTTATTTTAAAACCAAATTTCTCCAAACCAGACATAATGCCAAAGTTTGTGACTTTAATGTTTATTTAATTTTTTTATTTATTATTCAGGGCGGCACAGTGGTGTAGTGGTTAGCGCTGTCGCCTCACAGCAAGAAGGTTCTGGGTTCGAGCCCCGTGGCCAGTGAGGGCCTTTCTGTGTGGAGTTTGCATGTTCTCCCCGTGTCCGCGTGGGTTTCCTCCGGGTGCTCCGGTTTCCCCCACAGTCCAAAGACATGCAGGTTAGGTTAACTGGTGACTCTAAATTGACCGTAGGTGTGAATGTGAGTGTGAATGGTTGTCTGTGTCTATGTATCAGCCCTGTGATGACCTGGCAACTTGTCCAGGGTGTACCCCGCCTTTCACCAGTAGTCAGCTGGGATAGGCTCTAGCTTGCCTGCGACCCTGTAGAACAGGATAAAGCGGCTAGAGATAATGAGATGAGATTTATTATTCAACTTCTCAGACGCTGTCTGTATCAACAAGCATTGACACTAGCGCCCCGTGCGAGTAATGCGGTAATTAGTCATGTATTGAAGGACATACCAATAGAACACTGAATATGCACTACGCGATAATTATTAGCAATGGGAAACTGCATTGCGAGCCCGCGATGTGCAAATGTGAATTCCGCTAGTTGTTGAACATCCCGTAATGATAACATGGACGCGGTCTTTCCGAGTCAAACAATCGCAAATCGTGATGGAATTTCATCATAATATGAATGAATAAACATTGTTTTTCACGTAAATTGACATATTTGGGTAGTTGCCCGATCGGGCAAGCATTTGTGAGAGTCTGGTTGTCCGAATCTATTGAATGGTTGCCCCGGGCAATCGGGCTACTGTTAATGTCGAGCCCTGGTTCTAGCAGTGATGTGAGTGATAACAGGAACTACTTTGTTTCATGGATGTTCCACAACATTAACCGTAACTTTGAATGGATAAAAAATGTCATCTTTTGAATCAATAAAAGTCTAGGCCTAATCATTTGGAAAGTACTGCTGTATAGGAGGATTAAACTAATTTGGGATGTGCTGTTGATGTAGGAAAGTAATCAGCTTCAGAGTGGAGAAGAGTAACTTTGGGTCAGTTGATTATTTTCCTGCATCAGCATGCCACATTGTGTTTTATTCCTTACATCCGGCAGATCAGACGCTCACTGGCCGTGCCGTGAAAATTGTGCATGCGGACGCTCATCTGAGTTTCCAAATCTGTCATTGCTTAACTCTGGAATATTTTCGATCGTGAATACTATCATTAAAAATCTTATTATCTCTGCTTTCCAAAGAAATTCATCTCGTTAAGATCTGTTCAGTACTTTGGGAGTAATGGTAGGTTGATGTTGGTGCAACAGAGGAAAAACTCTGCTCACAGGACATCGGGAAACTGCCGGTGCTTTTTGAGTCACGGGAAAGCGCTCAGGCTCTCTCTTCTGATCAGTTTCCGAATGGATTACTTGTGAGGATCAGTCAGAAGTTTTATAGGGATGTTCTCTCGCTCTCACTGTTTCTGATGAAGTATTTAGCAAAATTTTCCGTTAGCTAGTTTTGATGTTATGCTTCACTGGAGACTTTTTGAAGTGAGATTTCATAGCTTTACCTACTTATTTTTTCAAATCAAACTGTCTCGTCTTCATCCGCTTATCTGGGGCCAGGTTGCAGAGGCAGCAGTCTGAGCATGGAAGTCCAAACTTCCCTCTCTTCAGACACCTCGGCCAGCTCCTCAGGAAGAACACCGAGGCGTTCCCAGGCCAGCCGAGAGACATAGTCCCTCCAGCGTGTCCTGGGTCTTCCCCGGGGCCTCCTCCCGGGGGGACATGCCTGGAACACCTCCCCAGGGAGGCGTCCAGGAGGCATCTGAAAAAGATGCCCGAGCCACCTCAGCTGATTCCTCTCGATGTGGAGGAGCAGCGGCTCTACTCCGAGCTCCTCCCGGGTGACTGTGCTTCTCGCCCTATCTCTAAGGGAGCGCCCAGCCACCCTGCGAAGGAAACTCATTTCAGCCGCTTGTATCCGCAATCTTGTTCTTTCGGTCATTACCCAAAGCTCATGACCATAGGTGAGAGTCGGAATGTAGATCGACTGGTAAATCAAGAGCTTCGCATTTTGGTTCAGCTCCTTCTTCACTACGACGGACCGGTAAAGCGACCGCATCACTGCAGAGGCTGCACCGATCCGCCTGTTGATCTCATGCCCCATCCTTCCCTCACTCGTGAACAAGATCCCGAGATACTTAAACTCCTCCACTTGAGGCAGGACTTCTCCACCAACCTGGAGAGGGCAAGCCACCCTTTTCCGGTCGAGAACCATGGCCTCGGACTTGGAGGTGCTGATTCTCATCAAATCAAACTGATTCATGCAAATAAATAACTATTTTAGAATATAGCTGGAGTTGCTTTGATGAAAAATATTGAGATCTTAGTGGTCGGAATGATAAAACCCCCCCCCCAAAAAACGGAAGTCAGAAACGCGGGTGTCAATTTCAGTTCAAATGATGTGAATTGTTTACTGGATGTGGCTCTCACAGTTTTTTCGAGGTTCGCCTTGAAAGCTCTGAATATTAATCGAAATAAGTTTATATTCTGGGTTGTTTTACAATCAGGGTACGCAAGCTAAAAATCACATTTAACACTTATTATCTTCAATATCAAAAGGCTTGACTAAATAAACTTGGTTGTTTATTGTAGCCCTGTGATAGCTCTATTTACCATGCAAAAAAAATATTTGGTGATTAACGTTATTTTTGGTGAATGTATGGCAATATATGTCATATTTAGCAAAATTACTCATGTCATTTAGAAAAAGTGCTTTTTGACCACAGGTAGCTCCAAAAGGGATGCACTTAAATCATTCTTTATACCATAAAACACATATTTGGTTCCATATCATTGGAAACATAAAGTTTTAATGTTGAATGCCAGTAAGTTTTCAGACTATTTTGATCAAATTAGTATGTAATTGTGCCAAAAAAAAGTCCTCTCCGAGACAGCTAATTTTTCGATATAAAATAACATCTAAAATGATTATTTTCATCCTAAAATGTGGTCAAGATATTGGGACATAAATATTAGAGACAACTAACACAAAGCTTACAGCCTTATATTTAAAAGCACTATGGAAGTAGTGGATTCTGGATTGTCAAAAAAAAAAGTCCTCTCCGAGAATCACTTCATTTGTTTCTCCCAGCCTTGCTTAAAGCTACACTTCATCTTGTTATAATACAAACTATTACACATGCCTATCTGTTCTTTAACTTCACTTAAAAACTGGTACAAGAACCTCATCTCATCTCATTATCTCTATCCTGTTCTACAGGGTCGCAGGCAAGCTGGAGCCTATCCCAGCTGACTACGGGCGAAAGGCGGGGTACACCCTGGACAAGTCGCCAGGTCATCACAGGGCTGACACATAGACACAGACAACCATTCACACTCACATTCACACCTACGGTCAATTTAGAGTCACCAGTTAACCTAACCTGCATGTCTTTGGACTGTGGGGGAAACCGGAGCACCCGGAGGAAACCCACGCGGACACGGGGAGAACATGCAAACTCCACACAGAAAGGCCCTTGTCGGCCACGGGGCTCGAACCCGGACCTTCTTGCTGTGAGGCGACAGCGCTAACCACTACACCACCGTGCCGCCGGTACAAGAACCAGTTTGAGTCAATTTGAATTTTGGACCCCTGTGACACAAACTTTGTACCCTGATTGTAAAACAACTCTTCTTTTATATACACACACATAGATCCTACTTTTGAGAAATACAAAACCTTACAGAGCAAAAAAGAGTGTATTAGAAACAATCTTTTATTACTTTTTTTTATTAAGTGTACTGATTTAATGTTTTAACCTAATTGGTATAATTAATACTAATTAAATACTAATTTGTATTAGTTTTTAATAATTTTTCAAACTTTGTATTTAGTATACAACCATCTATTTGCCTGCTAATTTCCAAATAAATATCTTGGGGGGGGGGGAGTTAAGAAAAAACATTTGATCTCATTGGTTAATGAGGCCCATTTTGGACCATGTGATCCTCTTACAGAATATTATGGCAGGTTTCTAAACATTTGAGCCTTTTTTTTTAAATATTTGATTTGTAATATCTGAAGAACGGATAAACATATTCTAATTCTGTGAAGAGCAAGAAGCCCGAGCCCCGTGGCCGACGAGGGCCTTTCTGTGTGGAGTTTGCATGTTCTCCCCGTGTCCGCGTGGGTTTCCTCCGGGTGCTCCGGTTTCCCCCACAGTCCAAAGACATGCAGGTTAGGTTAACTGGTGACTCTAAATTGACCGTAGGTGTGAATGTGAGTGTGAATGGTTGTCTGTGTCTATGTGTCAGCCCTGTGATGACCTGGTGACTTGTCCAGGGTGTACCCCGCCTTTCGCCCGTAGTCAGCTGGGATAGGCTCCAGCTTGCCTGCGACCCTGTAGAACAGGATAAAGCGGCTACAGATAATGAGATGAGAGAATTCTGTGAAGCATGTTCTGCATTCAATCCTGAATTCAATAAGGCAGGGATCCCAGACGTCCGCTATTTAGCGGAATTCCGCTATTTTTCTAGCCAAAGTGGTGGTGTTTTTTTTTTTTTTTTTTTTTTTTAATTTCTTGTATATCCATTAAAAATATGTTTGTTTAAGTAAAATGACCAGCAGAATACGTTCTGATTTGGTTTGCTTGTTTAGCGATGTTTTTGTCAGCTTCGTTTGTTCTCGTTGACATTCGGGAACACTCGGAATTTAAATTGATGTAAATACCGCGAGACTGTACGCGATAGAACGAGAAAACAATATGGCTGCACCCATTTGCTAGAAAATGTGTTTTAACTCCGTTCGTGCTTTTGTTTCTAATGCGTTGAACTTAATTCAATATGCAGGGCTGTGAAATTTCCGCGGATTCTGTCGCGAAAAATATAATCTTCACAAAATGTCTATTTTTGCATTAAAAATCATTGGGGGGGGGGTCTAGTTGGTTTTAATTGCCTTGCACGAGACCTGCGGCTCAATGCAGCCGGACTCACGGAATTTTATGCCAGCTGAGCGTGGAACTCGTCTTGACTGCGACTCAGGAGCAGTGTTGCCTGATTGGGCGGTTTCAAGTGCATTTTGGTGGGTTTTGAACATATTTTGGGCTGGAAAACGTCAGCAGTATCTGGCAGCACTGCTCAGGAGTGCATGACAGAGCTAAAATTAGCTATTGTGTGACCTGGCACCGCGTACGTGAATTTTGTACTTACAGGGTGCAAGATCAGACATAGTTAAGATGCCATCCAAAAGGAAAGCTAAGGAGGTGTTTGAGAGAGATGCAAAGAGGGCTAGAAAAGAACACACAGACAGACTGAAGGAAAAGATGAAAAAGAACAAGTTTGCAAAACTGAAAGAGATGGTGTTAAAGAAAAGAAAATTAAAAGACTTTCATTAGAAGCTGTTTGACAGACTATGAACATTTTGTAAATAGCTTTAATAGAGGAATGCAAATACTATAGAACTAATAACTAATAGCCTTACTGAAAGATGAATTGAAAGAAATAGCTGGGAGTGATGCAAAGAGGAATAGAAGGAGCCAGAAGTAAAAGAAAAGATGTAAATAATATATTAGATAAGAAACATTAGTTTTTTAAAACTTTTGCTCTGTAGACAAGAGACATTGTGACAGATTCTTAGAAAAAGCCAGGACATAATACAAGAATTAAGTGTAATTTGGAAGACAACAGGTATCTCTCACTTAAATATTGAGCATGATTTTTCACAAAGTCATTTTGAAAGGCCTATCAAAGTTTCCTTTTATTAACATTGCTTTAAATTGTTATTTACACATTTTTTTTTTACTTTTATTTTGATTAAGAGATAAAATACATAGGCACTTATTAGATATTTCAAGGTATTTTACATGGATCTTTCATTTTAAAAGAGAAAACTGTTGATAGGTATTTTATATGGCAAAATGAAGACCAAGACTAGTCAAATATTTACTTGTTGAGATCAATTTTTTACTTGCAGGAAATGCTCAGAATACACCATATAACACCTAAAATGGCTTGGTGTCTGGGGCCCTGTGGGCCCCAGACCCCCGGCTTATGCTGGGGGGCCCCCCAGACCCCCCCCTTTTCCTCGGATTTCTTATTTACAATTTCACAGCCCTGAATATGTCGTGGAAAAAAGATATCGTCCATAAAAGAGATAGCAGAACGGTGTCCGGGTTAGAAGAAGTATATTCGTCAAAGCTACATTTTCATCTAATTTTTATAAATAACAATTTTTTTTTTGCCACTTATGTCATTGATTACAAAATATGGCATCAAATAGATACACATGATTGTTAAATTCTGTTGCTTTTCTATGTTAAATCTATGTAAAAAATGTGTTCTATAGCATCTTTAAATGTTAAAATCTCAACAGCTTCAGGGGGCTTGCAGCCCCCTTGACCCCTGCTGATAGTTTCTTACATTCCTCTATTTTTTTCAGTTACTGCTGGGATCCCTGATAAGAGCAGTTTCAAGCAATTTCGATTGAATTTGAATTTTCACCTGATATGCCTACTTTCATCTTGTTTTATTTCTCCGTTCTCATATGTGATCAGTTTATGAGAATTTTTTAAAGCTGTCTGCTTCTTTTGCTAACTTATGTGTAGCCTACAGTACGCTGATCACTAGATTCACAGTTGATTTTTTTTTTTTTGGTTAGTTTTCTGTTGGTAAGATAAATAATTGCCATTATTGGCCCATTTATCAATATGTTTAAAATTACGCCTCTCGATTCGTTTCCAAAACAAGCTGCCATTGTCTGTGAGGGAATACTGCAGATTCATTGCATAATAGACGTTGCTGATATCTGACTCCACTGTCCAGCCTTAATTGGTGTATTTTGCTTATTTCACGCATTTTATTTCTGGAAAAGTAAAACGACTTACCAAGAGAATATGGTTTCAAGCTTGAAATGAGGAATAAAGTCGAGAAAAATGCTTAATAATGCTACCTTGTTTTTGCCAAGCAATTTGAGGTCAAGTGGTAATAGAAAGCCCATAAATCCTAATTACAGCATCAGAAAGTCATCATTTGGAGCTTGAGCCAGTTGAGTGTACGCCTATGTACCTTTTGAATGCTTTTGATTTGCTTACTGTGCACCATTTTCCCCCCAGCCCTCATCAGTTGCCCTTTAATTGGCTTCACTTGGCCAAAACTGCTGCTATACCCCCTTCAAAATTGGATGATTGTGCAAGAGAAGTGATGCAATTTAGAGTAAAACATCTTGGCTTTGCTTATTGTAGATATAACCAGGGCTACATGGTGTACTTATCACTTCTGACTTTTTAACTTGCTTATTTGGGCTGTTTGGCTGCCAGATGCGCGCTGAGCTGAGGCTCGGTGACTGACACTGCTTATGCAAGCACGGGCGCGCAAAAGTGGACAAACAGTACATTGTTATGGCACCTTTATAAGCCACCTTTGCTAGCAGTCAAGCTACTGGTCCGAGGTGTTAATGAGTCCTCTGCTGGCAGCCATCGTACGTGACTCTTAGGAGAAGAGAGTGAGCCTCCTCCTGCTTTGGTTTGCACCGATGGAGGTGGCTTGTTTACCATGTTAGAGAACGGCTGACGCCAGCTTCCCTGGGGACAGCACAAGGGTTAATTGCTGTTAAAGTGCTGGTGTTGTCCCTCTTTCCTGCCCTGATGCTCCATTAGAGCTGACACTAATGAGGCAGTGCAGGGAGGACACCCTAGAGCTGGGGGACCGAGAGGGAGAGAGAGAGAAAGAAACTGTGTTTAGCAGAGAGCGGGCTAGGTCATAGATCAAGAATGTGCCGTAGTGATGGGAAGTGTGTGTCAGTTACGTGTAACTGCTTTCCTTTAATTGGAGGTTCAGACAGGGTGGCTGGCCTACATATGGTGTATCAGGAGTTCAGTCGGGTAGTCTAGTTGGTAATATTTTAATGTACATAGGATTAGGGTTGGGTGATATGATGCGTCTGTCATATCACGATAATGACATTTCTACAATACTCTACATGTATAGTGATATACAGTCCCCACCGAAAGTATCGGATCACCAAGGTCAGGTCTTTTTGTTTTTGCCATACACTGAAGACATTTGGGATTGAGATCAGTGAGACAATAGATCAGAATTACAGCTTTCATTTCCTGATATTTACATCTAGATATGTTAAATCACTTGGAGCATGGCAACTTTTGTGGCAGACAACCCAATTTTTAAGTCAGCAAAAGTATTGGTACAGTAAATAACACTGAATTTTGGTTGCATATCCCTTGCTTGTTAGCGCATCTGGCCATAAGGCCAATGAGCTGTTGCCATGCCATGGCATGGCGTCCGTCACCAACAATTCAGTTAAATCGTATCTCCTCTATCAATTCTCCACAGTTTTCCGTTCCGATTGTTTTGTTTGAAAGAGCTCATCACGCCACACAAAACTTGGTCATTGTTTTGTCAAATTTTTTGCTAACGAATTCGTAATTAGGCCAAATTGACACATTTTCCAGGCCACTCATTAGAATTGTATCTCCTCATTCATTTCTCATCCGATTCCAGTTCTGATCGATCATTTTGGGTAGATCTTCCCTTGAGGAACCAAACTTGGTCGTTTGTTTGTTGGTTTTCCTGTTGTAAACAATTTGTTTACAACTTTGTTTATTTTCAGTTTAATCGTGTCTCCTTCCTCGGTTCTCAATGGTTTTCAGTTCTGATGGTTTTATTTGAAAGAACTAGACCTTCTGCACAACACTTGGTCATTGTATTGTCAATTTTTTGCTAACAAGTTAGTAATTAGGTCAACTTAAAGTGCCATTCCACCATTGGATGTATTCTTTGGCATAAAATACAATATATTTTATGACAACATGACTAGACAGAGAAATCTTTTAGCTTCAAAATGATATATCAAACATAATTTTTTGACAACGACAAGTATATTAATTTTGCGACCAAAGTCACCTACCCTTTTAATTTCCGCGCGGTAGTGAAACGTGATGTCATCGGCAGGTTCCCCTTCTTGTGTACCACGTGTCGGTCTATTTTTAGACCAGGAAACCCCCAAAGTGAGAGAGTCATTTCTCCTCGTATATGGGGGCCAAAAAAATTGCGAAAAATTTGGAGTTAATCTTTCAGTTAGCTAGATTTATTGGTATTAGCTAGATTTATTGGTATTATTTTTATCGCGTTCTATCCGCCATTGCTGATAATATGTGCCACGTCACACGTCACGTGGTACACAAGAAGGGGAACCTGCCGATGACATCACGCGCGGAAATTAAAAGGGTAGGTGACTTTGGTCGCAAAATTAATATACTTGTCGTTGTCAAAAAATTATGTTTGATATATCATTTTGAAGCTAAAAGATTTCTCTATCTAGTGATACCACTTATATATGTTGTCAAAATATATTGTATTTTATGCCAAAAAATACATCCAATGGTGGAATGGCACTTTGTTTTCTTCTGAATAGAACCGCATCTCCTCTCTCATCATGCGAATTCAGTTCTGATCGGCGTTTTGGGTCGATCTTCCCTGGGGGAACAAAATTTAGTCCTTTGTTGATTTTCCTGTTGTAAACAATTTGTTGTGGAGGTTGGTCCTCTCTCACATTGTCACATTTCAGTTCTGGTTGATGTTTTGGTCGTCATGGTTGTTTTGACGGCAGGCCAGATGAGCTCCTACGTCCTTGACGTTCTGGTAATAACGGCATCAAGTCTGTGATTCACTGACATCACCAACATGTTTCATTCTTCTCTTGTGGTGTGTTTTCAGTTTTGTTTTGTGGGGTTTCTCCCTTCAAGTTCTTCTTCAGGAAGTGAAATGCATGCATTAAGGTCTGGTGATTGACTCGGTCAGTCAAACCTTCCACTTTTTTCCTCCCATTGAAGTCCTTTGTTGTGTTGGCAGTGTGTTCTGGGTCATTGTCTTGCTGCATGATGAAGTTCTTCCCAATTAGATTGGATGCATTCCTCTTCTTTATAAACTGGCAAACGGAATGTTTCTGTAGACTTCTGAATTTGCTCTGCTGCTACCATCATGAGTTCCATCATTAACTAGAAAAGCACTCGGAGAGCGCAGACCTTCGCCAAGAATCCTTTAAAAAAATCTGGGATCCAGAAGGTGATCCGGATCACCGCCAAAATTTAATGGATTGTTACTTGTGCCCAGTCACACCTCTGGAAAAAATTTCAGAGCAATCCATTCATTACTTTTTCCGTAATGTTGCTAACAGACAAACAAACAAACCAATGCTACCGAAAACATAACCTCCTTGGCGGAGGTAATAATAATAACTAGAATGCATTTCCGGAGAAAATGCGAAAGTGTGCTTGCTCAGGTGCACCACCATGGCGACCCGGCAAGAGAGGCGACCACACGACAAGTTTTGTGTCAACACGCGAACATGCCCCCTAGTGGCCAAATGACACCATATTTGATGAGGGTAGTTTGGATGGTGTCCAAAGTCATGCCACTAAATATGGCCTTGATACGTCAAAGCGTTTCCGTGATATGAGCTCACTTCCTGTTTGGTGGCTTTGCCATCAATTTTGATTGGCTGCCATGGGCGAACGCTTCGACATATGAGAGCGAAACCAATATCATTCATTCGGCATGGACCGGAGATCATGTATGGCAAGTTTCGTGATGATCGGACAAAACATGCAGCCAGGGTCACTCTACCTTCACCTTGAAAAAAATTCAAAATGGCGGAAAATCTAAGTAGGCGGAGAATGACGTCATAGGGTGCGTTGGAATCGTCTAGCTTCAAGGATTCCAACGGCACCAGACTTATGAAAATCGGACATACGGATCAAAAGTTACGTGCATGAACGCATGTAAGACTGTGATCAGTTGGTGGCGCTGGAGCGTGAGACGTACCAACATAAAACTTGATGAAATCAATCAGGGTCCACTCCTCTATCAGCGTACCAAGTTTCATGACTTGACACCTTATGGTTTGGCCTACAGAAGGAAAAATCTGGTTTTTGCGTCGCACGCCCATTCATTTCAACGGGGAAAAAATTAATCTTTAAAAAAATCCGGGATCCAGAAGATGATCCGGATCACCACCAAAATTTAATGGATTGTTACTTGTGCCCAGTCACACCTCTGGAAAAAATTTCAGAGCAATCCGTTCATTACTTTTTCCGTAATGTTGCTAACAAACAAACAAACCAACGCTACCGAAAACATAATCTCCTTGGCGGAGGTAATAAAGGTTACTGAGCCCGCTGGGTAGCCATGCAAGCCCAATCCTTGACACCACCTCCACTGAGCTCATGTGTTTTAGATCATGATCAGATCCTTTCTTACGCCACATTTTGGCTTTTCCATCATTTTGGTCACGGTTAATCTTGGTCCCAGAACTTTTGTGGTTCATCTCTGTGTTTCTTTGCGAATTTCAATTTGGCCGTTTGATTCTTACAGCTGATGAGTGGTTTGTATTTTGTGGTATGGCCTCTATATTTCTGCTCTGTCGTCTTTGAATGATGGGTTGCGATACCTTCGCCCCTGCCCTGTGGAATTTGTTGAAGTCACTAATGCCGCTTTTCCACTACCAACGCGGCTGAGTCGGGCTGAGCCGTGCCGTGCTGAGTCGAGCTGAGCGGGGCTGTTGGAGTTGCATTTCGACTACAACCGCGCTGAACCGTGCTGGCTGGAAGTGGGTGGACACATTGGGTGGAGTTAGCGAAAGTGGGTGGACGTCAGGTGATGTCGTTAGGCGGCGCAAACAGTGACATCAGTGATCTTTTAAGCGGTAGTCTCATGACCCGGATAGTAAATGATAAACATGGAGGACATGGAGTCGTTAGTGTTGCTGGTCTTGGTGCTGTGGCTTGTTGTCACCGACAACGCCAACAGATACTGGCAAGAGCGTATAGATGAGGCGAGGCGCATAAGGCTTCATAATTCTCGTAATTCTCCTTCTTCCGGGTTTACGGTGTTTACAGATCCCAGCGTGCTCGCGGGGCGTGTGTGGGCATGTGAGGACACTCCTCCTCACCAATCAGTGCACAGGGGAGTGTCTGCTCACGCCCCCAACCTCACTCAGCTCGGTTTGGCTCGCTTCAGCCCCACTCCAAAACCGTGCGAGTTTTGGGTGCTAAGCAGGGCTGAAGCGAGCTGAGTCGTGCTGTTCTTAGATAGTCGAAACGCGAGCCGTGTCGGGCTGAAGTGAGCTGAAAAAGGGTAGTGGAAAAGGGCCAAAACTGTTTTTGGGTTTTTCTTCACAGCTCTTACAATGTTTGTCATCAACTGCTGGTGTTTTCCTTGGCTGACCTGTTTGATGTCTGGTTGATGGTACACCAGTGGTTTTTCTTTTTCCTGACATTCCACATTGGGCCTGGGTGATAAAACGATAGCAATATGTACCGTCAATAGATACTTCAATAGCAGTAAGAAAACTGTTTGATAGAATGCGCGATAGTGTCAATGAAATGCAAACTGCCAGGAAAACACAATGAATATGCAAAGTTTTGTTGAATGAACAAACCCCTGCTGTGGCTCATTAACAGCCTATCAAATACCCTGTCCACACTAGGGATTTTGTACCGATACGATACTACTTTCGTACCGCAACACCTGTCCACACTAGCAACTATACCGGTACTGTAGCGGTATAACTGTATCGGTATGAAACCCACAAATGTACGGGTTTCGTACCGGTACAGCATCGGTACTGTAGAGCTTCGCGTAGTGTGGACAGATGAAGCGGTTCTGTATCGATACAAATATAATGCGCAAAGTCACACACCTCAATCGATGTCTTCGCTGAATAAAATGGTGAAGAACGGAGATTCGTTTTCTTTGTTTCTTTCTCAACTGCCTCGCGCGTTTTATACGATTCGACTGAATAAATGACCACCAGAAATACAGACTGTACGCTGACAACAAAAAGCACACACACGTTGTTTCATCCGCCATATTCTCGGAAGGAAGTTACTCGGTAACCACGGAAACATTTCGCGCACGCGCATTTCAACTACCGTGAAAGAAAACCGCAAACATTTCTCGCTAGTGTGGACAGATGCACTAAGGCCATCCTTAAAAAAAAATCCGTTTCCTGTCCACCGGGTGAGCAAAAAAAATTTCGGTAGGGAGGGATTTTTTTTTTATTTTATATATATATATATATATATATATATATATATATATATATATATATATATATGGATGGATAAGCGATTGCAATGCTGTTTGCTTTTTCTTTCAGTACTTTTTTTATTACAAAAGCAGACACATTTAATAAAATGACAGTTTAATCAACTGAAACTTGTACAAAAACTTTAAGTTCGCATTTTAAATGCTGACTGCAACATTTGCAAGACTTTTACAAAGGTACTTAAAATGTCCGACACAAGGACTTTTTGTAGTTCTAAATCGACCGTTAGGCCTAGTTCGGATGAAATTACACTATTAAAATGATGAGTGAATGATTTGTTTTTCTGAATCTTTACTATTTTGTTGTTCGCTAGAATACCATTTTGCGATTTCACACTTAAGCAAATGTTTGAAAACTCCGGATCTGCTTCCTTCATGGTGGCTGCCATTTTTTTGTGCTGCACGGCGCATGCGCAGAGCTGATTCGATTCTATATTCTGCGCGGAATGCGTAAATGTCAAGTTCGATTTTAGATTTACGAACCCGAAAAAATGGAGAAAAACCGGTGTTTAAAAAAAAAATTTCAACCGCACAAACAGCACTCACCCGGCCGGTGGACCGGAAACAGAACATTTTTTAATAATGGCCTAAACTGTACCGGTATACTTTGTATCAATACAGTTATACCACTATTGTACCGGTATATATGTGAACACAGCTATAGCCTCATATCCCTTAGGTGGTGTTTACATTAGACCGTATCAGCGGATCATCAGATTAACGTTTTTAAAACGATTAGTGTGCAAACAGCAACACCAATACACGATTCGCGTGCACACAGCAACGCCAATACACGGATACGCTCGGCTCCGCAGGCATCCTGCGCTCCAAATCACTCCGCCCTGAACAGCGAGTGCCCTCTGGAGGGTGCGCACTCCGGCCCTGCGCAGCTCACAGAGCGCACGAGCAGTGATTCGGGACTGAGCCGCTGTGTGTGTGATCCCAGCGCATATCACTTACCACTTGCAAGTGGAAGGATGGCAAGCCTAAAGACAATCATAACTACACAATGGGCAGTATTTGCATCAGTATTTGCAGTATTTTCATACTTTTATACTCTTTAATGAAAGGTGATACAAGGCGGAAGTCCGTGCCGTTTTTCAGCAGTCGCGTCACATGACCAACGCCAGCGAATCAGGAAGGTGGATGTCACAGTGACGTTGTCCAATGACAGCTAGAGCTCAGCACAGCGTATCCGCGTATTCTCAATGTTTACACAGCACCGGACCAGACACGATCTGGATTGAATACGTGGACCCTGACGGATTCCCGTTTCCTGGCGTTTCCAGGCGTTTTAATGTAAACGGACAGTGCATCCGCGAAGAAAACGAGACAGATACGGTCTAATGTAAACTTGGCCTTAATAATGGGGTGTGCTACAAGTGACACACAAACAGTCAAACACTTAATAGGAGCATTGTTCAGCTGTACTACTGACGTGACCCAACAACAGTGTCAGGAAGGGGCTGGAAGCGAATGTTATTGGGGATTAAATAGTTTAAACCCAGCAGACAAATCTAGGGTGTTAAAATGATAGCGATATGTACCATCGATTAGACATTTTGTTAAGAGCAAGAAGAAAATTGTTTGATAGAATGTTCGATAGTTTCACTTAAATACAAACCACCAGAAAAGCACATAATGAATATGAAAAATACATGCGTTTTCTGATAATAAAACCAAAAATGACCTATTAATTTATTGACGAAAATAGAATGATCAAATGTACATGGACTATTGATGTCGTTTTTAATCCGTTAAATACGCTCTGGGGAAAAAAAGTGCTTTTACAAAGCTGAATTCACTGACTGGACATGAGCACTCCATGTCGTCATGGTAACGTTGAGAATAGCATGTAACATGCATGCTGATTAAATTTGTCTACAGCATGACAGCTGTCCGTTCATGTGGCCAGCTATTTGGCCAGTCATTCCAGCACAACACCGTTCCCTTTAGCCATATGGTACGTTACGTTCATTATTATTTATCTATCACTCGCAGAACGTTCTCGTGCTTCATACTTACTTGCTAAAATTGGTCACCATGTACAGTATACTTTGGGTGGCTGTTAATAATATTCCTGGGAGACCCGCTCGTGTAAAGTCTGTGGGGGGGAAACACTGCAGATGACGAGGAAATTGTTGATAAAAGGGTAGGTTTTTATAGTCAAAATAAAATGTTTAAATTTAAACAATTTTTTCTCTTCTGTTAATTGTTTTTTTAAAAAAATGGGTCATTAATAATAATCAGTATCAACTGAAATGGACCTTTTTTTTTTTTTTTTTTAAATTGTGATTTTAAAACTTTCAGCTCGATCACCCAGCCCTAACGATTCAAAAATTTGGTCAAAGTGAGGTGATCAGCAAACAGCAATTCTTTGGCAAAAATCCAAATTCGTGAAACCAGAAACATACCAAGTTTAAAAAAAAAAAAACGAGCAATAAACGGGGTGGGTTTCCCAAAAGCCTCTTAAAGTGCATATCACGGGTAAATTCAGGAGCAAGATCAATGTAATTCTCCTATTTTATATTAAACTTTGGTCAAATATCTGTCACATTTTGCATTTTGTGCCATTTTTTTTACCTTGCGCAATACCAGAAAAATTCAGTTGAAATCAAGCCATTTGAGGCGAATTGGTCCGCCTCTGAAAAAGCTTGCCATTTGGATTTCCCGGCAAACATTGATTTTCGTGACGTTGCATGCAGGACGCCTCCTTCTGAATCCTACGTCAGCGCTGGTTTGTTTATGAGAAAACGACCTGGTGGTTTTCTGCAAATTTCTTCAACATTATCACGTAATTATTAAAATGGTTAACAGATGTATTGTAGGAGGGTGTAGCAACACCAATCTTGATGGGATTAGTACTCATCGTTTCCCACATTGTGCTCAGGTGACAATTCTATATTTCAATGCAAAATCGCTAGCTGCTAAACTTGGTCTACACAGGCTGCGCACTGAAACCGTGCAAAGCTCGCGCAGCCTGCTGGCGCTTCCGCAGGTAACGTCACGAATCTGGCTCCAGACTCCCTTGGGATTTTTCCAGACGCGTTTTATTTTATTTTTTTCTGCTGTAGACAGATGGCCTTGTGCAAAATTACCCTTCTGGATGAGTGTGTAAAGGGACATACTTTCATATATAAAAAAAAAAAAAGAATTTGGTCCAGGATATGCCCTTTAACGCTAAGAGCATCTTAACTAGGAGAGAGAGTGTTCATTGGAATGCTCGCTCTACCATTTAACGATTATCTTTGTTCTACGATGCTTTTGGGAAACCCACCCAAGGTTGGTCAGGTGCTTAAACAAGTGTGTGTGCATGCATAAATACCTCACATTTAGTGGCTGGAAACACAAGTCCAAATGCAGTCTTTGCAGGCGAAACTCAGGGCTCAAACCAAAAGTAGACAATTGGAGCGATCACTTCATCTCATCTCATTATTTCTAGCCGCTTTATCCTGTTCTACAGGGTCACAGGCAAGCTGGAGCCTATCCCAGCTGACTACGGGCGAAAGGCGGGGTACACCCTGGACAAGTCGCCAGGTCATCACAGGGCTGACACATAGACACAGACAACCATTCACACTCACATTCACACCTACGGTCAATTTAGAGTCACCAGTTAACCTAACCTGCATGTCTTTGGACTGTGGGGGAAACCGGAGCACCCAGAGGAAACCCACGCGGACACGGGAAGAACATGCAAACTCCGCACAGAAAGGCCCTCGCCGGCCACGGGGCTCGAACCCGGACCTTCTTGCTGTGAGGCGACAGCGCTAACCACTACACCACCGTGCCGCCCCGGAGCAATCACTTGTTTAAATAAATCAATCTAACAGGGCACACCTGTGCAACAAGAAATGCCTGTTCCAGTAATTTTGATCACTTGAAAAATGGATGGGTTCAAACAAAAGGTTTGATGTTTTAAGTTGTTTAACACATTTACATGTAAATATTAGGAAATTAAAGTAGCAACTCTGGTCTGTCTTCTCAATTTTCTTTTAATCTCAAACTGAAAAGGTTTTTTTTTTTTCTTCCTTCCTTTCCTTACCATCATAAAGTTAACTATTTTTCCAGTAATGGCACATCACAGAGTAAGTTATTCTAGTTGTACTACAGGAATTTGACACCCCCCCCCCCTTTTTTTCTTTCTTTTTAATATGAATAAAGGAGCTCCCCCTGCTTTGGAGATCACACCCTCACCTGGACAGTCATGAGTTTTTCTCCAAGCCCATGCGTTCCTGCAGGCGTGCGCAGCATTCAAGAGCAGCGGGAACGTTGGGACCGGAAGAGGAAGCGGACAGGACGAGAACTGGTCCAGAGCGAACAGAGATACTGCGAAAAGCTGAACCTTATCACCACAGTGAGACTTTGAGTGCTTCTGTACCTCATTTTCACAATTACACAAGAGAGATCCATCTCATTATCTATAGCCGCTTTATCCTGTTCTACAGGGTCGCAGGCAAGCTGGAGCCTATCCCAGCTGACTATGGGCGAAAGGCGGGGTACATCCTGGACAAGTCGCCAGGTCATCACAGGGCTGACACATAGACACAGACAACCATTCACACTCACATTCACACCTACGGTCAATTAAGGCGGTGTTTACGTTAGACCGTATCAGCGGCTCATCAGATTAACGTTTTTAAAACAATTCGCGTGCACACAGCAACGCCAATACACGGATACGCTAATCACATGACTAATTAGACGGCACGTAAGTTGAAATGTGTCAGTGCGGCTCAGCGCTTCCTCCTCAGCGGCTGCGCTCCAAATCACTCCGCCCTGAACAGCGAGTGCCCTCTGGAGGGTGCGCACTCCGGCCCTGCGCAGCTCACAGAGCGCGTGAGTGAAGCGCACGAGCAGTGATTCGGGACTGAGCCGCTGTGTGTGTGTGTGATCCCAGTGCATATCGGGCATGCGCAAGTCACTCACCACTTGCAAGTGGAAGGATGGCAAGCCTAAAGACAATCATAACTACACAATGGGTAGTATTTGCATCTTACCATGAACAACATTAAGAATGACAAAGCAAAGCATTATATTCATACTTTTATACTCTTTAATGAAAAACAAAAAGGTGATACAAGGCGGAAACAATAGCAGGAAGTGAAGTCCGCGCCGTTTTTCAGCAGTCGCGTGGCATGACCAACGCCAGCGAATCAGGAAGGTGGATGTCACAGTGACGTTGTCCAGTGACGACGTCAGCTAGAGCTCAGCACTGCGTTTCCTCGTATCTCAATGTTTACACAGCACCGGATCAGATACGAACTGGGTTGAATACGTGGGCCCTGGCGGATTCAAGTTGTTCCGCCTGTGGAGTCGTTTCCCGGCGTTTTAATGTGAACGGACAGTGCATACGCGACGACAACGAGACGGATACGGTCTAATGTAAACACCACCTTAGAGTCACCAGTTAACCTAACCTGCATGTCTTTGGACTGTGGGGGAAACCGGAGCACCCAGTGGAAACCCACGCGGACACGGGGAGAACGTGCAAACTCCGCACAGAAAGGCCCACACCTTCTTGCTATGAGGCGACAGCGCTAACCACTACACCACCGTGCCACCCACAAGAGAGACGTGGTCTAAAATGAGCTTTAAGAATTTAGTGATTTGTGTTGAAATGTAAAAGTTGCATGAAAATACAAGTTATTACCAGATATCTCCGAGTTACACTCGTGTCTCCACCTGAAAGTAGTGCTCCTAAAGTTTCTATTTTACTCTCGAGTGATTCTTGACCCTTTCTCACACAATTTTTCCTTCTGTGGTTTCTAACTCGGCCTTGAGCACATTCAGTTCACAGCTCATTTTATTCCTAAATGACCCGAGAGCACTGCAGCTCTTTCTGTATTTGTCATTTGTTTTTTTTTGCATGCGTCAAAACGATTAATATTTGAACCTGGAAAGTGAACACGGTGTACAGCATTATTCCTCTTGTTTTGCAGCATGTTATGTTAGGTAAGTGGCTGATTATTAAACCCCACGCACATTTTTATGAGGATCTATATATTCTCCTTCAGGTTTTCCCCTGTCCTTGGGTCGTGTTGAATTAGTTATGCGCCTAACCTTTTAAAAATAATTGAGGTGCCATTGATGCGAAATGCTTTCCTCTGTGTCTCAAGGGTGTGCTGGGTGTAAGGTGACACAAGATGAAGAGTTATGAACGAGTGGCATCGGAACGATTTAATTTTCTCTTCTTTCTCGTCTCTTCTCTAGTACTTTGTGGAGATTCTGAAGGCCAAAGGAACCCTGAGGCAGGACATTAGAGAGAGCATCTTCAGTTCAATTAAATCAATTCATTTAGTAAACCAGTAAGTATCCTTTCAATAATTAACTGCATATTGCTGCTGTGGGAGAGGGCGATGGGGGGAGAGAGAGAGAGAGACCGTTGAAGAGAGATGGGGAGAAATATGAATGGGAGAGAGTAGGAAAGAGATATACAAAGAGACATGGGTGGAGAGTCAGGCAGGCAGAGGAAGGTAGAGAGAAAAGGGGTGTTCACACGGCACGTATTTGCATCGATGCTGCACCGATGTATTTTGTTGCGATATATCTTACACCGGTGTAAATTTTGTGGAGCGTTCACACGTCACAAACCTGCTTACTAGAGAGAAGCGTGTTAGCACCGGTGCAGCCCCACTTGCGTTCACGCGGCATTTTTTGCGACCGTGCTATACGATAGTAATAATGCGGAAATGAAATATGCGCATGCGTGAAAATGTACTTCCTTTTCCCGGTTGTCATGGCATCACCAAGCGCCGGGAAAACAACGTGGATGAAGACACCAGTGTTGCCAGATACTGTCAACGTTTTCCAGCCCAAAATATGTTCAAATTCGCCAAAATGCACTTAAAACCGCCCAATCTGGCAACACTGGAAGACACGCAGTTCTGTTGTTGTTGATATTCGCTATTTTGGAAGCGCAAAATACCAGGATGCAAATTATGCAATGCCCGTATGTAATCAACTCTCCTCACGCGTAGCGAGTCTACCCCTGTAGCGTTCAGACGTCCCATTTTATATCGGTGCTGCCCCGCAAACTAGCATTTACTCCGGAGTAAATTTCTTAAACCACCTCTCGAGCAGGGTTAGATTTGCACCGGTTTAAGCAGCTTTCAGGGGCTACACCGGTATAACTTTGTACCGTGTGAACGCTCTACCGGGGCAGCCCCGGTGCTACACCGGAGTAAAACTTGCCGTGTGAACACCCCTAGAGAGAGAAATGGAGCATGCAACAAAGTGAAGGACAGATACTGAGAGCGTGAGACAGACTGGGGAGAGAGAGAGAGCAAGAGGCAGGCGGACGAAAGGAAAAAAGATAAACTGAGAGCGTGACAGCAAATGAGGGGGTCAAGATGGATAGACCGAAAAAAGCCAGAAAGAAAGAGACGTAGAATGAGGGACAGAGACTGTTGCAGGGAGACAGACAGGGAGAAATATGAATGGGAGACAGAGTAGAGAAGAGACATGAGTAGGCAGGCAGACGAAGGGAGAAAGGTAAAGAAACTGAAAGGGGGAGAGAAATGGAGCATGCAACAAAGCGAGAGACGGATACTGAAAGACAGAGGGGGAGAGAGCGAGCAAGAGACAGACAGACAGACAGGTAGATGAAGGGGAAAAGAAATTGAGAGCAAGATGGCAAAAGAGGGGATCAAGACCGAGAGAGAGACAGGTCATGGGACAGAGAGAGTGCGAGCAAGAGAAATGGATCATGTAGCAAAGTGGAGGACAGATAGTGAAAGCAAGAGAAGACGAAGTGACAGACAGGGAGAGACTTGCAGATAGAGAGAGACACAGTGAGAGCATGAGACGGAGCGAGAGACAGATAGTGTGCGCGTGTCCTTAAAGGAACAGTCCACCGTACTTCCATAATGAAATATGCTCTTATCTGAATTGAGACGAGCTGCTCCGTACCTCTCCGAGCTTTGCGCGACCTCCCAGTCAGTCAGACGCAGTCAGACGCGCTGTCACTCCTGTTAGCAATGTAGCTAGGCTCAGTATGGCCAGTGGTATTTTTTGGGGCTGTAGTTAGATGCGACCAAACTCTTCCGCGTTTTTCCTGTTTACATAGGTTTATATGACCAGTGATATGAAACAAGTTCAGTTACACAAATTGAAACGTAGCGATTTTCTATGCTATGGAAAGTCCGCACTATAATGACAGGTGTACTAACACCTTCTGCGCGCTTCGACAGCGCATTGATATCTGAGCTCCGTATCAATGCGCTGTCGAAGCGTGCAGAAGGTGTTAGTACGCCTGTCATTATAGTGCGGACTTTCCATAGCATAGAAAATCGCTACGTTTCAATTTGTGTAACTGAACTTGTTTCATATCACTGGTCATATAAATCTATGTAAACAGGAAAAACGCGGAAAAGTTTGGTCGCATCTAACTACAGCCCCAAAAAATACCGTTGGCCATGCTGAGCCTAGCTAACAGGAGTGACGGCGCGTCTGACTGCGTCTGACTGACTGGGAGGTCGCGCAAAGTTCGGAGAGGTACGGAGCAGCTCGTCTCAATTCAGATAAGAGCATATTTCATTATGGAAGTACGGTGGACTGTTCCTTTAAAGAGAATGAGAAGGTTGCGAGTATTAATTGAGGTCTGACAGTGAAATGAAGTTTGGAAACTCGGTCTTATCTCTGTATTGTGTAAAGTGGGATCAGGAATCAATGCAGCTCCTGTGTTTCGGCTTACAGCTGCACTTTCTCCTAACTGCACTCCTCTACTCTCACGCTCACTATCACTCCCATTCTTCCTCATAATCACTGGCACTTACGTCGTCCAAGCAGCACACAGTGATTACAGCATGTTTTAATAAATGTTGATGCTTTGAATAGAAGCACATGCGTTTTTCAGGGAACGTTCCAACTCTCTTTACCAGCCTGTGTGTGTGTGTTGTGTTTTTTTTTTTTTTTAAACACTCCTGTAGCAGCTTGAAATTCAGAAAGCAGCTTGTTTGCTACGAGGCCTGCTGTTTTTAATGGGGGCCAGATCTCTCAGTACTCATTTATGAAGTCTATTTGTGACTTGTACGCGGGCCTTTCGGATTCTCTGCTTGAGGGAACCTCGCTTCATGACAGCCGGCCCGAATGAAAAGCCAGGCCAGGGAGAAATGAAAGGATGGAGATGAAATAAAACAATGGGAGGAAGAAAAAAAAAAGCTAGCTTGAAGTCCAGTCTGAGCATTGATCTTCCAGGGTGGGTAGAACAAACTACCAAATTAACTAAACAAGTGTCAAGAGGTCGTTCTCATGAACACTGGATTTCTCTGTGTGGACTAAGGAGCTCTTGTAAAGAACTGTGAAATTATTTTTTGATGTGGTGCAGGTTTAGTGCACATGAAAACGCACAAGCAGCCAAATTCCTCCCTCTATGTCCAATAACAACAGGGGGGAAAAAAAGCCTCCAGCTTGTTTTGTGTTTAGATTTTGGATCTGTAGGGCTGAACTGGAGGGGGATTACTCCTACCTGGAGCTGGACTGGCATTTGCCTTATTTGATGATCTTATCAATACAAATGCATGTCTGACGGGATCTTTTGGGTTCTAACATGATTGGATGGTGTTGGGCTCCACACCGGCTGTACACACATTTAGCCTTTGAGACAACCAGCAAGATGAAACAGTGACAGCAGTGAAAGGGACTCATCCTCTGCCGTGTTGATTGAGAATCATATTTGCGGTATGAATAATGAATCCCTATGAGTCCCTGAGGCTCCCATCATTGCCAGACTGACGAGCTGCGGCGGCTGAATGAAGATGGAGGGCTGAGTTACAGAGGCTGATGTATTGGATAAATTGGTACTCGGTTACCATATATCATCATTAGAATCAGTTATTGAACGCCTGCTTGAGCTGTAATGCCAGCCTCTCAATTTACATCCCCGAACAGACAGTAGGGGTTGACTAATCTTATCAGCACTTATCAGGCCATGGTTTTAGGTGTGAATTAACCTTTTGATGTAGGAAAAACCGTGCCTTTTTTTTTTGTAAATTGCAGCAAAAATTTAAGTATGGCTTGAAATGTTTTTATACTGAAGTTACACCACTGATTTTCTCTTTGAATATCATGAACGTGATCAACCACCTACGATTCAAAAACCTTCGAGTTCAACACCTAAGGCTTGGTGATCATGTAGCGCGTTAGATTAGGTCTGCCAGGGTTTGATTAAACTCAATCTTGGAACAGATGGTGAGTCTTGAAGGAACAAATTAAGTCAATGCATGGAGTCCACTTTAATGTAATGACTTGTTATTAGCAGTAATCATGTCTGCATATCATTCTAAGCACTGACCTGTCAGCTAAACAAACATCTTGTTGTAACAAATCATAAACTATAGCAGAAGGTGAAAGTGCTTCAGTGTAAATGGTCTCAGCTTCAGGTGGTGTTTACATTAGACCGTATCAGCGGATCATCAGATTAACGTTTTTAAAACGATTAGTGTGCAAACAGCAACACCAATACACGATTCGCGTGCACACAGCAACGCCAATACACGGATACGCTCGGCTCCGCAGGCATCCTGCGCTCCAAATCACTCCGCCCTGAACAGCGAGTGCCCTCTGGAGGGTGCGCACTCCGGCCCTGCGCAGCTCACAGAGCGCGCGAGCAGTGATTCGGGACAAATAGCAGGAAGTGAAGTTCGCGCCGTTTTTCAGCAGTCGCGTCACATGACCAACGTGGCATGACCAACGCCAGCGAATCAGGAAGGTGGATGTCACAGTGACGTCGTCCAATGACGACGTCAGCTAGAGCTCAGCACTGCGTATCCTCGTTCCTCAATGTTTACACAGCACCGGATCAGATACGTACTGGGTTGAATACGTGGGCCCTGGCGGATTCAAACTGTTCCGCCTGTGGAGTCGTTTCCCGGCGTTTTAATGTGCACGGACAGTGCATCCGCAACGACAACGATACGGATACGGTCTAATGTAAACACCACCTCAGACACTGTTCTCATGGCTCACAGAGGGCCTGAGAGTTTCTGTGCGCTTTTCTGGCCAGAAGCTTCAGAATCTTAAGGCTACAGTCTGGTTGATTGGTTTCCTGCATTCCTGTGCACCGGTTTCCAGGAAAACAAGCTTTTTAATGCAAGTAACAGATGTGGCAACGTCTGTGGTCCAACCATGGCATTTACTTACTTACTTAAGGTGGCCTCAACCAAGCTGCACGCCTCGAAGACCAGTCTCTGCGGTCAGACATGCAGGCGGTGAGCTCGGCATTGTTGGCTGCCCCAACGTCCCTCGTGAGTGTATCGACTAGTGTAGTCTCTGGACAACCAGGACGCCGCAATCCATGCGTGGGCTCCCACAGAATGAGTTGACTTGCGGGGAGCTTGTTGTGCCTAAGGCAGTGACCCGCCAAGCCAAGCCTCCTCCAGCCTCCATGGCATTTATGAGCCATGTTTCGAGTCCTTGCCCCATTGTAATGGGAGATACCTGAAAACAGCACTCTTCCACTTCCTTTTTTTTAATCCCCCACTGGCCGAAAGGCCCGAAGGGGGATTACGTCATGGCGATGTCCGTCCCAGGAAGTGTACTCACCTTCTGAAATCAACTCCTCTCACAGTTTTTGGAGGAATTTCACAAAACTTGGCAGAAGGCTTTGTTATAGGACAGTAATACGTGTATTGCAATTTCGTTTGCAATATATTGTGCTGGGGGATATTGTGCTCTCGGAGCACTCTTGTCTGTTTGCTTTAAAAAAAAAATGTTGGTAGCTCACAGCATCTAATGAAGCAGTTGTGAGGTAAAATGATATCCTTGCATATTTGTCAGTGGCCCCTGGGAAAAGGTCTGTGGTCAGCCATCTGTCAGTCAAACTCTCTTCCTGTGAAAGTAGCCAGGTTTAGGCCATGTTTAGTCGCAAAAAGTCCCAGACTTGCTCTCGACAGCTAGAAGTCTCCCTTATGAGATGTTTTCAAGGTTTTGAACTTGTTCATGCATTTCTCTTGTTCGTCAGATGATGGTGATTTTAATAAATTCTTGCTTCATCATCTATTCATTAAAGGTAGACTGCCTTTCAGACTTTTCAAGTATAGGTCATAAAAATAATTTTCCCCGACACCCGGTTATTTTTCGTTTCGTGGACTGAAAGCGACTAAATTCAAATCACAGACTTCCAATTTTTAGTTTATTATTATTTTTTTAATAGAACAGTTAATGAATTGGGCGGCACGGTGGTGTAGTGGTTAGCGCTGTCGCCTCACAGCAAGAAGGTCCGGGGTCGAGCCCTGTGGCCGTCGAGGGCCTTTCTGTGCGGAGTTTGCATGTTCTCCCCGTGTCCGCGTGGGTTTCCTCCGGGTGCTCCGGTTTCCCCCACAGTCCAAAGACATGCAGGTTAGGTTAACTGGTGACTCTAAATTGACCGTAGGTGTGAATGCGAGTGTGAATGGTTGTCTGTGTCTATGTGTCAGCCCTGTGATGACCTGGCGACTTGTCCAGGGTGTACCCCGCCTTTCGCCCGTAGTCAGCTGGGATAGGCTCCAGCTTGCCAGCGACCCTGTAGAAGGATAAAGCGGCTAGAGATAATGAGATGAGATTAGATGAGTTAATGAATTTGGGGCCACATGGCCCTAAATTCTCCGCTATTTTTTTTCCTGCTTCACCATGACCCAATTCAAGATACTACGTCATGCATCACGTGATGGGCTTTCCCTGTTCGCACAAGGCATTGTGAGATACGAATTTGAAACAGGAGAGAAAAATGGAGGACGCGAATGAAACATGAAAGGCCGACTACAGTAACGGAAAACGAGAAGAAAAGGAGTTATGTTGCGAAGGAAACAAGGACCAAAACTGATAAATATCGGCGCTCAGCGAGCACCTCGGTGTGATCAGCTGTTCGTTTCGCGACAGAATGATGGAACTGTCAGTACACGGTCAAAGGTAAACCTGTAGATGGCGGTAATGCAACACTGTGGATGCCAGCTGCTGTAAAACCCAAAAGAAGTAGTAGTAGGTAAACCTGCGCATGCGCACATGTACTTCCTCTGTCTGCCTGACTGCACGAAGCGATCGATTTCATGCACGTTATTTGCTCATGGCTGTTCCACTATTGAGTGTACCTTCATGCAGTCACACAGACCAAAAAATGACCTATTTTTTTATCATCAAGCCAATACAATTACTTTATTGGTATATATCCGAGCTATTCAGTGTAAAATTATTTTCGCACAAACTCGCTGGTGTGCTTCGCAATGCCAAGCATTGCAGAGTGTGATGGATGGGGGTACGGACACTACAGTTATGTATTGTAATGAGCAACAGTTGTTCATTACGATCAACTACCAACTGCTGACCATGAAGTGAATGGTATAGTCAGGGGGAATTGAAATGTTCTGTTCTTTAGACCCATCTGAGGCTAAAAATTACATACATATATCGGGAACTGATATGAATTGTGTGGTGTCCGTACCCCCATCAGCAGAAGATTTTAAGTGATGTTTTGTAATGGGCCAGCTATTGTTAATTTTTTGAATTTAGGGGAGTATTAATAATATCACTTATTACATTATATTAAAGTCAAATTTAATCCGTTTGTGTAATGATGATCCATGATGACTACAATTTTCTGGGCGCTGAAAAAGAAAAGACTAATTCCACTAAAATCCTCATCTCATTCTCATCTCATTATCTCTAGCCGCTTTATCCTGTCCTACAGGGTCGCAGGCAAGCTGGAGCCTATCCCAGCTGACTACGGGCGAAAGGCGGGGTACACCCTGGACAAGTCGCCAGGTCATCACAGGGCTGACACATAGACACAGACAACCATTCACACTCACATTCACACCTACGGTCAATTTAGAGTCACCAGTTAGCCTAACCTGCATGTCTTTGGACTGTGGGGGAAACCGGAGCACCCGGAGGAAACCCACGCGGACACGGGGAGAACATGCAAACTCCTCACAGAAAGGCCCTCGTCGGCCCCGGGGCTCGAACCCGGACCTTCTTGCTGTGAGGCGGTAGCGCTAACCACTACACCACCGTGCCGCCCTCACTAAAATCCTAATCTATAAATTTGATAATTTTACCTAAATTTATGACAAAATATGATGTAATATGTTTCAAAATCCACCATGAAATTAGCATTCATATTGATGCTAAATTGACCCAGTTGCTTCAGTAAACGTCAGATAGGGGTACGGACACTACATATTGACATTAATCTTGTGATTAACAGAATCCTGTTTGTAAGCAAGGCAAGTTATTCAGTGATAAATGGTACATGGACAAGCCACCATCATTTAATAATAAGTGTCTGAATCCCCCGCTTCCTTTGTCAGAGATGGATGGGGGTACGGACACTACATAATTTTCCGGAAAGTCTCCTCCATTTGCTTTTTCAAAATAAAATCCACTGATTTCAAATAATCGGCGGCCAGTAATCCTTTTGATTCCAGGTTAATCAGGTCATATTCTTTGTTTCATCACAGCAACCTCATAACACATTTATATTGAACACATCAAGGAGCAATTTCTACAATGCATCATTGAAGATGGGAAATTCGTAACGAAAGCAAAATAATGGAATGCAAGATAAGAAACAGCTTTTTTGACTTCATTCAAGTTCAACAGCACCTGAAATAACAAGAACATGCCACAGATTATTCTAAAATCATCTTTATTTCAACAAATAGGAGAATTCTCACATTTATACACTATTAAATGTGAGGCAATTTTTAATTGAACACTTCATAACAGTTAAAATGAGCCCATTTAGAGCATTGGAAACACCATAACTTTGCAACGAATTACTCGATTTGCATAATTTTTTTTTTTTAGTGCGTTTTTATTTCAGTGAGCTTGATGTTGGAAATTGTGTCTGAAGACTCCATACACAAGGTGTTATTTTATTAACAAGCTGTAACACAAATGGTACACTCAATTGTGGAACAGCCGTCAGGAATCCCCTCAAATTGAATAACTTTCCAGCCACAGAATGGCCTGATATTTTGAGATATTGCAGAAATAAATGTATATCACAGTGACCAAATTTCGGAGGGAACTCAGTCTCACCAATTTTTATGAAATCGAATGGCTGTCTAGCTTTAATGCTACTAATTGCTAAATTTATAAGCATGATATTTCTTCATAGTTAAACCACGATGAACCTATTCTTATTCAGCTAATTTACTCGCCGTCATTTTAGTAGAATTTTTAAATGAGTAAAGAGGATTTTCTCCTGAAAATGTCAAACAGTTAAAGATTATAATGGGATCTTGGGACTTGATGCATTTTGTTGGCCAGTTAGCTGACGTTCATGAGATTCACCACTACACCAGTGTTTAATTCATATCCGATGTGGTCACTCTGTAAAAATATTAATTGTACATAAATGAACAACCAAGAACTGTCCTAATATTGATAATTGTTTTTAAAGGTTACATTTATTAAGCTAATCATCATAGTGCAATATCTACAATTCAAATATCAGTCTAACTGAAGGTTGTGCTGTCGTTATTTACTTAATCTGTCATCATTTTGACTTTTATCAAGGTGTCATGATTTCTCATTACTTCAACTTGATATTTCACACCACGCAATCTGTTTAGACTTACTGAATATTATTTTAAATGTCACACATCATAACTTATTTCAAGCTAATTTGCATCAGAACAGTGAGTGCAATTTGGAATAACGACATGGCACTTAAACATTTTCACAACTTGCAGTTCAGGGTTTTCATAAAGAACAAATGTAAATAGAGCAGCGGCTACAATTATCGACAGATTTACCCATAAACCCCCCCCCCACACACACGCACAAGCTTACATAGGTGAGTTTCAGGTACAACAGTTATTATTGGTTAATTAATCAACTGGAAGACCCGACCTCGCCCTTTGATCTTGTCTGATGATGCAGCTCGTTACCTGAGATGGAATTTTTATTTATTTATTTTTAGCACGATCAGCAATTTGAGTAAAAACCCGGACGTTATCATCACAGGTGAGCATGGTGGAAAGATCATGGGCATGCTTTTACTGATCAAATTCACCGATATTTCATGATCATCTTGTCAACCTACTTTGTTTCTTACTCTTTCATTTGACGGCCGCCATTTTGTATCTAGTGGCCCTTTTCCACTACCCTTTTTCAGCTCACTTCAGCCCGACACGGCTCGCGTTTCGACTATCTAAGAACAGCACGACTCAGCTCGCTTCAGCCCTGCTCAGCCCCCAAAACTCGCACGGTTTTGGAGTGGGGCTGAAGCGAGCCAAACCGAGCCGAGTGGGGCTGGGGGCGTGAGCAGACACTCCCCTGTGCACTGATTGGTGAGGAGGAGTGTCCTCACATGCCCACACACGCCCCGTGAACACGCTGGGATCTGTAAACACCGCAAACCCGGAAGAAGAAGAATTACGAATTACGAGAATTTCTGAAGCCTTATGCGCCTCGCCTCATCTATACACTCTTGCCAGTATCTGTTGGCGTTGTCGGTGACAACAAGCCACAGCACCAAGACCAGCAACACTAACGACTCCATGTCCTCCATGTTTATTGTTTACTATCCGGGTTGTGAGACTACCACTTAAAAGATCACTGATGTCACTGTTTGCGCCACCTAACGACATCACCTGACGTCCACCCACTTTCGCTAACTCCACCCAATGTGTCCACCCACTTCCAGCCAGCACGGTTCAGCGCGGTTGTAGTCAAAATGCAACTCCAACAGCCCCGCTCAGCACGACTCAGCCCAACTCAGCACCGCACGGCTCAGCCCAACTCGGCCGCGTTGGTAGTGGAAAAGCGGCATTAATGTGCATTTGAGAAGTCACGTGCGTGAGGTGTCTGTAATAGTGATCACTTTCACCGGTGTCCACCATTATCGACACCCTGTGGAATTAAGTGACATTTACAACTGTTGTTATGGATCGATCTGTGTAACATTGTTGAAGCAGATGAAGTACTTTAAAAAATAAATAAATAAACGTGCTGTGATTTTTTTTTTTTTTCTGATTCCGAACAGAATGGAATGTTTATAGAGTATTTGGGATCCGATCGTGATAAATAGAAATTAGACCGGAATTAAATTCCTAGCATATAAAAAAAAAAAATTTACATGCTTGAAATATTCAGGTTTTTCTATTCCATTCAGAATTTTTTTTTTTTGCAGTTTGTTGTAAATATCTACCACATATTACAATATCAGTAGACATTTTATATTTTGGTTCGAGGAATGACATCCGACCTTTGACCTGGATTTTCATGCGGTTACAATATCGATTGCCTGTTGATATTTCTTGGTAAACTACAAAACTAGAAATTAATACAAACAAGGAATGATTAACAAAATGCGATCTACAAAAATACTTAAAGTGGAGCAAAACGATTTTCTGACGCAGCTTAAATATTATCAGTTCGTTTGTTTAAAACATTAGAATTACTTCATTTACGTAAGCACCGACATCTTTTATTTATATAAAAGATATCTTGTACTAAATTTAAGTCTATGTAAAACAAATTTTTAAATAAAAACTGTTTTAACTTAATACCATATACGTTTTTTTTTTTAATAAATAATCATCTGGGTGTTGATAACTGTGGACAAAGGTGTCGATAACTGTGGAACGGTGTCATGTGATCTGATGCACTAAGTAATCGAGTATCAACTCATTTTTTTTTTTCCACTAGAAGTTTGAGTAACTATTCATGCACAATTTACGTATTGAAAGTCTTTTCTACTTTTGCAACGATCTTTCCAAAAGATTAAGGTGTCAATAATTGTAGCCGCCGCTCTAGTAAACTTTACTGATAGAATTTAAAGGCCTTGATTAAAAAGCATAGCTCGTTATAGTTCATAATCGTAGTTTCTCCAATAGTGAGTTTCCAGCCCACACACACACTCTCATTAACCGGCTTGCAAGTGTTGGTATTGTGCCGAGACTAAAGCACACTTGAATAATTAACATGTAAAACGGATGTAATGACTGTAAATGTAAGTATGATCTGTAAACATCTCTTCTACTGGATGCTGCCCTTCACCGTCGGCAGTGAAGAAAGGTGCTGTTCAGATCGAGTGATGCTCTGTGAATGGATCATGGTTCTAAATTGTGGTGTTTTTATGTGCTTTTGTTTGTATGTTAACTACTCGAGGATAATTAATGTTCATCTGTCCCAGTTCTCCATGAATGAAGCCATTGTTTAGTCGAGCCTGTGCCACCCCGGATGTCGCAACTTCTACAAATTAATGTGGATTAAGGAGACGCTGAAGGAATGCTAATGTTATCGTTGGAGTTTTCCTGGTGGCCAAAAAATTTAATTGCCTTCAAAAAAAAAACCCCATAAAAATGTAATTCGTAATATCATATTTATTACAATAGCCTCTGGCTGTGAGAGGAGGGAAATGGGAAGCGCAGCTTTTTCCCCGGCCTTTGCCCTCGTTACAACTCTCTCGACTGCTCCAGCATCTACTGATTACGAACAGTGGCTACCTTTGGCTTGCAACTTCATTAAAATCTATTTAAATCAACTTCAACTGCAAAAAAGTGTTCCCTCTTCCTGTATGTAAGGATGTAAAGTCTCCGGGAACATCATTAGTGTGTGTGTGTGTGTGTGTTACCTTTCTGTAAGTTTGGATAATAAGCTCCCTCACAAGCGTCAGCGCCCTCTTCCTCACATCCTTGAATTCCGTCTGCATCGCTGTAATGTGTGTGGCAGCCGAGGCATCTGCGTGCTCCACTTGGGTGTGTTTTTTGTTCCTGGATTTGCGCTGTAGAAAATGCCATAGTGATGCCCTTAGGCCCTAACCCTGCTGCATTGGTCTTCACCCACTGTCACAGCCAACTGTCAAGTTTTAGTCGCTGCCACACAAACACTTTAATTTGCAAACCGCTCTACCTATGAACTTTGCATAACCCACCTCGTTATTTTTTATTTCTCTCCGCTTACAAACGCCTCCATTTTCAAAATCGTGCTACATTTTGTTTTTTTTATGTCATGCACGCTGCTTAAAAGGAAGCTCTGGCTCACGAGAAGCTGCCAGGTGAGGCTGTATTTCTTTCCCAAACAGCATCAATGCACCCATGTGTTAAATGGTGCAAATATTTCTCATACGTCTAGCATATGTTTTCAGAGTTAATTAGTGATCTGTTGATGTGCAAATCCTTTCGTCACTTCAAATGAAGTTTATCAAGTCAACAAAATGGATTTCATACCCACACGTTTTCCACGTCCTCCCATGTCACCCCAAACACTGACGCTTTTCTACAAAGCCAAAGACGAACCCCCACCTACCTGACAAATCAAACTGCTCTACCACGTTCCCACGACTCCTCATCCCTCAAGACACAAGGAAGACATGCATCAAGACTTTTTTCTCTGTACTGAACTATCCATTGATGTATGAGGAGCTCAGTCACTGGCTGTCTTCAAAACCTCTTTTCTAAACACACGTACACTTTTACAAGCAAGCTCTAAATCCACTCAATTAAAAAAAAACAACAACAACACGCACACCTTTGACCTGTAATCTTATTTTCTTACTTTTATTGAAGTAACTCTCCTACGAACTCCTCTGGAAAAGAGTTTTTTACCATAATGGCAGTAGACTGTAGCTTCGATCTCGGCCTATTTGTGTGGTGGTTTGGGAAAACGTTGGAAATCGCTGTGTCTGGTTTCTGGTAAACTGCCAAAATGACAATCAGGTTTTGGCCAGAAATTGGGATTTTTTTTTTTCTGCCTGTAACACACGTTGGCAGCTCTGCTTTAAGAACCCATAAATACATTTCAACCAAAATGACATGCGGTTGTTTTTACTGACTTGTTATTGACACGTGTTGCCAAGGCTGTCTTCCTGCAAAGATCTTGTTAAACACGGTGGTAAAAACACTGTCTGCCTAAAGATATCTAAAACCTTGCTGGTTAAGTATGATTTTTCTCACACCATGAACGTCATGCTTTGATCAAGTTGCTGGATTAGTACATGCTGTAATGAAACGGACAGTCTATAAACGGATACTGGCTGTCAAAATGTTCGTCATGCTCCTGCGCCACGGTCAGAATCGAAACGTTGAATGAAATTTTCATCCTTTTCTCTTTAATAATGCTAAACTATACTGTATGGACATGTAACGATTCACCCAGTTCACGATTCAATTTGGTGCACAATTCAATTTTCATGTCTCATCTCATCTCATTATCTCTAGCCGCTTTATCCTGTTCTACAGGGTCGCAGGCAAGCTGGAGTCTATCCCAGCTGACTACGGGCGAAAGGCGGGGTACACCCTGGACAAGTCGCCAGGTCATCACAGGGCTGACACATAGACACAGACAACCATTCACACTCACATTCACACCTACGGTCAATTTAGAGTCACCAGTTAACCTAACCTGCATGTCTTTGGACTGTGGGGGAAACCGGAGCACCCGGAGGAAACCCACGCGGACACGGGGAGAACATGCAAACTCCACACAGAAAGGCCCTCGCCGGCCCCGGGGCTCGAACCCGGACCTTCTTGCTGTGAGGCGACAGCGCTAACCACTACACCACCGTGCCGCCCCAATTTTCATGTATTTTTATAAATTAAATGAAGAAAACTTTAGTACCAAAAATGCAACATTTACTTTATCAATTTCAATATTCCTTTTGTTCAAATAATAACCCCTTTATTTCATTTTCGTAATAACCAACAATAATTAGCCCACATTTTAAAGGGGTCGAATATAATAGGCTATTAAATGAGAGCTGAAGTCATTTTTAAACTTGCTTTATTTCTTAATTAACGTGTTATTCAGTTACGTTTTCGGTTTTAGTAACCTTATATCGTGACTCGTATTGGCGACTAATTGTAATTAAATTATACTTATCGGCCTATTCGGTTTTTAGCCATGTTGAATTTAGTTCGTTTGGTCCACGGCAGGCGTCGCTTATCCGCGCAATCTTCACGAGGCTTGTGCGAGACTTCGAAACGTGAAGTGTCAGCCAGGTGTCAGTGCCGCCATTTTGAAAACTGTTTTCCAAACAAAATATCGCACAAAAACGAGTTTAAATGACGATTACTGCCGACTTTTTTCAAAACTTTCCTGATTGCTATCGAAACAAACAAAACTTCCGGCTTGATTACGTCAGCATTCGAAAGAGGGCGCGTGCATCTTTTGACATCGTTGGCAGATGCTGGTCACCTTTGATTTCCTCTGTACGTTTTACTTCCGTCCTACGATGTCTCGCACAGGTCTCAACGAATCTCGTTTACGGCCATCGCTTTGACATATGGACTGATGTATTACAGAGCATATTTCAAACACTCATAACTTGCTATAGCAGCGACAAGATAGCGATCAAAAATGCATTCCTATGTTTAATAAAATGAGAAATAGAATTTTTATAATAAAAAATTTGCCTTCAGTTCTCCTTTAACTAAAATATTCATTTGATTAAAAACAAATGGGCCTTTTTAAAATAAACTTTTAATGAACATTTTACGACCTACCATTTGTTTTTCTTTTCTTTAGCTTTGGGCCATCTGTAAAATGATGAGCTCCAGTTTCTTGTTAAATCTATTTGTACAGTCAATCATGCAGCAGCTCTGTACTGTTTTAGGGCTGTTTGTGTTTTAGCGCCAGTAGCACTGTGTTACTTCTGCCTGCGGTGAAGTCACATGTATTCCCGCTGTTTAACAGTGTGCTCTTTGCTACCTAAACACAAGTACAGCGAGGAAAAACTAGGATTATGCAACCGTAATGTTTCAATTTTTTTTCATCGATTCGAAACGTCATAAACTTTGTATCGTATTGCGTGACGACAAATCACATCATAACATGTCTAATACTATACAGAGAAATGTAAAAGAGAAACACATTTTCAGCACTATATATAGTAAATGTTTTAATTTCACCTTGTGAAAGGGTTTCCAAGTACACTAGACATTTTGTAGTAGAGTGAGGTTGGGATTTGATTTAACTGTATGCTTTTCACCTTTCTTGATGGTTCCACCAGGCCCAGATGAAAAACGAGATTTAAAAAAAAAAAAGACTATAACGCTACGTTCACACTGCAAGGCTTAATGCTCAATTCCGATTTTTTTGTGAAATCCGATTTTTTTGTGAGGTCGTTCACATTAACAAATATATGCGACTTGTATGTGATCCTCAGTATGAACGAAAAGCGACCTAAAAGTGTTCCGCATGCGCATTGCAGGATACGACGACGTCACACGCAGTGAGCATGGCCAGTGTTTACGGAAGTAAAACCGCCCGGTTGCGGTATGACCCATCCAATCTAGCTTGAATAGCTGCTTCCCCCCAAATGGAAATCAGCTCCCTAACCTCTGCGTCCTTCCATTGAGAAGATTCAGAACCTTCACAACCCAAAGCGTCCCTTGCATTGATGTCATGCGCAGGGGCGCAGATACGTTTTTTGAACTGGGGGGGACAAAAAACTGGGGGGGACAAAGCTGCCAGCAAACCAACCCCGATATGCCTATCAAACTTGTTGTGGGTTACCATAGCAACCAAGCTTGAGCTCGCAACCTGTGCAGTCTGCGCAGCTCAACCAACCGAATATCAGTCTTTGTTTTGTTTTATGTGAATTGTTGCAACTATGTATGTACTGCTGTGCACCTCAATAAACCGAATGGTAATTAGTCTTTTGATTTTTCCGTGAGGTTTGCCTTATGCAAAGAAAGACAGCATAGACGTTTTTTACTCCCTATAAGTGGGGGGGGGGACCGAGCGAGGTGAATTTAAATCTGGGTGGGACGAGTCCCACCCTCTATCTGCTCCCGTGATTATGCGCCATGTTGTTGAAACTTTTTTTGAGAGACCCGCCGCCTACTTCAGCGCAGAATAGTGACGTTTGTGGCTTGTTGATGACGTGTAAGTTGGATGAATGCGACCTGGCGGTTCAGACTGAAGTCGCATATGAAAAGAGCGGATAGGAATCGGAATTAGGACCACATATCCAAACGGCCTGGGTCGGATTTGAAAAAATCGGATCTGTGTCGTTCATATTGTCAATAAAAGATCGGATACAGGTCACATATGGGCGAAAAGATCGGATTTGAGTCACTTCAGCCTGCAGTGTGAACGTAGCCTAAAACACTTTAACTAGTTGCTCTGGATAAGAACTTTACCTAAAAGCCTGTAATAAGATGTTTTGTGTTTGAACCAGGACGCTGCTTGGCTATCTGGAGGACGGGAACTTTGGCGTTGGATTTGACCAGTTCTGCCCTCACCTGCATTTCTACACTACCTACGTTGACAACTTTCAAACAGCAAAGAAGGTCCTTGCAGTAAGTTCAGCCAGACCTGTGTGTGTGTGTGTTTTGTTTGGAACCGAATCTTGGCTTCCTAAATGGGCTGCGTTCTATCCATTAGTTTCAACATCAGTGTGATTTTTTGGTTTTTGTTTGAAAGGTGGTCATCCATCGTGTAACTCTGCGGTCATGCTGCCTGTCTATATACCCGTACATCTCATAAATATGCATTTGTTATAGATCTCTATGTTAATATGCGAGATTGACAGTATATCATTCTTCAGCTCTAATTAGTCTGAACTTATTAAACCTTTGGATTGTAGCTCATCGATGACTATTTTTTTTTCTCCCATTGTGCAAAAGAAAAGCAAAATCACTGTTGGGGTCAGAAATTCAAAGATCGCCATTCAAAATGATTGATGTTTGGAGCGATTTAAAAAAAAAAAAAAATGTCACCACCTACCTGATTAAGGCTGGTGGATGACACCCTGTGCAAACAGATCTCTCTGAGGCAAAGCCCAGTGGTACCATTAAGTCCAACACTGCCGTCTCATTAGGCCTGACTTAAGTGGGCAGCCTCCGTCAATTGCACCCCCCCAAAAAAGTGCAATAGGGAATATCTCTCTCTCTCTCTCTCTCTCTCTTGCACACACGCTGCTAATTAGCTCCTCCTTCAGTATGGCACCTGTACCCCCGTGTATGGATGACTGATTCCTTGTTAAGCCAAATCAGGCAGCAGTTAAAGAATTATCACCACTCTATGCTAATGATAACTACCAGACAGGCACCTTTTCCAAACTGGACAGAATCAAATTAAAGTGCGATTCTCTAACATGTCTAAGGAAGAGAAATGTTCCAAATGTTTTCCTCACCTATCAGCCCGGAGCTGAGGCATCACTAACATCTGCTCTTATTTATCTGTGCGAAGCCTGGAGCTTTGCAGATATTAATGTCTTAATTAAGAGGAGGGATATGTCTGCGCCAAATTGACTGATTCCCATCGATTCGGGACAGAGTTGTGTGAGTTAGCATTGATTTCCCCCACCACGTCTACATGGCAGTAATTGCAGGAACACAGAGCAGCATGTTTGCCCTGACGTGTGACTCGCACACCGGCAGTCTGTCCCTTCAGATCACCACTGTGTCATTGACGTGGGGTGAGCTAATAAAGGATCCCCTACAGATACAAGGGGTAGAATTTATTTGTGCTTAATGCGTGATTAGCCTGTGGGATCCTGCTGTATGTTTGTTTTTAGATGTTTAAGTGGCATAATCAGCCTTTTCAGCAAATTCTCTCTGATCTGAAGAGAGAAAGATTAAAATCTGTTTTCCACACTTTTTTTTATTTTTAATTTTTTTTACTTTCAGCACAGAAGCGTACAATGCGGTCCAGAGTGAAATTAAGTGCAGACAAAACTAGCAGACTCTATCACTACGTTCAGACTGCGACCTGAAACGACCCATATCCGATTTGTTGTGAAATCCGATTTTTTTGTTAGGCCGTTCACATTACCAATTATATGAGACTTGTATGCGATCTCCAATATGAACGGAAAACGACCCCAAAGTGTCCCGCATGCGCAAATTGACACGTAATAAGCACATCTATGTAATACGTAAACAAAAAAAAGCGCACTCTTTATGTTTAATGATTTGTTTGTTTGTTTGTTTGTTTGTTTAATTATTTGGTTAGTGTTAAAGTGTGAGGTCTCGTGTGTGTTTTTGTTTCTGAACTGAAATGAAAACGTGTAGCCTGGTAACGAGGGTTGACTCCTAAATATGTCTCTAATTTCTATATAAGTGCACTACGTTACTAGGAAGTAATGGATTTTTAAACTCTAGAAAGTGCACTCGAGCTTCAGTAGGCAGTCATTTGGGATACGGCCGCTGTATTACCAAACTCTTAATTCAGGCTTAATAATTTGCACATATTTATTTCGTCATATTAATAAACTTTTTTTCTACATTTTTATAAATATTTATTTAGATTGTTTGTTTATAGCCAGCTGAATTCTGCAACTTCTCTCAGCGCTGGCTCAAGGTGCAGAAACACCAGTGCAGTTTGCGATGGAGATGAGGCGAGACCTGGCGATGTGGTTTTTGTGGCGGCGGCGGAACTCACACAATAATCTGATTAATGTGGGCAGCAGACTAATGAGACCGAAGGTGTCAAATTACTGGAAATTTCCAGAACAATCTTATAATCTTGTAATACAGGATGGTTTAAGTTATAAATCAGTTATAGAAACTGTTTTATTTAATCAGGCTAACAGATCAACATCCAGGTCCCTACCAAATCCACCATTAGCTTGATCAATTCTATAAAAGTCTATTTAAATTCAGAAAACTGTACAAATGTTGTTGTTTTCCACCAAAGAGGCGGGATTAGCCAACGCAGAATAGTGACGTTTGTCTCTTGTTGATGACGTGTAGGTCGCATGAATGCGACCTGTCCGGTCAGACTGCAGTCGCATGTGAAAATATCGGATATGCATCGGAATTAGGACCACATATCCAAGCGGCCTGGGTCGCATGTGAAAAAATCGGATCTGTGTCGTTCAGATTGTTAATAACAAATCGGATACAGGTCGCATATGGGCAAAATAATCGGATATGGGTCATTTCAGGGTGCAGTCTGAACGTAGTCTATGAGTAACCAGATTTGTTCTATATTAGACAAAATCCTGATTTAATTTTAAAATGCCACACTAAGGCCCAATCCCAATTCTAATTTCTACCCCTACCCCTCCCCCTTCCCCTCCGCCTTCCCCTTGGCCCTTCCCCTTGAAACTGAGCTACAAGGGATAGGGCTTGAAATTCAACCCTTACGTATTGGGATAGCCCTTCAACGATTGCATACGTCATCACGTACCTCCGTCAGCGTTTACGTTAGCAAAACGCGACCAAATGCGTCATTGGCTGCGACCAGCCGCTACAGTCAGAGCCAGAACCAGAAATCTCTGCTGGCAGGGTGTGATTTGTTAACTAACACCACTGAATGGGATATCTTTGGCGCTTCGTGCACCACATCCGACAGAATGAGGTGTCAGAACACTCATGTAAACAATAAAAGCGAGAATAACAGAACAAAACGTACGCAGTAAAGCAACCGAAAACAATACTCACTCCCAAAGCTTTTTAGCAGCAGCTTGGATTTCAGAAATCGCTGCTCATTCTCAGCTCGAAAGCGAATCAAGCGGCGTGTTTCCTCTGGATAACAACTTAAAACACGTAAATAATGGAGAAAATACATTTATGACAATCTTTCGCCGCGGGAACCGCCATCTTTCTGAAATCCGCATGAAATCTCGCTGAAATCCGCATAGCATTGTGGGAAATCACTCAAACCCCTTCGTTCGGAGTCAGCTCCAGGAAAATCTCCGTTTGGAGGGGTACAGAAGCCCTACCCCTTCCCCTACCCCTCCGCGTTAACTGGGATTGGGATACCCCTACCCCTTCACGTGAACGCGCAAAATGGAGGGGAAGGGCCAAGGGGTTGGTCCAAGGGGTGAAATGGGATTCGGCCTAAGACTTTTCCAGTTGAAGGCCGCACTGTGCTTTAAAGGAGATGCACAGAACCTTTATTTTAAAATGAATTTCTGAGTGGATAGTATGTCCATCCTTGACTCTTGTATGCTGCATAAATGGGAATTTAAAAAATATATAGTTTTGAGAGTTAAAATCGACCGCAAAGTTGGCGTTCGAGCTGCCCCGCTGAGCCAGCCAGCCCTGAGTGCGTGACGTCACAGCGGGAACCGGTTTTAAGGCCGAGGCCTTTGACAGCTATAAACCAAAGTCATATAAATAAAAATTTATGGTGAAAGTAAGAAATACCGTTACCGACTTGCTCAACTAAGACTGATTTGACTTCACTGATTGTGGGTTGACTCTCATTAAAACAGGATAGGTGTTATAACTTATGCAATGTACATGTATGCGTTTTCACTGATAAAACATAAAAGGCTAATTAAATAATCAGATAAACTGAGACAATCACATTCTGAAGCAAATTAAATAATCTTATACCGGTAACTTACACCCAATACAAGTTACATGTATTAATCTAAATGCTGGTAAACAACGAGTGTTTTGTATCCAAATGAGAGTCGCATCTTACCCGTCTGTGTTCTCGCTTCTTGAAGGCCGATCTTGTGGCCAATTGTTTTGAAACAATCTGACTTTCAGTTGTTCGTTCAGTTCTCCACTCATTCATTTCTTCCACGTAAGGATGAGATATTGCTGCTGAGGCAAGCATAACCAGTGGAGAAATCAGATGGCTGGTCCACTCATTCTCCATACTGAGTACTCCGCCATTACTGCTCGGCTCAGGCAATTACTAAAACCCGGGACGGGACATCACTGGTTTTAGCAACAACCGCAGGAAGGTCACTGCCCGAGCGATATGTCACGTCCTGTTCCATTCCGGGTTTTAGCAACAACCCTCGGCTCACACTCCGGGAGAACTGGTGCAACTGAACTTACTTTCCTTTTCTTGTAGTTTTCTTTTCCTTTAATTGTTGGTCCTGCACCCTCTTTTTCAATACAGGCTTATAGCCAACGCTCAACAGATCAGAGGTCTCGTACGAGTCTTCAGTAAAATGTGCAGAGCAGAGGAGAGACCACTTTGTAGGCGCCCAGTGTGCCCGTGAACTTCTCGCAAAACGCATCCAAATCTTTGCAGTTTGAACATTCTTGGGCCATGAATGCAACGTAAATCCACCTTCTGTCGTGTCGCTGCACCCGCTAGCAACACATCTACGTGGCATGGCGATAAATTAACTCAAAATAGAGGATCAAAGTTGCAGTCAGCTCTGTGTTTTAGTATAGCGGAAATGATGAGACCGATAGCCTTCCTGCGGCGACATCACAGATGTCAAGGTCATTCACTCAGACCGCTACCTATATAAATCATTTTAATCGTAAAAATTACTATATTAGATTTATTGTTAACGCTTAAAACTAGTCCTATGCCATTCTTGAGGTCTCAAGGCATTTATAAACAAAAAGTGAGGCCATGGTCCTGCGTATCTCCTTCAAATTATTACTAATAAGTCGTATGAATTTTGGTAAAGATGTATACATGTAGTTGGGTTTGATGTGGGGTTTTTTTTCCCCTACTTTTTGTAGTTTCATGCTTTGAATTGCACTTAGCATTTTCAGTCATCCCGTAACCCTATAAAACCACGTTTTTGTTTGACGTTTTGGCCAAAATTCTGGCTATAACATGTTATGAGAGATCAGCTTTAAGAAACCATATTCCATACGTACATTTCACGTATTTACTTTTTAATCTTGCCTCGGGTATCTTCCCGCAGAGATCACAGTGGGTAAGGAGCCAGTTCATCTAACATGCTGGTAAAAACAGCCCTTGCGGTCTAAGTGCGATTTCTTCACACAGTGACTGTCATGCGTTGATCAAACTGTTGAATGGCTGTGCGCTGTAGAGAAACAGACATTGGTTTAATCGGTTCAGTTTGTAATCGGAGACTAGCTGTCAAAATGGACATGATGTTCCTGCAGCACAGTAGGAGTGAAATCTTTTTTAAATGTAATTTTCTCCCTTTTCAGTTGTTCACCAGACTTTGAAATGCTATAATTTTGTGCATTTCAGTTCAGGAAGGTGTGCAGTTCTCAGAACTATATATAGTGGTGTTTGAGTCGGAGATCACACTGAAAATCTGGGATTCTCCCCAATTTAAAATGGGAAATAACCAGAGGGTTTTAGAATTGTGCAATATTTGAAACAAATGTTCAGTGTCTTGAAGATTCAGTGTTCTGATTGAATATTTAACATTCAATATTCTGCGCTGGCGGCACGGTGGTGTAGTGGTTAGCGCTGTCGCCTCACAGCAAGAAGGTCCTGGGTTCGAGCCCCGGGGCCGGCGAGGGCCTTTCTGTGCGGAGTTTGCATGTTCTCCCCGTGTCCGCGTGGGTTTCCTCCGGGTGCTCCGGTTTCCCCCACAGTCCAAAGACATGCAGGTTAGGTTAACTGGTGACTCTAAATTGACCGTAGGTGTGAATGTGAGTGTGAATGGTTGTCTGTGTCTATGTGTCAGCCCTGTGATGACCTGGCGACTTGTCCAGGGTGTACCCCGCCTTTCGCCCGTAGTCAGCTAGGATAGGCTCCAGCTTGCCTGCGACCCTGCAGAACAGGATAAAGCGGCTAGAGATAATGAGATTAGATGAGATATTCTGCGCTATTTCTAGGTCGCTATTTAAATGTACGTAAATTTGTAATATTGTCCGTGTTTTGTTTTTTACAAAGGTCAGTTTCCTCACGCCCCTTAATCTGTTCTTCTGAAGCACGTACTTTACACTACCGTTCAAAAGTTTGGGGTCACTTTGAAATGTCCTTATTTTTGAAAGAAAAGCACTGTTCTTTTCAATGAAGATCACTTTAAACTAATCAGAAATCCACTCTATACATTGCTAATGTGGTAAATGACTATTCTAGCTGCAAATGTCTGGTTTTTGGTGCAATATCAGCGATGCGGTGGAATTAACTTCAATAACAGCATGTTCCATAGTGTTTTTTTTTTTTAATTCCTTTTATGCTATAGCAGTTTGTCAAAGCTCACCATTTATTAAAGAATGACAATTTGTACTTTATCCGTTTACAGTTGCAGGTAACGCTATGGAACGTCCACAAGACAAGTTGGCTCCTGTTATTACCATTAAAGCTAGACGGCCTTGCGATTTCATAAAATCGGTGAAATTTACACTACCGTTCAAAAGTTTGGGGTCACTTTGAAATGTCCTTATTTTTGAAAGAAAAGCACTGTTCTTTTCAATGAAGATCACTTTAAACTAATCAGAAATCCACTCTATACATTGCTAATGTGGTAAATGACTATTCTAGCTGCAAATGTCTGGTTTTTGGTGCAATATCTCCATAGGTGTATAGAGGCCCATTTCCAGCAACTCTCACTCCAGTGTTCTAATGGTACAATGTGTTTGCTCATAGCCTCAGAAGGCTAATGGATGATTAGAAAACCCTTGTACAATCATGTTAGCACAGCTGAAAACAGTTGAGCTCTTTAGAGAAGCTATAAAACTGACCTTCCTTTGAGCAGATTGAGTTTCTGGAGCATCACATTTGTGGGGTCGATTAAATGCTCAAAATGGCCAGAAAAATGTCTTGACTATATTTTCTATTCATTTTACAACTTATGGTGGTAAATAAAAGTGTGACTTTTCATGGAAAACACAAAATTGTCTGGGTGACCCCAAACTTTTGAACGGTAGTGTATTCAGATGACACTCTGATTAGGTCTGATCAAAAATGGATCATAAGGTTTTGCACAAATTTGCAGAAACTGCACGGCGGTGTAGTGGTTAGCACCGTTGACTCACAGCAAGAAGGTTCTGGGTTCGAGCCCAGTGGCCGACGCGGGCCTTTCTGTGTGGAGTTTGCATGTTCTCCCCGTGTCTGCGTGGGTTTCCCAGGGCTCGACATTAACTTTTAAACACAATTTCCACTTGCCCCCCAATATAATCACTTGCTCCCTATTTTGCGAGTCCTACTTTATTTTATTTTATTTATTTATTTATTTATTTATTAGGAAAACTATAGAATGGTTGTGAATTGCAACATAAAATGATCACACATTTGAGTTGAAGTTTGGTTATTGGTTACTTTTTTACTTGTAATGGACAATAACAATTTTATCCAAAATAAAAAAAAATGATGTATAAATATTTTGCACAGGACTGTGTTCCTCTGGTAACAGAAACAAAGCTCCAGCTCTCTCTGCTCTTAATCTGTTCTGTTCTTTCAGGATTTATCGCGCATGTCGCTCCTTGTGGAGTTTTTTATGCCCGAGTTGTTTGAAACCAATCTGGGTTTTCTGAGCTGAAATAAGGAAGCGGCTTCACCTGTAAGAAAATCAAACACTTTCATGAAGGAGCGAACTCGAATGCGAGCAGAAAAAAATAAAGCGAGATTCTTAAGCAAACTCTTCCATCCTCACTTCCGACTTACTGTTTTTGTAAAATACATTTTAAATACAATCGTGAATTTCTCTGGAGTTTTCAGGCCGAGCTCCTCTCCTCGTATTCTTTAACCATTGATTTCCTCGTTGTTCTTGAAGCATTTGCTTCTCTTTAATGTTTTTCTTGATAGCGGGGAGACAGTAATGCCTTTTATCTATCTCTCTGTTTGAATAAGCAAAAACAGCGCAAAAATTAATCATATTGAAGACAGATTAAGCCTTGCTTGGATGAAAGACGGTGTCTGTCTGACCCCAGCTGTAATTATCACGTGATGCGCGACGTCATGCACAAGGGGTCTATAAACGGTACGCGTACCATACTACAACAGCGGGGGTATATAAAATAACTTGCAAAGCAGTAAATGAAACCCAGACTAAGAAAACAGCCAAGACATAATGGTGGATATATAGAGAGGGACGCTTTTAGGAACTGAAATAAAAGATCAAAAAGCCTCATTTTTGTGGTGCTAGTTCGTGATGTAATATATGCTCATTCCAACTTGCCTGGTAGGGCATGTCGGGGACATATCCCACTTGCCCGAATGCATGTTTCACTTGCCCCGGGCAATCGGGCAGTCCTTAATGTCAAGCCCTGTTTCCTCCGGGTGGTCCGATTTCCCCCACAGTCCAAAGACGTGGTTAGGTTAACATGGGGTGGCCTTTGGCTGAAGTGCCCTTGAGCGAGGCATCTAACCCCCAGTTGCTCCCTGGGTGCTGTTGGCATGGCTGCCCATTGCTCTGGGTATGTGTGCGCACGCTCATTGCTCGCATGTGTGCGTGTGTTCAGTGCTTCAGATGGGTTAAATGCAGAGAAGGATTTCACAAGTGTACGTGTGATGAATAAAGTTGTTGTTGTTAAACTTGAGTGCACACTGTCATTGGAGCAAAACGGAGACGTACCAAATCAAATAATTTGCATGAATTTCACTTTCACAGATTCTGCTTTTCCCTCAGGTTGTTGTCAATAAAATTTGTAATGAAAATAATTGTATTAAATTAGAAAAGAATGCAAAACGGAAGCATTTTCACTAGTGCTCCCAGACTTTACTATACCCCACTGTGTATGGTAGAACATGCCAGAACTTGACCTCATGAAGCGTTTTCCCAGACCACTACACACACGAACATGAAAACTACATGAACTTCTTCCACCAGCCCAAATAAGAGTTCACCTTCTACATGGCCGTCTTCATACCCGTGATTTAGTACGTCTCTGCTTCGGGGAGGATGACCCCAGCTGCCTCGGCCATAAAATCCAGTCAAGCAGCTGTTTATGGTCAACTCAGTGCTCGTTATACCACACTAGATGTGTGTTACTGAGAACGTAGTCAAATTCAGTGCTCATTTTAGTGAGGCGTAGAAACAAAAGGCAAGTTTAAATCAAGATCTGATGAGAAACTGAGGTTTAGTTTTGGGCGGCTGGCTGGTGGGCTTTCCTCCTGATGTCACCCTCTGTATAGATGCATATTTAATATTCAGAGCATGCTTGACATAGTTTAGCCAGCAGATGGTAAGTGATGGTCAAGTTACTACAGGGAGCTGAAATTTCTGTGGGGCATGCTGTTGTAGGAAAATGATCAGCGATGCGGTGGAATTAACTTCAATAACAGCATGTTCCATAGTTTTTTTTTTTTTTTTTTAATTCCTTTTATGCTATAGCGGTTTGTCAAAGCTCACCATTTATTAAAGAGTGACAATTTGTACTTTATCCGTTTACAGTTGCAGGTAACGCTATGGAACGTCCACAAGACAAGTTGGCTCCTGTTATTACCATTAAAGCTAGATGGCCTTGCGATTTCATAAAATCGGTGAAATTTACACTACTGTTCAAAAGTTTGGGGTCACTTTGAAATGTCCTTATTTTTGAAAGAAAAGCACTGTTCTTTTAAATGAAGATCACTTTAAACTAATCAGAAATCCACTTTATACATTGCTAATGTGCTAAATGACTATTCTAGCTGCAAATGTCTGGTTTTTGGTGCAATATCTCCATAGGTGTATAGAGGCCCATTTCCAGCAACTACAGTGGTGCTTGAAAGTTTGTGAACCCTTTAGAATTTTCTATATTTCTGCATAAATATGACCTAAAACATAATCAGATTTTCACACAAGTCCTAAAAGTAGATAAAGAGAACCCAGTTAAACAAATGAGACAAAAATAGAATACTTGGTCATTTATTTATTGAGGAAAATCATCCAGTGTTGCATATCTGTGAGTGGCAAAAGTATGTGAACCTCTAGGATTAGCAGTTACCGTAATTTGAAGGTGAAATTAAAGTCAGGTGTTTTCAATCAATGGGATGACAATGAGGAGTGAGTGGGCATCCTGTTTTATTTAAAGAACAGGGATCTATCAAAGTCTGATCTTCACAACACATGTTTGTGGAAGTGTATCATGGCATGAACAAAGGAGATTTCTGAGGACCTCAGAAAAAAGTGTTGTTGATGCTCATCAGGCTGAAAAAGGTTATAAGAGCATCTCTAAAGAGTTTGGACTCCACCAATCCACAGTCAGAGAGACTGTGTACAAATGGAGGAAATTCAAGACCATTGTTACCCTCCCTAGGAGTGGTAGACCAACAAAGATCACTTCAAGAACAAGGCGTGTAATAGTCGGTGAGGTCACAAAGGACCCCAGGGTAACTTCTAAGCAACTGAAGGCCTCTCTCACATTGGCTAATGTTAATGTTCATGAGTCCACCATCAGGAGAACACTGAACAACAATGGTGTGCATGGCAGGGTTGCAAGGAGAAAGCCACTGCTCCCCAAAAAGAACATTGCTGCTTGTCTGCTGTTTGCTAAAGATCACGTGGACAAGCCAGAAGGCTATTGGAAAAATGTTTTGTGGATGGATGAGACCAAAACAGAACTTTTTGGTTTAAATGAGAAGCGTTATGTTTGGAGAAAGGAAAACACTGCATTCCAGCATAAGAACCTTATCCCATCTGTGAAACATGGTGGTGGTACTATTATGGTTTGGGCCTGTTTTGCTGCATCTGGGCCAGGACGGCTTGCCATCATTGATGGAACAATGAATTCTGAATTATACCAGCGAATTCTAAAGGAAAATGTCAGGACATCTGTCCATGAACTGAATCTCAAGAGAAGGTGGGTCATGCAGCAAGACAACGACCCTAAGCACACAAGTCGTTCTACCAAAGAATGGTTAAAGAAGAATAAAGTTAATGTTTTGGAATGGCCAAGTCAAAGTCCTGACCTTAATCCAATCGAAATGTTGTGGAAGGACCTGAAGCGAGCAGTTCATGTGAGGAAACCCACCAACATCCCAGAGTTGAAGCTGTTCTGTACGGAGGAATGGGCTAAAATTCCTCCAAGCTGGTGTGCAGGACTGACCAACAGTTACCGGAAACGTTTAGTTGCAGTTATTGCTGCACAAGGGGCTCACACCAGATACTGAAAGCAAAGGTTCACATACTTTTGCCCCTCACAGATATGTAATATTGGCTCATTTTCCTCAATAAATAAATGACCAAGTATAATATTTTTGTCTCATTTATTTAATTGGGTTCTCTTTATCTACTTTTAGGACTTGTGTGAAAATCTGATGATGTTTTAGGTCATATTTATGCAGAAATATAGAAAATTCTAAAGGGTTCACAAACTTTCAAGCACCACTGTATCACTCCAGTGTTCTAAAGGTACAATGTGTTTGCTCATTGCCTCAGAAGGCTAATGGATGATTAGAAAACCCTTGTACAATCATGTTAGCACAGCTGAAAACAGTTTAGCTCTTTAGAGAAGCTATAAAACTGACCTTCCTTTGAGCAGATTGAGTTTCTGGAGCATCACATTTGTGGGGTCGATTAAATGCTCAAAATGGCCAGAAAAATGTCTTGACTATATTTTCTATTCATTTTACAACTTATGGTGGTAAATAAAAGTGTGACTTTTCATGGAAAACACAAAATTGTCTGGGTGACCCCAAACTTTTGAATGGTAGTGTAGTTCCCTCTGAAGTTTCGTCATTGTGATGTTTATTTCTGTAATATCTCACAAAAAAAACCAGGCCATTCTGTGGCTGGGAAGTTATTTAATTTGAGGAGATTCCCAAGCAAATAACGTGCATGAAATCGCTCGCTTCGCGCAGTCAGGCAGACCGAGGAAGTCCATGTGCGCATGCGCAGGTTTACCACCTCCTTCTTTTGGGTTTTACAGCAGCTGGCATCCACAGTGTCGCATTACTGTCATCTACACGTTTACCTTTGAGCGTGCACTGACAGTTCCATCATTCTGTCTCTAAACGAACATCTGATCACACCGAGGTGCTCGCTGAGCGCCGATATTTATTAGTTTGGTCCTGCATGTCCTTTCCTTCGCAACATAATGTCTTTTCTTCTCGCTTTCCGTTACTGTAGTCGGTCTTTCACGTTTCATTCGCACGCTCACGTCCTCCATTTTTCTCTCCTGTTTCAAATCCCACAATGCCTTGTGCGAACGGGAAAGCCCACCACATGATGTAGTATCTTGAATAGGGTCATGGTGAAGCAGGAAAAAAAATGGTGGCGAATTTAGGGCCACGTGGCCCCAAATTCATTAATTGTTCTATTTAAAAAATAATTTAAAAAACTAATAAAATTAGAAGTCTTTGATTCGAATTCAGTAGCTTTCGGTCCACTAAACAAAAATAACTGGGTGTCGGAGGAAATTTCTTTTTATAGCCTACACTTGAAAAATCTGAAAGGCAGTCTACTTGTAAAATGTAGCTTATGTTACCGAGCAACAGGAAAAGGTAAACTTCTCTGTCCTGACAAATTTTGCATGTTGGAAAACTTACAGGTTTACTTCTGGCTGTTACAAAGCTCTGAAACTGGAGACTCTTTCCAAAAAAAACCCAGTACATGATCAAAAATATCTTCTGACAGAAAACTTCATCATTGCACGCGTTTTTAAAATCCATTCATGTCAAGGGCCCGTTATGGATGGCACCATCTTCAGACCTGTTACAGGAAATGAATCAACACCTGATTGATCAGAATTGAAATGTTAAAAGTGCTGCTTGTATATTATATTTCAAGAGATATTCCACACATTTCTAATTTTTTTTTAATAATTATTATTGTTGTAAAGTGTCTGAGTTACCACTGACGTAAGAAATTAAATTGTTGTGATGTCTTGAAAGCTGTTGAATATACGGAAGAGCGATAGTTCCACTAAGAAATACATATATTTTTTTTAAATTTCTGAGAAAAAAAACTCAGAATTTTCGAGATTAAAGTCAGAAATTTCAAGAAACAATCTCAAAACTTTTGAGAAAAAAAGTAAAAATTTTCGAGAAAAAAGTTGAAATTTTTGAGAAAAAAAGTCGAAATTTTACAACAACAGAGTGCGAGTGTGTCTCAGCCAGAGCCATGGAAGTAAGAGTTCAGCCACTTCCATTGACCTTAAAGGAACAGTCCACCGTACTTCCATAATGAAATATGCTCTTATCTGAATTGAGACGAACTGCTCCGTACCTCTCCGAGCTTTGCGCGACCTCCCAGTCAGTCAGACGCAGTCAGACGCGCTGTCACTCCTGTTAGCAATGTAGCTAGGCTCAGTATGGCCAACGGTATTTTTTGGGGCTGTCGTTAGATGCGACCAAACTCTTCCGCGTTTTTCCTGTTTACATAGGTTTATATGACCAGTGATATGAAACAAGTTCAGTTACACAAATTGAAACGTGGCGATTTTCTACGCTGTGGAAAGTCCGCACTATAATGACGGGCGTGCTAACACCTTCTGCGCGCTTCGACAGCGCATTGATATCTGAGCTCCGTATCAATGCGCTGTCGAAGCGCGCAGAAGGTGTTAGTACGCCTGTCATTATAGTGCGGACTTTCCACAGCATAGAAAATCGCCACGTTTCAATTTGTGTAACTGAACTTGTTTCATATCACTGGTCATATAAACCTATGTAAACAGGAAAAATGCGGAAGAGTTTGGTCGCATCTAACGACAGCCCCAAAAAATACCGTTGGCCATACTGAGCCTAGCTACATTGCTAACAGGAGTGACAGCGCGTCTGACTGCGTCTGACTGACTGGGAGGTCGTGCAAAGCTCAGAGAGTTACGGAGCAGCTCGTCTCAATTCAGATAAGAGCATATTTCATTATGGAAGTACAGTGGGCTGTTCCTTTAATGGTCCATTTTTTACACAGCAATGGCGGCTCATGGAGCCTTTGACACATAGATTGCCATTGACATAGTTCCACTAGTTCCAGGAAGTGGCCGTAGAACACAGAAAGTGCGGTAAAGGTAAATGTAATTTGTTTCTACTTAATCTTTGCTTGTTATGTAGTGGTTCGGTGTTGGTCTCTAGCAAACAGAAAGCTGCTGCCTAGAAGTATTTGAATCTACGTGAATCACATCACCAACCGACTTCCTGTACCCCGGTTGTCACAACTCTGAATTCCATGGCTCTCGTCTCAGCCATTCATGTCTACCGGCCGCGAGTGAGTGTCACTTCCGTATGGAAGCCCGCCTTCTACAGATTTCTGACTTTTTTTTTTTTTCTCGAAAATTTTGACTTTATTTCTCAAATTTTGACTTTTCTCTCGAAAGTTCTGACTTTTTTTTCTCGAAAATATCGACTTTTTTCTCGAAACTTTTGACTTTTTTCCTCGAAAACTTTGACTTTAATCTCAAAAATTCTGATTTTTTTTTTCTCAGAGGTTTCCAAATAAAATATAAAACCTTGGCCCTATTGCTCTGCCGTAGTTGAATATTTTCCTTTTTTTTTTTTGGGTAGGTGCAGCTGAAGAAAAACAAAGCATTTAGACGATTTAAGAAGCTTCAGGAGGCCAGACCCCAGTTCCACAAGCTGAAACTTGAAGACCTGCTTCCTCTTCCACTGGAGCGCATTCAGCAGTAAGGGACCCTATATAACGCACTCACACACAAACAAACAGCAAGTGAGTAAGTATTATTTATGCTGTGTTCACACTTATACCGGTACGAAAGTGGTATAACTGTATCGATACAAAGTATACCGGTACAGTTGAGTGCATCTGTCCACGCTAGCGAGAAATGTTTGTGGTTTTCTTTTACGGTAGTTGGAATGCGCGTGCGCGAAATGTTTCCGTGGTTCCCGAGTAACTTGCTTCCGAGAATATATGGCGGATGAAACAACGTGTGTGTGCTTTTTGTTGTCAACGTACAGTCTGTATTTCTGGTGGTCATTTATTCAGTCGAATCGTATAAAACGCGCGAGGCAGTTGAGAAAGAAACAAAGAAAACGAATCTCCGTTCTTCACTATTTTATTCAGCGAAGACATCGATTGAGGTGTGTGACTTTGCGCATTATATTTGTATCGATACAGAACCGCTTCATCTGTCCACACTACGCGAAGCGCTACAGTACCGATACTGTACCGGTATGAAACCCAGTGTTGTGCAAGTTCACACTTTTTTTGAACTAGTTCAAGTTCAGTTCAAACATGTTAAAAGTGAACTGTTCACGTTCATAGTTCACAGTTTTAATTCTGAACTAGTTCAAAGTTCAGTTCATTTTACTTTCAGGTGGGATATGAAAATAAAGACTAAAATCATATGCTACATTCTAGCTCAAAACTACTCACATATTATAGATATTATATTCTATCACACAAAATGGAAGTTATTGTACATACTATATATGGAAAAAAGGACAAAATATTTTGATTTCTTCACTGACTCAACCACTGCTACCAAAACGTTACACGTGACTTCAAACAAATGCTTTCAGTTTCAACTAACAGTAACTTCTAATAAACGACAACTAGACTTCCTCATAAATGTGTGTGTTTCTAAAAAGATGACTGCCAATATGTATATACACTGAAGGAGTGCTATTTTAAGATCCATATCAACAGCATTGACCATATCAACCATATTGATCAGACAGAGGGATGCATGCTCAAGGGCTTTTTATTTCTCAAAATACAAAACAGGAAAACTTCAGATAGCCTCATTCTTCAGTACACATCTGTGTATGCACACAACAGTCAAATTTCTAAAATTATTTGGCATTGTACTCATCTGTGTTCTCCGTGCCGCTACTTGAACTTTCACTGGCCATGTTGCTGTGAGTGTGCGCCGGCTGTGGCGTGCGCGCTGTCTACTGCCTGTAGCTAGGGAACGCTGGGTTACGCCTACTCTGCTCTGCTGCATCATGGGTAACGTAGTATGGAGCCAAATCATAGAGCCATCCACTATCTCCGGCTTCACACTACGTTATCCATGATGCATTGCACACACGCGGCACCTCAGGGCAGTGAGTGACAACAACATCAGACTGACAGTGAAGTAGTAGAACGTAAAATATCTTGCAAGTAGACGTGCCACTCGATTCATCAGGTTTCATGTTTCGTTCATCTTCATGTTTGTCGTTCATGTCGCATAATTTGAACGAATTCACGTTCAAGTTCTTTCATTACAAAGTTGTTGCGTTCAGTTCAAAGTTCATGGAAAAATGAGCGTGTTCAGTGAACGCGTTCATGCACAACACTGATGAAACCCATACAGTACATTTGTGGGTTTCGTACCAATACAGTTATACCGCTACAGTACCGGTATAGTTGCTAGTGTGGACAGGTGTTGCGGTACGAAAGTAGTTTCGTATCGGTACAAAATCCCTAGTGTGGACAGGGTATATGACTTTAGAGCTACCCAAAAGTGCATAACACACACGTCCCTTCTGGTGAGAAACACTTTGGTTCTGTTGAATGTTGTTGTCCCCCCCCAGGCTCTTGAAGTATTGACTAAGATTGGCTCAGAAAGTTTTGACTCATCAGATGTCAGAGTAACTCAGGCATTGAATTCCATATTACGTGCAAATGAAATGAATTGTTCGCCAGCACAGTGCATTTTAAACCATCTGCTTTTGCAGAGAGATTACGGCCGTTCGACAGCTCCTACAAGATGGCAACATAGATATGTAGTCATTTTCTGAAACGAACGTAATGCATTTTGGTTATGCATCAGTGTCTCCTGACACTGGCCAGTCTGCTTCCTTTGATGTGACAAAAGTCTTCTCGTTGGTTGTCAAATCACTCAACGCTCTCTTTCCTACATCTGACTGCGTCCGTACGGGAGGAGGGGGGGAATTGTTGGGACTCACTTGTAGCCGTGCAGAAAAGCTGTCACCACCAGGTTACGCTTTCCATGCTTGAGTTGTCCCTTTTTCTGTTTGGTTGCTTTGGTGGAGTCACCGCAAACACGCACCACGCACAAAGGAAAGGCTTTTGATGACGGACGTAATTATCATTTGATGTCGTGCTCGCGCCAGCCTCTAGACTGTCCACGAACTGTCAAAATCGCCTTTGTGAAGCAGCCGATTTTGTTGGATGTAATTTCATGCGGTCACGGTCTCAGCTGTTAATTAGTGTAACAGGGTGCGAAATGGGCTGAAACATGCTTAAGAGCCAGTGAAAATGATGTGACATTGCTTTATCAAGCTGCTCAAGTCGATCTTAATTAGGCTTTCATGTCACTCCGACTTTGTAAATATAGTTTCGAAACGTGAAAGAAGCAGACACGATGTCAGCGTTGCAATGGAGATAATTATACCTTAAATTTCTTCCACTTGTGTAACAGTGTGGTTTTTTTTTCCCCCCCTGCCTTATATAATGCTATATGAGCAGTTTTTTTTTCTTTTCTGACACCTCCATCTGCTGTAGCGAAGTGCGCCTATATAGAAAAATAGAAATTCTGTTCTCAAAGCTTGGAATTTTCAATAGATTTAGTTTTGCATCTGACGACAGAAAATTGAGCTATACGAGTATTTTCTTGTATAGTGAACTTAATCCCTTGCTAGTAAAAGATCCTCTAATTTCCTGCCAAAGTATGACGTCCTAGTTTAAAAGTGCTACTTTATTAGTCCCTGAACACCATTTTTTTGATGACACACACAGACAGAATTCAGGAAATGGACCCTTGGTGGTTTTCAGTGGCTGCTGAAGATAAGCAAGAGGCAAAACTGTTGCGTGTGCACACTATTCTTCCTGTTTCTATTCACAGCCTGATCTCTATTTTTCTATCCTCCCTTCATCTACTTCCTTCTGTCATGTAACCAGGACCCATAACACAGGCAAGATCTTTGGCAAGTGTTCGAAATGAAAAGGCTCGTAAAGGAACGGAATTAGAGAACGAATGTCAGCCATTCAGCTGTGAAATTGTTAACCCTTCCCCTTATTTTGTCGCACTGAGCAGGCCACGCCGTCTCAGCTGCATCACTTTTACATGAACAGATGTGGGGAAAAATAACAGATGACGCCATTTCCTAATGGAGTTGAACACCATTCTGTTGCAGCTTAGATGTAGACTCCTGTTACATTCATTCCAGCCTGTGTGAAATATAATGCTTACGACCCGTAAGCAAGGTTTTTTACCGAGTTTTCCATTTAAACTTGAAAGAAAGCGTGATTTTGAATTCCTTTTTAAGGTGAAAGCATTTGTTCGCTTTTTAACCCGAGGTTACATTATGCATTAGTGTTTTTCTGTCGAGACGCCAGTTTGCTTTGACCCTCTACACAAAAAAAGTCCTTGAAATGAAATGCGTACATCGGTTTCATGCGGGGGGACATGGACAGCATAATGTCTCTAAAAATTGAAACCCAGACAGGTCTAGCGTGCGGAAGCCGCGAGAGGCCCTTCATATAATCCTTTTTTTTTTTTATTCACCTTGTTATCCCGAGATAACAACATAATTAATTCAGGATCTCGAGAAAACAACACAACTAATTCGAGATCTCGAGAAAACAAAACAATTATTTCATGATCTCGAGTAAACAGCTGAGAAATGGTTCATTCAGGTGCGCCAAGAGACTTGTGATATGCTGACTTTGGGGCTGTTTCTCATTCTGTATAGACGCAACTTTGGTCATTAGAATGTCTGGAATAATCGATCACCTAATAAGGCAATGTTTTGATCAGGGGTTGACACGGAGAGATTGCATTAAGTCTTTTAATAAGGGATAATTTCAAAATTATCCCTTGTCCTCTATCATCCGGGTGATGTTCTCCTCTGGGACCCCCCTGTCTTTCAAGGCATCGTAAAAAGCCATTTCTGCTCTGTTACATGTCCGCCAATTTCTAAGTCTTCGTTGTCTAAAGGCCTCTGCATGCTCTTGCGACAAGGCTTTCGCAGATAGCTTTTCGCAGACAGTTGTAATTTATCGTTGAGCAGGGAGTAATAGGCGTGCACGATGTTATTCACCGCCACAACGCAAGGGGGCGCGAAGTCGCGAAATCGCTAGGAGTAGTTGGTGGGTGTGGTTAGTGGAGTGTTTATCCTCCGGAGATGGAGATAATGACTAGAACTGGAGTCGTATAGATGTACGTACTTCCTCACTTCCTCGATCAACCGCTCTTCGTGCTGCTCCATCTTCGCTCGTTTTTAAAAATGGCGGTCGTGAAAACAAACCAAACCGGGAAAGTAGGGAAGCGGAAGTGCGTGTACAGCGGATGTAGAGTGGACCAATCGGAGCCCTCTTGTCTGCGACGCTGTCTGCGGTGGTCACAATTTTTGGGAGGTGCGCGCAGAGCGTCTGCGAAGGGGGGGGCCCAATTGGCCTTGACCCACAGGGGGGCGCAGCTCTGCTAGAAATCTCAGCTGTTTTCTCGAGATCATGAAATAATTTTGTTTTCTCGAGATCACGGAATAATTGTCTTGTTTTCTCGAGATCACGGAATAATTTTGTTTTCTCGAGATCTCGAATTAGTTGTGTTGTTTTCTCGACATCCTGAATTAATTATGTCGTTATCTCGGGACAACAAGGTGAATAAAAAAAGATTATATGAAGGGCCTCTCGCGGCTTCTGTACTAGTGCCCCTGCTGGTAGGCTGAAGTATAATAAGTAGCACTGTCTATCTATCCATCCATCCATCACCATGTGTTCCAATAACAAAATGGCCTGTTTTCCATGTCACTTTTCTCGTCTAAACTGTCTCTCTGTCTATAGTTTCTAACTCGAACTGTTAGTTACCCCTTTGCTGATATCTGCTTTTTTATTTTCCCCCAGAAATTAGATTTTAAGATGTTATTCTAGTATATCATAAGTAGGGCTGCACGATTATGGAAAAAATGATAATCACGATTATCTTGATCAAAATTGTAATCACGATTATTAATCACAATTATTCTTGATGTTAGGAAAATCACTTAAATTTTATTTCACTATATTCAAACAAACAATATGAACAGCTTTCAGTGCAGAATGAAATTTAAAAGAGAAATTCTGATTTCCAAATGACAAATAAATGAAATTTATCCAAGAAATTACCAAAGGATGAAGGAACTGAAAACTCAATTGCAACAATTACATAGCATTATACTGAGGCCTACAAGTTTTTAGCTAGAAAGACCAGCCTATCAACACGCTCTGGCTTTAAACGTGAGCGAAGGCAGGTCACAACATTGCCTCCAGTGCTAAATAGTCTGTTGTTCCGACATAGTTAGCTTTTCTCTCTCACCTCAATCTGTTACCTACTCTCACGCCATTAGGGGGTGAACCGACGCATGTAAGGTTTCATTACTGTGACTTGGCTTGCTTGCTTATTTAGGCGGAGTAATGAAACCTTACATGCGTCGGTTCGCCCCCTAATGGTTTGGCGGAGTACTGGTCAAAAAGTGCTTGATCAGATGCAGCAGAGCTCGCATTTTAAATGGAAATAAATCGCGATTTTCATTTAATTTAATCGTGGCAGCCAAAATCGCGATTTTCGATTAAATTCGATTAATTGTGCAGCCCTAATCATAAGGTGTGGCTACGCTTGAGAATGAAGTGATTGACAGCCTTCGTCACCTTGGTATTAGAAGGGGGCGGGCCTACCAAATGAGTAGCTGTACTTGACTTCGATTCTCATCTCTACTGTACTTCAAACTTGACTCTGGCTCTAAATTTGACATGTTGGAGGAATTTTGGATCTGTGTCTATAGAACAGAAGGGCATGGAGCCACGTTGTCCATGGGAGGTGTGGGTTTGTGTGTGTATTTATTTATTTTAGATACCCCCACTCCAAAGGAGGGGGGATACTGGTTTACTTCTGTCCATCCGTATTTCCGTCCGTCCGAAACACCCTTTTTCTCAGCAATCACAAATCATAGCCACTTGGTACCAAACTTCAGCTTGGGGTTCTATAGCGTGTATACTGTTTTCAGGTCTGTCACACATCAGCTTCCTGTTTACTGACTGAATGTATTTACGAAACACACAGGGTGGATTTACAAAAATTTCGTAACACTTTTCTCAGCAACTACAAATCACAACTGCTTGATATTTGGTACCGAGCTTCAGCTTGGGGTTCTATAGCATGTGTACCGTTTTCAGGTCTGTCACACATCAACTTCCTGTTTACCGACTGAATGTATTTACGGAACATGGCGTGGATTTACAAAAATTTCATAACACTTTTCTCAGCAACTACAAATCACAACTGCTTGATATTTGGTACCGAGCTTCAGCTTGGGGTTCTATACCTTGTATACCGTTTTCAGGTCTGTCGCACATCAACTTCCTGTTTATGTATTTACGAAACTTATAGCGTGGATTTTGACGCCATTTCAAAATGACAGTTTACCAGGATGCTGTTTGAAATCCCTAGGGAGAACATTGCTCTTTACTTGTTTCAGGGTTAATTATTTGGTGAAGTCAACGTTCATAAGTGTCCTATTCCTTCGATTGCTTGCATTCTGATATAAGCGAGAGCGGGGGGATACGTAAGCGAGCAGTTGCTCACAGTTGATCTTGCTTTTGTTTTTTTTTTTTGTTAAATAAAGTCATTGGTTCCACGTGAATCAATTGCATAGCATTTAACACGGCTTGTTTTTGCTCAGCCGGCATAATTTGATTGTGTAAATTCAAAGCCCTGGAATCAAATTGAGCTCTGCAATCTCACCGAGCTCAGGCCCGTGGCATTACCCGTTACCCTCGTAGATTAGATGCTTGTTTTACATTATATTTTTAGTGTAAGCAAGGAAATGTTTTTAAGAGAAATTAAATGTTTAACTATACATTTTATTTCATATTTACTGTTGTGGGGTGTGGTGCTTTTTGTCTCATCTCATTATCTCTAGCCGCTTTATCCTGTTCTACAGGGTCGCAGGCAAGCTGGAGCCTATCCCAGCTGACTACGGGCGAAAGGCGGGATACACCCTGGACAAGTCGCCAGGTCATCACAGGGCCGACACATAGACACAGACAACCATTCACACTCACATTCACACCTACGGTCAATTTAGAGCCACCAGTTAACCTAACCTGCATGTCTTTGGACTGTGGGGGAAACCGGAGCACCCGGAGGAAACCCACGCGGACACGGGGAGAACATGCAAACTCCGCACAGAAAGGCCCTCGCCGGCCACGGGGCTCGAACCCGGACCTTCTTGCTGTGAGGCGACGGCGCAAACCAGGTGCTTTTTGTATTTATTTATTTAATTAAATCTTTACCGGGGGGGGGATCTGGTGAAGGGACGACAGTTTATAGCTGCCATTATATACGCAAGTGCTTTGTGGATGTTCCAGAATCGAACTATAAAAGGATCAAATGGTACAGCTTGGCTTTATTATTTTTTTTTTTAAATGGTCAAATTGTAATTGTTGCCAAACTGCTGTGGGATCAGAGCAATAAAACACTTCAGGACCTGATGACATGGCATCACAGCACCTTTTATTGATGATATTTTTCCTGTACCAGCACACCCAGTCATGTTTTATTCCTTACATAATTACATGACGATCAAACCTCAGCTATTCTCATTTCTTCACATCTAAATACAAAGAGGTTTCAGGATCTGCTTAAGCAGTGGTGCTACACTGAGCCGTCTCATTAACGAGCTTTATATTTCATGCATTTACTCTCGCCACTGCTATTGATCCCGTAAATATAACATTACCTTCATCTTATCGACTTTCACATGTTGACCTCAGCTCGCGAATGCTTCTGATAACTGGCTCATGAGAGGGAAGGTTCTTGGAAGCAATTGGAAAAAAATTATTGGAAGCAAAGGAACGATCAAATGTGTTTTATTTCTTGATTATTTTTCTTGTATTTTAATTTTTGAAATCAAAGTTATAGGTATTTATTTAGCTTGGATAGGTTGGAAAAAAACAAAACCTGATACCTGAGGGGGAAAATGGTTAAATGTTAAACAATTGTGTGAAATTGTTAATTGGCATTAGAGACTTTAATATTTAGGTAGTCATACATGTCAACCTATACGGAATGTCCGTATTTTATACGGATTTGATTCAATAAACGTAGTATACGGGCGTACAAATAAAGTTATACGGATTCTTTAAAAAAACTTCAATATTTATTTAGAGCTATAATCAATTCCCACGATGATAAAAGAGCGCATAACATTTACAAACGTACTGTACACCACAGAAAGCACAGACAGCCAGTAAAGAGTCTTATGAAATCGCGCGTTATCTTGTGGTAGCGAGACTTCGTTCCACTTCTGATCATGCGCACACTGCATTGCGAGAATCCCGCCAACCGGGAAGTAACATTTTGTTTGAAAAGCGTATTTCCATCTGAGCGACTTTCACTAGCGACTGAAAAGATTCTGAATGGGCACTCCGGCAAGATCAACACAGACACTTGCTGTGACATGCAGCCTCGTGAGGTATTGGTGCAGACTGCTAAAAAAAGCTGTCATGGAGTACAATTCAGAACATTAGAGTGACACTTTGTGTTTTTGTCGAACATTGGAGCTTTGTATTCATTCTGAAGGTTTATTGTTATTAATATTGAATAAAAAGTAACTTGGATATATCATTGTTAATTATCATTCAAATTTTAGGTAAATTATTTTAATTTGCATCTTATAAGGATTTTATAAGGGAAATACGGATTTTGGAGGTTGGTTATACAGGTTTGATTGACGAAAGGTTGACATGTATGGGTAGTTAGGTTTCCTGAGCTTGCTTTCTTTCCTTTTTGAGGTATTGTTCGTTCTTTAGGTTTCTTTCCTTCTTGAGGTTTTCCTAGCCCACTCCCACCAAGCTGACTGAGCTTTTTCAGTATGTAAAACTCTTGATTTTCACTTGGACAGTGCTCACTCGGTTTTCTTTCCCGATTACCGTTTAATTGCCGAGTTTTGGCAAGTGTAGTCGCAAGGCTCGCACAGTCTTTTGGCACCTCAAAGTGTCTTGCTTGTACTCAGCAAGCTATTAAAACGGCGTAATTATGCAAGTGCCTGTGCAGTGCTCAATAACCCGTGTAGGAGCCTGACAGTTTCTGTTGTCTCTTAATTAGGAATTTTAATCCTTTAATGCATGTATTTAAAGGGAAATAATTAGACATATTTCCTCTCTTTTCTTCTGCACTGACATGTGTGTAAGTATGGAATGACCCATGTCTGTTCAGGGGGGTATAAACACGAAGCTTATTTCATCTACATACTACAAAGACATTAGTGCAGCGGGGCGTGTGCGGTGGTAACTAGGCCAGCCGTGCTTTCTAACACGCCGGGCCTCTTCATTAGAATATCTGAACCGTTATAAATATGGCTCGGATTATGTTATTGTCTCGTTATCTTCTCTTTGCTTTGGTGTTAATGAGTGGGACAGGGTGGCTAAATGAGCAAGTTTTCCGACATTATTTGGAATGTGCTTTAATAATGCTCATTAGGCCATTCCCTTTTTTAAAGCGGCTTCTTTAATTAGATTTCTGCTGCGAGACACACACACCCTTCAGCTCTAATAAGGGCGTTCGTGGCTGATAATGCCTGTAATGTGTTTGTTACTACAACATGAGATGCAAGGAAAAAGAAGTGAGATGATTTCTCTTTTTAAGTGTCTCTTAATAGACAGAGGTTTTACTTGATCCCCCCCCCCCCCCCCCCCCCCCCCCCGATTGTGAATCTTTCAGAGGAGGCTTGTATGTTCCTTTAAGGTTCATTTAAACCAGTGGTTCTCATATGCCGCTTTTCCACTACCAACGCGGCTGAGTCGGGCTGAGCCGTGCCGTGCTGAGTCGAGTTGAGCGGGGCTGTTGGAGTTGCATTTCGACTACAACCGCGCTGAACCGTGCTGGCTGGAAGTGGGTGGACACATTGGGTGGAGTTAGCGAAAGTGGGTGGACGTCACGTGATGTCGTTAAGCAGCGCAAACAGTGACATCAGTGAGCTTTTAAGCAGTAGTCTCACGACCCGGATAGTAAACAATAAACATGGAGGACATGGAGTCGTTAGTGTTGCTGGTCTTGGTGCTGTGGCTTGTTGTCACCGACAACGCCAACAGATACTGGCAAGAGCGTATAGATGAGGCGAGGCGCATAAGGCTTCAGAAATTCTTGTAATTCGTAATTCTTCTTCCGGGTTTACGGTGTTTACAGATCCCAGCATGCTCGCGGGGCGTGTGTGGGCATGTGAGGACACTCCTCCTCACCAATCAGTGCACAGGGGAGTGTCTGCTCACGCCCCCAGCCTCACTCGGCTCGCTTTGGCTCGCTTCAGCCCCACTCCAAAACCGTGCGAGTTTTAGGGGCTAAGCAGGGCTGAAGCGAGCTGAGTCGTGCTGTTCTTTGGTAGTCGAAACGCGAGCCGTGTCGGGCTGAAGTGAGCTGAAGCGAGCTGAAGTGAGCTGAAAAAGGGTAGTGGAAAAGGGCCAAAAGCGAGATCCAGGGAAACCCCAGGCAGGGTTGCCAGGTCCCTGCAAAGATTAAAACACCAATCCTCACAAATACTTTGTTAAAAGTAATTAAAAAAAAATCACACATCAAGACCTGAAAGTAAACCCATAAAGAGAGACGTCTATTTATTTATTTTTTTCCTCAGCCTTTGCATGAGAAACCAATTTACTGTCGTGCACACTCTTCTCTGATTTCCACTATCTGCAATACACCACTTTTTTTTTTTTTTAAACACCATCAGCTGGTACAGCCATTACCCACTTCATAATCACCATTTTTCTCTTCCTTTCTTTGCCATATACACTATGGCCAAAAGTATCTGGACACCCGACCACCACACCCGTATGTGCTTCTTCCCGACTCTGTTGCCACAAAGGTGGAAGCGCACAATTTTATATAGAATTCTTTGTATGCTGTAGCATTACAGTTTCCCTTCAGTGGAGTGAAGATGCCCAAACTTGATCCAGCATGACTATGCCCCGTGTATAAAGCAAACTCCATTAAAACGTGCTTTGCCAATGCGGTAGAACAACTCAATTGTCCTGCACAGAGCCCTGACCTCAACCCCATGAACACCTTTGGGATGAAACGGAGTGCTGACTACACCACCTCCCCCAACTTCAGTGCCTGAACTCACTGATGCTCTTGTCTGATTCGGCAAATCCCAACAGCCATGCTCCAAAATCTAGTGGAAAGCTTTCCCAGAAGAGTGGGAGGTTTATTATAATGGCAAAGAGGAGGTAAGTCTAGAATGGGAAGCACAGTGGTGTAGTGGTTAGTACGGTCGCCTCACAGCAAGAAGGTTCCGGGTTCGAACCCAGCGGCTGGCGAGGGCCTTTCTGTGTGGAGTTTGCATGTTCTCCCCGTGTCTGCGTGGGTTTTCTCCGGGTGCTCCGGTTTCCCCCACAATCCAAAGACATGCAGTTAGGTTGACGTGGGGCGGCCTTGGACTGAGGTGCCCTTGAGCAAGGTACCTAACCCCTGACTGCTCCCCGGGCGCTTTGGTGTGTCTGCCCACTGCTCTGAGTGTGTGTGCGCGTGTGTTCACTGCTTCAGATGGGTTAAATGCAGAGGATGAATTTCACTGTGCTTGAAGTGTGCATGTGACAAATAAAGGCGGCTTCTTCTAAAAAAGCATGTATGGGTGTGATGGTAAGGTGTCCACAAATTTTTGGCCATATAGTGTATAATAGAAATGGTTCTCTATATTTTAGAGACACTGTCTGCACTTTCCCTTTCTTGTGTATAACTTGTGTTTGTGGAAAGTAATTCTATTTGATTCTGATTATCTCATCTCATTATCTCTAGCCGCTTTATCCTGTTCTACAGGGTCGCAGGCAAGCTGGAGCCTATCCCAGCTGACTACGGGCGAAAGGCGGGGTACACCCTGGACAAGTCGCCAGGTCATCACAGGGCTGACACATAGAGACAGACAACCATTCACACTCACATTCACACCTACGGTCAATTTAGAGCCACCAGTTAACCTAACCTGCATGTCTTTGGACTGTGGGGGAAACCGGAGCACCCGGAGGAAACCCACGCGGACACGGGGAGAACATGCAAACTCCGCACAAAAAGGCCCTCGCCGGCCACGGGGCTCGAACCCGGACCTTCTTGCTGTGAGGCAACAGCGCTAACCACTACGCCACCGTGCCACCCTGATTCTGATTATGTACTTTTAAAACAAGATCTTGATGGCCACGAGCTACAGTACCAGTCAAAAGTTTGTGGACACCTAATTCAAATATATTTGTTTGTTTTTTATTATTAAGACACTTCATGTCTTCAAGTAATGATGGATGTTGTTTCTCTTTACTTAGTTGAGCAGTTCTTGACATAATATGGATGACTACAGTTGTGGAATAGGGTTATTTGCTGTTTTTATTTATTATCTACGGTTTGATCTCAGAAGTATTAAGAAAGCAAGAAATTGCACTTGTTAACTTTTGACGAGACATGCTTGTTGATTGAAAAGCATTCCAGGTGACTACTTCATGAAGCTGGTTAAGATAATGCCAGTAGCGTGCAAAGCAGCATCAAGGTAAACGCTGGCTACTTTTGAAGAATCTAAAATGTGAATTGCATTTAACACTTTTTTTTTTTAATACATGATTCCATACATGTTCCATGTTATTTCATAGTTTTGATATTTTCAGTATTGTTATACGGGCGGCATGGTGGTGTAGTGGTTAGCGCTGTCGCCTCACAGCAAGAAGGTCCTTGGTTCGAGCCCCGGGGCCGGCGAGGGCCTTATGTAAGGATATTCCTTATGTAAGGAATAAAACATGACTGGGTGTGCTGGTACAGGAAAAATATCATCAATAACGAGGTGCTGTGATGCCATGTCATCAGGTCCTGAAGTGTTTTATTGCTCTGATCCCACAGCAGTTTGGCAACAATTACAATTTGACCATTTAAAAAAAATAATAATAAAGCCAAGCTGTACCATTTGATCCTTTTATAGTTCGATTCTGGAACATCCACAAAGCACTTGCGTATATAATGGCAGCTATAAACTGTCGTCCCTTCACCAGATCCCCCCCCGTAAAGATTTAATTAAATAAATAAATACAAAAAGCACCTGGTTTGCGCTGTCGCCTCACAGCAAGAAGGTCCGGGTTCGAGCCCCGTGGCCGGCGAGGGCCTTTCTGTGCGGAGTTTGCATGTTCTCCCCGTGTCCGCGTGGGTTTCCTCCGGGTGCTCCGGTTTCCCCCACAGTCCAAAGACATGCAGGTTAGGTTAACTGGTGACTCTAAATTGACCGTAGGTGTGAATGTGAGTGTGAATGGTTGTCTGTGTCTATGTGTCAGCCCTGTGATGACCTGGCGACTTGTCCAGGGTGTACCCTACCTTTCGCCCGTAGTCAGCTGGGATAGGCTCCAGCTTGCCTGCGACCCTGTAGAACAGGATAAAGCGGCTAGAGATAATGAGATGAGATGATTCCATACATGTTCCATGTTATTTCATAGTTTTGATATTTTCAGTATTGTTCTACAATGTAGAAAACAGTCAACATACCGAAAACCCTATGAATGAGTAGGGGTGCACAAACTTTTGACTGGTGCTGTGTATCTAAACCCCCCCCCAAAAAAAATGCAAAAGAAATCTGGCAACCTGGATATTGCTGCACCAAGAAGTCAAAATATTATTGTACATGTGTAAGTAATGAGCCTAATATTCACATAAACTCTCTGTTGGTCATAAACTAAATCTGTCCTGGAATTTATTTCTGGAAATTATTTTACAATTAAAGAAGTTGCTGGTGGGGAAAAAGTTTGAGAGCCACTGCGGTAAAGTGTTTGTAGTCCTGTACGAAGCTTTGTTTGGTCACGTTAAGATTCTACCATGTAGACAGTCAGGAAAGTTCAGAAAAGAAAACGATGATGGCAGTTTTCCTCAAACTCTTGCATAGCAGACCGCATTAGTCTCTCCATCCCACGTGTATTGCCATGATTGTCCCTTTTAAAAGCCACTTTGGCACCCGTTTGTCTGTCCCAGCCATCGGTAGACTGCAAATGGAAGAGGACTGCTCCTGTCTCGATCTGATGGAGGGCGAGAAAGAGAAGAAAAAGAGGCAGAGAGAAGCACTCAGAGCAGAAATCAATGTCAGTTGTCAATGCAATTCAAGGTCACGGCGCACCCTGAACGGATAGATTAAGAGAGTGATCGCTTAGCAAAACTACTTTTCCTGATCTTCCCTTCACGAGTGACCTCTCGTCCTCTTCTCCAGTTTAGCACAGCTCGCTGTCGCGCTACGTCATATTGCAGAGAGATCCCATATTGACTTTCCAGCAAGAAGACAAAAGTGCAGTCTACTTAAGCCATAAATTCTTATCAGTGTTGTAGCCTGGGGAAGGCAGTATGACAAAACGGATCGGGTGAGGACATGGTTTGTGGCATGATGTGTAGTTTTTCTAGCACGTTGCTAGCAAAACAGTTATGTTCAAAAAAAAGTGGAGAAGTTCTATATTTATAAAAAATTGTGTATAAGTGTAAGGAGTAGGCTGGGTTAAATTCATAAAGCAAAAATGCTCCATAATAACAAGATTCACAGTAATGCAAATTCCTCTTAGTCTTATAGACCAGAGGAAGGCAATATGAAATGTGTCTTAGGAGATTTGAAAACATTTCCCCTTTTTAACATTTTATCCATCCATCCATCCTTTATCTGTAGCCGCTTTATCCTGTTCTACAGGGTCGCAGGCAAGCTGGAGCCTATCCCAGCTGACTACGGGCGAAAGGCGGGGTACACCCTGGACAAGTCACCAGGTCATCACAGGGCTGACACATAGACACAGACAACCATTCACACTCACATTCACACCTACGCTCAATTTAGAGTCACCAGTTAACCTAACCTGCATGTCTTTGGACTGTGGGGGAAACCGGAGCACCCGGAGGAAACCCACGCGGACACGGGGAGAACATGCAAACTCCACACAGAAAGGCCCTCGTCAGCCGCTGGGCTCGAACCCAGGACCTTCTTGCTGTGAGGCGACAGCGCTAACTACTACACCACCGTGCTGTCCGACACATTTTATTTATTTACTTATTTATTTGGGGGAGCCATGGCCAAATAGTTAGAGAAACAGCTTTGGGACCAAAAGGTCGCTGGTTTGATTCCCTGAACCAGCAAGATTGGCTTGGAGGGGCGGCACGAAGGGGCGGCACGGTGGTGTAGTGGTTAGCACTGTCGCCTCACAGCAAGAAGGTCCGGGTTCGAGCCCCGGGGCCGGCGAGGGCCTTTCTATGTGGGGTTTGCATGTTCTCCCCGTGTCCGTGTGGGTTTCCTCCGGGTGCTCCGGTTTCCCCCACAGTCCAAAGACATGCAGGTTAGGTTAACTGGTGACTCTAAATTGACCGTAGGTGTGAATGTGAGTGTGAATGGTTGTCTGTGTCTATGTGTCAGCCCTGTGATGACCTGGCGACTTGTCCAGGGTGTACCCCGCCTTTCGCCCGTAGTCTGCTGGGATAGGCTCCAGCTTGCCTGCGACCCTGTAGAACAGGATAAAGCGGCTAGAGATAATGAGACGAGATGAAACACATGGAATATAGCGCTTGTATTTAAAAACACTGAAAAGGAAGAGGGAATTTTTTTTTTCTATACAACTTCTTGCATTTTACAATTTTTAAATATTCAGTACAATTTCTCACACACTAAGTTTGTAACTTTTTTTTTTCCTTAAATGTTTGGGGGAAAAAAAGCATCTTGAAATTTGGTATGTTGTGGCATTTTGCTGTAATATTGATATATCGTATGATATATTGCCTAGCGCTTTCAGTTTCTAGTTACAATTCAGTGCTTTCCAGTGTGTTCATTTCAGGCTGGAACCCTGAAACCTGGATTCCTCACGCTCCACTTTCCACAGTTTGTTTCTTTTTGTCAGTTTTTGGTGACTGTTCAAATCACCATAAGAGCCAGAATGTGTAGTAATGTAGATGCGGAGATTTCTCTGTAAGTAGTCGCTCTGGTTCATCTGAGTTGTGAGATGTTTTGCTGCTTCTCAACAGATGCTGCCCGCATCTGTTTTTCCTTCTTTCTTTCTTTCTTTCTTTCTTTCTTTTTTTTTTAATAAGAAAACCTGTTTTTCAGATTCAAAGCAAGATGCTTGATAATTTGGACGAAGTGCAGTGGATTCTCTAATAAAACTGTCCAGGATGTACAGAGTACATAATCAGGACTTGGTGCCTTCCTAAACAAGCGTGCACATTCTGGGATTTTTCTCCACTTTAAAAAAAAAAAAGTAGAAAGCTTTTATACCATTATAAATAAATACCCATATTTGCTGCACTGCGGTCTTGTATGCACACTATATGGGTTCAACTCCTTGTTCGAGAGTGAAGAGTGCAAATTTGAACGGCTTATTGCTGAAGTTCTCTCACTATGGCCTTGAAGTGTCAACCACCTAAAACTGTTCTTAAGAAGTGAAGTTTAAAAGATGCTACATGCAGGTTGACTGCTGGCATGGTGTCACAGCGGCTGCTGCTATTTGTTTGTTATTCCAGCATGGCCGCGGGGGCAGATGGTTATTGCGACGTTTTTCCTCTCGCATCACTTTCCTTCAATTAAAAACAGAGCCTTGTGCTGCTGCAGCTCTCGAGTTTAAATCTTAACTTTTCAGCTTAAAAAGGATTAGAAATGTGATGTTTGCCACCTGTTTCTGGTCAACTGGACTATGTTGGGCACTTTTGTAATCATCAGGTCCTTTAATGTGCTTTAAGATTGAAGAAAAGCAATTGCGTTTATAGTAAATGATTATTTGTATGCAGCCTTTTGCACCTCAAAGCAGATGGATGGATGGAATATGTGCTGTATGTCTCTTCAGGAATTGATGTGAGAAGAAAGCGTGTTTTGTGCTTTTTGTATTTATTCCATTTTGTTAGGAAGCACAGGTTGTAACAAGGTGGAGCATAACAGGGTTGAAATCCGGAGGCAAAATTATATACAACCCCGATTCCAAAAAAGTTGGGACAAAGTACAAATTGCAAATAAAAACGGAATGCAATAATTTACAAATCTCAAAAACTGATATTGTATTCAGAATAGAACATGGACAACATTGTGAAATTTCATGCCAAATATTGGCTCATTTGAAATTTCATGACAGCAACACATCTCAAAAAAGTTGGGACAGGGGCAATAAGAGGCTGGAAAAGTTAAAGGTACAAAAAAGGAACAGCTGGAGGACCAAATTGCAACTCATTAGGTCAATTGGCAATAGGTCACTAACATGACTGGGTATAAAAAGAGCATCTTGGAGTGGCAGCGGCTCTCAGAAGTAAAGATGGGAAGAGGATCACCAATCCCCCTAATTCTGCACCGACAAATAGTGGAGCAATATCAGAAAGGAGTTCGACAGTGTAAAATTGCAAAGAGTTTGAACATATCATCATCTACAGTGCATAATATCATCAAAAGATTCAGAGAATCTGGAAGAATCTCTGTGCATAAGGGTCAAGGCCGGAAAACCATACTGGGTGCCCGTGATCTTCGGCCCTTAGACGGCACCTGCATCACATACAGGCATGCTTCTGTATTGGAAATCACAAAATGAGCTCAGGAATATTTCCAGAGAACATTATCTGTGAACACAATTCACTGTGCCATCTGCCGTTGCCAGCTAAAACTCTATAGTTCAAAGAAGAAGCCGTATCTAAACATGATCCAGAAGCGCAGACGTCTTCTCTGGGCCAAGGCTCATTTAAAATGGACTGTGGCAAAGTGGAAAAACTGTTCTGTGGTCAGACGAATCAAAATTTGAAGTTCTTTATGGAAATCAGGGACGCCGTGTCATTTGGACTAAAGAGGAGAAGAACGACCCAAGTTGTTATCAGCACTCAGTTCAGAAGCCTGCATCTCTGATGGTATGGAGTTGCATTAGTGCGTGTGGCATGGGCAGCTTACACATCTGGAAAGACACCATCAATGCTGAAAGGTATATCCAGGTTCTAGAGCAACATATGCTCCCATCCAGACGACGTCTCTTTCAGGGAAGACCTTGCATTTTCCAACATGACAATGCCAAACCACATACTGCATCAATTACAGCATCATGGCTGCGTAGAAGAAGGGTCCAGGTACTGAACTGGCCAGCCTGCAGTCCAGATCTTTCACCCATAGAAAACATTTGGCGCATCATAAAACGGAAGATACGACAAAAAAGACCTAAGACAGTTGAGCAACTAGAATCCTACATTAGACAAGAATGGGTTAACATTCCTATCCCTAAACTTGAGCAACTCTGTCTCCTCAGTCCCCAGACGTTTACCAGACTGTTGTAAAGAGAAAAGGGGATGTCTCACAGTGGTAAACATGGCCTTGTCCCCAACTTTTTTGAGGTGTGTGTTGTTGTCCTGAAATTTAAAATCACCTAATTTTTCTCTTTAAATGATACATTTTCTCAGTTTAAACATTTGATATGTCATCTATGTTCTATTCTGAATAAAATATGGAATTTTGAAACTTCCACATCATGGCATTCGTTTTTATTTACAATTTGTACTTTGTCCCAACTTTTTTGGAATCGGGGTTGTACATAAGGCATAAAGCCATACAGATACAGGTCAAGAGCTTATTGTTCACATCAAACATCCGAATGTGGGGGGGAAAGTGATCTTGGTGCCTTTTAATCAGTGGGCAGCAGAGAGGTCAGAGGCAGCTCAAATAGCCACTCGTTGTAACTGTGGTAAGCAGTTACAACAGCAGATTACAACAGCAGTCAAGGTGGACAACCCCCCCCCCCTTATTTATTTATTTTTTTATATATATTAACCACCCCCCCACCCCCGAAAAAAAAAAAAGTCTTGAACTGTCCATTTTCAGTGAGCCTGTGCCCACTATAGTCTCAGATTCCTCATCTTGGCTGACCTGTCTGGAGCCAGATGTGGTCTTCTCAAGTTAAAGGGCCTATCACGGGTAAATTCAGGAGCAAGATCAGTGTAATTCTCTTATTTTATATTAAACTTCGGTCAAATATCTGTCACATTCTGCATTCTCTGCTATTTTTTTTTACCTTGCGCAATACCAGAAAAATTCAGTTGAAATCAAGCAATTTGAGGCGAATTGATCCGCCTCTGAAAAAACTTGGCATTTGGATTTCCCGGGACACACTGATTTTCGTGACGTCGTGTGCGGGACGCCTCCCTCTGAATCCTACGTCAGCGCTGGTTTGTTTATGAGAAAACGACCTGGTGGTTTTCTGCAAATTTCTTCAACGTTATCAGGTAATTATTAAAATGGTTAACAGATGTATCGTAGGAGGGTGTAGCAACACCAATCTTGATGGGATTAGTACTCATCGTTTCCCAAAAGACCAGACAATGAGAGAGAAATGGGAGCGCTTGGTCTACACAGGCTGCGCACTGAAACCGTGCAAAGCTCGCGCAGCCTGCTGGCGCTTCCGCAGGTGACGTCACGAATCTGGCTCCAGACTCCCTTGGGATTTTTCCAGACGCGTTTTGTTATTTTATTTTTTTCTGCTGTAGACAGATGGCCTTGTGCAAAATTACCCTTCTGGATGAGTGAGTAAAGGGTCATACTTTCATATTAAAAAAAAAAAAAACACGAAATTGGTCCAGAATATGCACTTTGAGGCTTTTTATCCCGGGGGGGATATTGCTTTCACTCTGTCTGTCCGTCTAAACATTTTAGTTTCCGGAGCATAACTCAAAAACTATTAGGTTATTTATTTAGAATCCTGACAGTTATGTTAAGTGACTAGAGGAGTTATGCTTTTTGACATTCTGGGATGGTTATTTATTTATTTATTTATTTATTTATCCCCCCCCCCCCCCCCCCCCCCCCCCCCCATATTTCCATGGCAACCAATTAAACTTGGGGAAAATTTGGAGTGGGGTTTCATGTGGGGGCTGGGGGGGATATGTCCTCTCCTGATGACTCTTGTTTTTATTGTCTTCTGCTGCTGTTGTCCATCCACCTCAAATATGATGTGCATTCAGACATGCTTTTCTGCTCACCGTGGTTGTAAAGAGTGGTTATTTGAGTTAATGTAACCTTCCTGTAAGCTTGAACAAGTCTGTCCATTCTCCTGACATCTTGGCTGCTTATAGTGTGTGTGTGTGTGTGTGTGTGTGTGTGTGTGTGTTTGTTTGTTCCCCCCTCTTCCCATTTTTCACACCTTTCTGTGTAAACTCTAGAGACAGTTGTGTGAAAATTCTAGAAGATCAGCAGTTTCTGAAATGCTCAAACCAGTCCAAACCCTGCCACAGTCAGAGTCTCCGAGGTCACGTTTTTCTCTGTTCTGTTGTTTGATGTGAACATTAACTGAAGCTCTTGACCTGTATTAAGCTGCAGCCACATGGTTGGCTGATGAGTAAGTGTAGATGATCAATGAGAAGCGCTCTGGAAGCGAGACCACGATGGGGTTTACATTAGACCGTATCAGCGGATCATCAGATTAACGTTTTTAAAAACGATTAGCGTGCACACAGCAACGCCAATACACGATTCGCGTGCACACAGCAACGCCAATACACGGATACGCTAATCACATGACTAATTCGGCACGTAAGTTGAAATGTGTCAGTGCGGCTCATCGCTTCCTCCTCAGCGGCTGCGCTCCAAATCACTCCGCCCTGAACAGCGAGTGCCCTCTGGAGGGTGCGCACTCCGGCCCTGCGCAGCTCACAGAGCGCGCGAGTGTAGTGCACGAGCAGTGATTCGGGACTGAGCCGCTGTACGCAAGTCACTTACCGCTTGCAAGCGGAAGGATGGCAAGCCTAAAGACCATCATAACTACACAATGGGCAGTATTTGCATCAGTATTTGCAGTATTTTCATACTTTTATACTCTTTAATGAAAGGTGATACAAGGCGGAAGTCCGCGCCGTTTTTCAGCAGTCGCATCACATGACCAACGCCAGCGAATCAGGAAGGTGGATGTCACAGTGACGTCGTCCAATGACGACGCCAGCTAGAGCTCAGCACAGCGTATCCGCGTATTCTCAATGTTTACACAGCACCGGACCAGACACGATCTGGATTGAATACGTGGACCCTGACGGATTCCCGTTTCCCGGCGTTTCCAGGCGTTTTAATGTAAACGGACAGTGCATCCGCGAAGAAAACGAGACAGATACGGTCTAATGTAAACTTGGCCTACGTTTATTTAAGAGGGTATTAATTTTAAAAACTTCTCTGATGAAGTCTGTGCCTTCCCACCAGCTGAACGTGAGATTTTTTTTTTTCATATTTTATAAAATGAGTGTGAAATATTTTGTATACAAAGCATGTTTTTCGAAGAATATATGCTGAATACCAGATTCACCTCTGCATCTCTTGAAAGCTTTCTAGTAAGTGGTAAAGCCCACAGAGGTTCGAACAGTCTGCAACTTTTTGAGTGCCGTCTGAATCGCAAGAGGTCTTTGATGTCAGCGGGCGCTGGACTCTATTTAAGTGAGCTGTAATCTCCGGTTAAGGCTCACTCTGTCTTTATCTCAGTCTCTGAAATGGCGAAATGAATTACCCCCGAATTTCTCTCCCTCTCAATTCACTTTCACCTTGTGATGGGGTCATTTCCTTAATAGGGCCCTTCATTTGGTCAGCCATTAATAACCTTTATCTTTGGACAGGCTGGCGATAGCACAATAATCAATATTTAATTTCTCCTTAATGTGTGGAGCTTAACCCTGTCAAATTCATTCACTTGTTTATGTGTGGAGTATGACAGGAAATATATTCACTTCCTATTGCTTTTTCTCTTTTCCTGTCCCTTCATTTCTCACTATGAGCAGACATTTGGACTCGATGGGGATGAGTAAAATCTTTATTCTTCACCAAAAGCACTTGTTTAAGTGGCCCTGGTATTTTCTTGCTGGGAATAATCTCATGTTGTGATGCCAACTGTCCAACTTCTTCACCCGCGTATTTCTTCCCCCCCCCCCCCCCCGTTTAAAGATGCATTTTTATTCATCTTCCAAAAAGCTTGTTGTTTCACCAGGCTTATTTGTGGATTTTCTCCGCAGGTACAATAATTTCTTGAGGGACTTGACAGAGAACACCAGTCCAGATAACCCAGAGTTCCAGCAGCTTTCAAGTAAGACTTTCTGACTTTTTTTTTTTTTCTCCCTCCCTGTCTCCCAGCTCAACAAACACTCTCTCATCCTTGTGACAAAAATGTTGATGGGTTCATCCAGCCTGGATTATTTTTTATTATCTATTTGTCAAGATCGGTTTCAAAAACGCAGAACCGGAGTCACACAAAGCCACGCTTATTATTCATTTGCCTTCCATTCTAGTTTGTCACTTTTCAGAGAAATCTCTAAAGATCATTCAGCGCTCGTGTGATCTAGCTTTGCTTTTGCTCCGCTTAGCAATGATACCTTAGGCCCTTTGGAGGGGGGGAAAAAAAGGTGCAGAAAGTGCTGCATGTGGTGGCAAAACAAATCTGCCTGTGAAGTTTGGAGCTGGCAGTGGAAAAGAGCCTCTCTTGTCTTTGTAAGGGTGACAAACAGAGTAACTTTGGGCTCTCCTTTCATCGTTCATTTGTTATTATTGTCACAGCCGCTGCCGCCGCCGCCGTAGCGCTCGCGGAGGATGAAAGTACGGCGAAGCTTAACGTGAGTCTAAATTCCCCGTGTGGATTTTGACAAAATTAATTGGGACCAGATCAGAGGATATCAACCGTGTAAAATATAAATAAATAAAATCTCCACAGTCAACAGAAGCTCCGATAATGACTAATTTCTATCGTCAAATAAACAGCAAATCAGACTTAAGCGGCAGTGTACACACAGAATTATTTATGTGTATCAATTAAAATCTCATTGGTTCCGTGCTGCTTTTGCTTACAAATTAAAACAGCGCCTGATTCTAAGATGAAGGTACATATCCAAATTTGCCCCCTACTCTGCTTCTTCCTCTTCTCATTAAAGCCACTTTTTTTTTTTCTTCTCCTCTGCTGGCCTGCTTTTTATTGGGGGGGTTGCACACCCAGCCCAAGCACATTGTAAAGGGAATTATTTAAAAACAACCCCAGACAAATCACGTTGCATCTGATTAAGCAAACCAGCACTGAGAATTCCGGCAGGCTCTGTTGTTTTCCACTTCCCTCTTGTTGTAGTGAAGTGTTTTCTCTCTTTCCTCTCCCCCCTTGACGTTTCA